>NC_136810.1:32607282-33069782 GCF_951216825.1 Electrona antarctica
AGTCCAAATGACATGGGCAAGAATAACAGATCACCAATAAGCAACGGTGGAAAAAGTACTCGATTGTCAAATGGCTATATATGGCTGAAGTGGTTAATAGGTTTTGTAATAATAATAATAATAATAATAATAATAATCCAAATCTACAAAGTAACTAGTGACAAAAAATAATTTGTAGAGGAGTAAAAGTATAATATTTGCCTCTGAGATGTAGTGGAGTAGAAGTAAAAGTATTGAAAATCGGAATTACTCAAGTAAAGTACAAATACCTCAAAATTGTACTTAAGTACAGTACTTAAGTAAATGTACTTAGTTACATTACACCACTGCCAATAAGAGATGTCCATCCGCTAATGACAGAATAACAGACACACAAACCAAAATGAATTAAAGGACCACTTCACCACTTTTCAACCTATCTTCATATAATAGGTCCTCACTAATAATCATGATAAAATGGCACAATTTCTTCTACTCAGTCTGTGTCTCATAGGAGGGCTGTGGGCAGTTCAGAAACCCGTCCACCAGTGACATCATCGTTAGGCAGATTTCTTTTTAAACAATATTTTTTTACAAAAATGTTTAGATTTGTATTCATCATGAGAACGATGGCTTCCATTTTCACATTGCAACTTTTCAGGTCTAGAAAGCCTGCAGTTTCTATTAGCTTGGATTCCTCATCGATGATGTCACTGATGGACGGGATTCTGAACTGCCCACAGCCCTCCTATGAACACAGACAGAGTAGGAAAAAAATGGTGCCATTTTATCATGATTATTGGTGAGGACCTAGTATATGAAGATAGGTTGAAAAGTGGTGAAGACAGTGGTCCTTTAAACTATGAAAGCAGATATATATATACATTATGTTTAGAACATTAGCATAATATGCAGGTTTGTACGTGTTATCTTGAAACATTAGCATCAAAGTGAAAAAAGACAAATGTAGCAGCGGGTTCCATGTTTCTTACAGTGAGGTGCTGTTTCAAAGACCATGAACATGTTCAGAGTTACACAAAGCATTTGACTGTGTATGCATATTTAATATTCCTTATATGTGTGATGCAAGTGACTTACATTTACGGTACAATTTTGATCTGCACTTTTACTTTACTTCTACTCCACTACATCTCAGACGCAAATGTTTTTTTTATACACTACACTAACTATTAACAGCTTTAGTTACTGGTGACTTTGCATAGATTATGAATACAAAATATACATTAACTGATCCATGACGATGATACAATTTAGATGATGTTATTATAGGCTAAGCTACCCAACAGCACATAAAGTAATTAAAATCAGCGCCACCTTTATCAGCTACAACATTAAAAGTTACAGTAACGCATTAATGCATTACTACCGTAATTACAATTCAGTAATGTTATATGATTGCAAAATGGGACATTCTGCAAAATGTATACTTTTACTTTGGTAGTGTACCTACATTTTATGTCAAGTAAATGTTTTACTTGCAAACAGAGTATTCGTACATTATGGTATTGCTATTTTAGTATAATAAAATCTGATTGTTACAGTAGCTAATTGCTCAGGGAGTGACAGTGGCATTTCACTGTCACTTCCATACACTCACCTACTCTGTAAACAGTGTAATTGTGACAGATCCTGCATGATTCCTTTCCCCTTTAGTTCCTTACCCCTCCTTCTATCTGTTTGTATCTCTCCATCCAATTGGGGAGTTGGAAAGCTGGAGTGCTACAGGAGGGGTCCCACTTAGCCATAATCACTCGCTGCTCACATTTGTTTGCCTGTGTTTCAAGTTTCACTGTACAGACTACAGACTGAGTGCTAACATGTTCCTCCCAAACTCTCCTCCTTTTTTCATTCTCCATGCGCATGCATGCACACGCGCGCGCGCGGGCGCGCACACACACACACACACACACACACACACACACACACACACACACACACACACACAGGGGATTTTAGGGCTATGGGGCTGATGCGATGTCTGCAATTGTGCTGGCAGCTCCTGAAAGGATTAACCAATATAGTTCTGTAAGTCTACTCCTATAAGTCTTTAGTGCTGTATTCTTTTCCTCATTGAAGCCTGAGGAAGGTCGCAAGACCGAAACGTTGCTTCTTAAATAAATGCTCTGAACCTAGCAAGTGGCGGTGTGCGGGTGTCCCTCCTTTCTAGCACCTGCTCCAAATGACCTACCGGGTGGGTGTGCGGTAGTCATCTCTCTATAGATGGTTTAACGGGAAAGCAAATGCAGCAGTAACCAATGTCTAGATTAGAAATGAATGGTAAAACCCACCCAAACCCAAAATGTAGCTTATGTGAGTTTTCCATCAATAATATGATGATCATTAAAGGACCACTTCACCACTTTTCAACATCTCTTCCTATAATTGGTCCTCACTAATGTTCATGATAAAACACCACCATTTTTTCCTACTCAGTCTGTGTCTCATAGGAGGGCTTTGGGCAGTTCGGACACCCGTCCACCAGTGACATCATCATTAGGCAGATTCATTTTTAAACAAGATTTGTTTTAAAATATATTTAGATTTTTATTATCGTGAGAACGATGGCTTCAACTTTTGCATTGCAACTTTTCAGGAAAAGAAAGCCTGCCGTTTCTATTAGCTTGGATTCACCATCGATGATGTCACTGTGGACGGGTTAATGAACTGCCCACAGCCTTCCTATGCGACACAGACTGAGTAGGAAAAAATGGTGGTATTTTATCATGAACATTAGTGAGGACCAATTATAGGAAGAGAAGTTGAAAAGTGGTGAAGTGGTCCTTTAAGAGGATAAAAGATACCCATGGCCCAGACGACTGGTGGGACTTATCAATTAAATCCAAAGTGTGCCGATTAGAGGGGGAGAAGTGGGGGGAGGAGACTGGAGCGGAGAGGCAGAGCCAAGTTTGAATTCTGTTTGCCAACACCACTTCTGTGTACAAAACACTGCAAGTTGCCTAGTATTCCTTTAAAGGGTGCAACTTGAAAACTTACATAGTTTAAATAAAACTATATTTTAGTAATTGTATTTAGACTAGAGCAATTCTACTCTAGCAAACTGTTACCATTCTACCTTTAGTGGCACTGGCTAAATAGGTTAAATGGCAAACCTAGTCCTAAGGGAGCTGACCATTTTAAAGTTTAATTGTAGTTAATAGGTGAAAGATCACACCCATGTGAAGTGAGGGGCGCTCTTATCCTCATATATCATAATCCATCATCTCATTCTGGCCAATCACAATTTGCGTCCTCACTTTTGTCTTCAATATTTATGTTTACACAAACAGCAGCGGCTAGCGCCCCTCAAAAATATGACATAGTATAGGTAGTCTGAAACACATGCAGATGTTTGCATATGAGTGTCATGTTCTAGTCAAAGTGCATTGTTCTCCTTGTAATGTTTATCTGTAGGTCTAGTTCTACATTTGTCAAGTCAAGTCTTCACCTATTCAAGTCTCCTGATTTCCTTTTTTAGAGTTGAGTTCCTGCATTTGGATCCTAACAACACCAGTTCAGACATCAAAAAGCATTCAATAATTATATAGTGCTTTTTTATCCAAAGTGCTTTACATAGTAGTCCGGCAGCCGACAGGCTTCTTTTGTTTAAAGCGGGAAATTTGGTATATAGTTTTTTTTATTGGCCTAAAATATTGTCTATATACATACATTCATGAATCCACTTGCTGACCGGCTGAACGTATTGGGCAATTGTTTTTATAGGGGTTTCTTGTGACCCTACCATTAACATCCTATGGCAGGCAAAAATGTCAAACTTTCCTTTTGCTTTAAGTAGCATGTGACATGTCAAACTAGGGGGTTGTCATGATTCTGAATCCATTCCTAGCATTAGTTTTGCACAAAATACACTCCTTGGGCTAAAAACGACCATAGACATCATGACAAATGTGATGAGCTCAGCACATTTTGGGCACATTTGGGCAAGTGGCTATGGTAGGGTCACAAGAAACCCCTATAAAAAAGATTGCCCAATACTAACAGCCGGTTAGCAAGTGGATTCATGAATGTATGTATATAGACAATATTTTAGGCCAATAAAAAAGACTATTGAGGTGGACGGGTGGGAAATTTGGTATATAGTATATACCAAATTTCCCACCCGTCCACCTCGGCTGCTGGACTATAGATAGATGTGCATGACATTCACCCATTCACACCCATTCATACACAGATGGCTGGAGGAAACCATGTGTAGCATTGCGTGGAAGCAGGGATTGATTGATTGATTGATTGAAATATTTATTAACAGTTTGCATAATTACAGTACATTTCGAGCACAAACTCAATACAAAGGCTGTTAACTGTGAGTGGACGACCCAATTAAGCATTACACTTGTTTCCAACAGGGTCCACCATGTTCAATTTATCAAAAACCCGGGCCTCCCACTCGCCAGACCAAACCCGGGCCTCCCACTCGCCAGACCAAACCCGGGCCTCCCACTCGCCAGACCAAACCCGGGCCTCCCACTCGCCAGACCAATGCGCAACCTGTCGTGCCAATAGGGCTGAGCCCGATTGACAGGGCTGTTGCGGGCTGGGTCTTGGTCAATCCCAGCTTCCTCGTAATGCTACACATGCAAGGAACCAACATCAGGTGCCTTGGGGGAGCAATCGGGGTTCAGAGTCTTGCTCAAGGAGACTAACTCTTAACACAAGGCTTAACTGTAATGTTTTAACTAAATACCTCTGTGGAAGTAGAGTTACGGTCACAAAAAGTAGGCAGAAGAAAGGAAGAAAAGCAAAGCGAATGAGTGTGCCCACTGCTAGCCCTCTAATGACATTCATTCCAGACGCATTAGCGAATTAAGGGGAAGGAAAAGTGTAACACTCACCAAGGCTTAAGTGACTGATCACTCATGCAGAATTTGGACACTTGTGGTACCACTTACTTCCTCATTAGAGGCAATTAAATTTGAGATCTATGTAATAGTTTCTAATGAAGATCTTGTGGAATAGTGTCCCTTGAATTTGTTTCTGTAACTTTGCTCTGATTTGGCTGCATCCAGTAAGTAAAACCATGGAAAATTTTGTATGGTAATTTCAAGTCCTCTGTCAAGGGTATTGTGGTCTGTGTCTTTCTTCAGGGTCCTAACAATGTAATGTAGAATAAAGATCTTAAAAAATTAAGACCAAACAGTCAACAGACAAATCTCATTAATCACATGCACAAACAACTGCTGCCTCACAACACACATTCAGTTCTTAGCTCCTTTGTTCTCTAACACCTGTGGGAACCAAAAAGGTTCGGTACAGTCGGGCACAATCATCCTTATTGTTGTTTTTTTTCCCTTTTCTTCTGTAGCTGACTAACCAGCTCTGTGATTTGGCTGCAACTCGATTCTACGTATTAAAACACACTGGAGTGGAGCCCAAGGCTACTGTGACCTTGAATGACCCACGCAGCCAACAGAGAATTCCATGTGATTATTATATCCAGTAGTCTGACTGTGGAAGGATTAAGGCCACTTTATTTTTGCTAATGAAATAGCTCAGATTCACTGACATCAATGGTTGAATATGCAGTAAATGTTACAATTAAATACTCCACCTAAGCACAATTAAGGGTTTCCCCCTATAGGCTACACAAAAGAGTAGGTTCATCAAAAGTGTTGCTGCTGTTAGAGTTGAAACAAGATTGCATTTTAATTTATGTCTTCCCATGACATGAAGTCCTCAAATTAATTGTCTGGGGTTTCGTTCCATTGACGAGGCAGCTGCTTAATCATTACCAGAGGGGACCAAGCCACAGTACAGTCCAAGTTAACTTAATGATGACATAACTAACTCTAACAGGGCTATGCAATTTGCTTCTTTAACCTTAGCTAGCCACTGTAAAGTACAATGAAGGCAGTAATTCTTCTCATGTCGGTCGTTGTATGTGTCAAATATTATTTAAGAGATGTGTTCCCTGGATAAGTCCAGACTTCACAAAACTCAAAAACTTAAGCGGATGGATTTCAAAAGCAGAGTATACCCTATTCAACTCTCTCCGACCTTTCACTCACATCCACATTATTTTGATGATGGTCACGGCCATACAATGATGTCTACATTTGCCATCACAGTACACAGTAAAATCCTTACTATTAGTATTAAGTAATCCATTTGTAATTCTGAGAGTACCAAATTAACCCATATGGGTATATTGGCTCCATTTGTACACTATCAGAGTTTGAGGTACCTTGATGCAGATGGACTGCACTGCCTCCGTGTCCTTGACTTTGCTCAGGTTTACTAGACTGTACCCCTTCTTCATGGTGGCAGAGACCCTCGCACAGTGCTGACAGTGAGACACTCCAGATAGTGCTCAAGGCTTGAATGGGATCACTCAAGGAGGCGTGCTCTCTCAGGCAATATAGTGACACGCAGGTGACAGGTGAAGTCTCAAGAGAATGAATGAATGGCACAGAGATCATGACGCCAAGGATTAAAGAGAGGCTTTGTTTTACAGGAGGGGCTACTGGGAAGATTTGAGAGGAAAGCACGGTGAAGACTGTGAGAAAATGTGTGAGGGAAGGAGGAGCTCGGTGCCATAAAGGTCAAATATTACCAGAGGTCTAGTGCTGAATATGAATGACATCGGAAGTACGCTTGGGTCTCTTTAGCCGCAAGGTAAACATTAAGACAGCGAAGGCATCTACATGTGTGAACATACGTGTACTGTACAATACAGCGTACAGTACTGTACACTTGTTTATGCATGATGGAATGTGTGAAAGGGGGAGGGGGGGTGCAGGCCAGGGACTATAAAGCAAAGTATGAAGTGGAAAAATACCCCATTTTATACGGAACAAGCCCTACCAGCATTGACACACATTGGAGCTTGAGACACATTTTCATCTAGTGAATCAGGAGCCGGAATCTGTGACTCATTGCTCTCGCCGTGTCTACACAATGACTATGTTAACTCCCTCACACATTACAAACGTCCACGAGGGAGATCTCTCTGTGCCTTTTCCCTCATACCCTGTGCAATTAACGTGCAAACGGCCATGCTGGTCAAACATTCATGGCGTTGTGCCGTCTAGGTGAGATCATTGACAGCACAAGTATTACAAATTGACGCCTCCAGAATTTCCTTGTTAAATACTATAAAATACATGCTTGATTCTGATGTGCTGGTCTAGAAAGGACAAACTCTCATGTCATTGTGTGTGTGAGCCCCTTTTCCACCGCTTCAGTTCTTTTTTCCCGCCTAATACTGAACCAGTTCAGAGTGTTTCCACTGAAAATTCAGTGTTCAGGGTTCAGAACCCTAAAAGTATTGGTTCAGAACTGGAATCGGTTCTGTGAAAACACCAAGTTTCCAAGAATCTAGAACGAAACCAGTTCTAGAACCAAAGTTATTTTGGTGGAAAAGAGGCCACTGTGTCTCGGTGTCTCTGTGTGCGTGCGTGCGTGCGTGCGTGCGTGCGTGCGTGCATGTTGCCATAGATTCTCATTCTCACCATATCAGTCTTCAGAGCTTCAGTAACCAGCTCTTCTCCAGTGTCAGGTGCATTTCCCCCGTTTCTCTCGCTGCTCTGGTGTGCCATCTGTCTGGTCTGCGCCGCCTGTAGCATCTTCAGCAGGTTTGGGCCGCATGCTGCTTGCTCCTCCTGAACAGTGGAGCTGGTGTCTGAGGTAGGAGCAACATCTAGCTGCTCCTCCCGTACACTGGAGCTGGTGTCTGAGGTAGGAGCAACATCTAGCTGCTCCTCCCGTACACTGGAGCTGGTGTCTGAGGTAGGAGCAACATCTAGCTGCTCCTCCCGTACACTGGAGCTGGTGTCTGAGGTAGGAGCAACATCTAGCTGCTCCTCCCGTACACTGGAGCTGGTGTCTGAGGTAGGAGCAACATCTAGCTGCTCCTCCCGTACACTGGAGCTGGTGTCTGAGGTAGGAGCAACATCTAGCTGCTCCTCCCGTACACTGGAGCTGGTGTCTGAGGTAGGAGCAACATCTAGCTCTATCGCCAGCTCTTCTGCATGCGCCTCGGGGTACACAACAGGTAATGGCAGGTCATCGTCAGCATTGAAGACTTCCATCTGTTCTGTTCCCTCTGACATGACTTCAGTAGCTCGCACTAACAGTCTGCAATCGGAACACTCCTGTGTGGTGGGTAAGTAAATGAAGAGTTGAAGGCAGGTCAAGGCGTACACACACACACACACACACACACACACACACACACACACACACACACACACACACACACACACACACACACACACACACACACACACACACACACACACACACACACACACACACACACATCTTTCCTGTAAATTGAAACATACCAGCATCCATGCGCTGTGGAGCAGTTCCCTTCCCATTGTGGGCCAGTGTTTACCCTAAACAGTGGGTGCCATGAGGGAGTCTGTCAGTAAGTGTACGTTTCCAAGCTGCACACTAAAGGAATGTTGTCTCTGGCAGGTAATATTCATATTTAGTTAAAGAATGATCAGCTTTTGCCATCAAACAGAATATTCAAGCCCAATTTATGAATAATTACTGAATAAGATAAAAAAGTAAAAGTAAGTAAAAGTAAAAGGTTATAATTGATAACATTCAACCAAATTGCCACAAGGCAACAAACAATTTAAATCTGAAAGATCTTCTATTTACACTAAAAGAGGATAACACAATACAAACAAATGCTTATCAGGCCGTCTGGTCAAGGCTTAGTGTTTCCTCTTGTTCTTGTGTTGTCTTTGATAACACTGCTGCCAAATCACAATGGGTACATGAGGCAAACAATGCACACAGTAGCTTACTTTGTAAACAAACATGCAGTGCAGTGACATGTTTTTACCATAAACCCCACTATAATTAATAGCAGTCACGTAATCAGACACATGTGAGTGATATTTGGCAGAGAGAGAGATCAAAGCACGATTGGCCTCTAAAAAAAGGCTACTTCATTACCCAAGGAGAGAAAATGATAATCTCTTTTTGTGTTGTGTATTGTGTTCTACAGTATGCTACTCTATTCTATCATGTTCTTTTCTATTTATCTTCTAATCTCTGGCAAGCAGTATGGAGTTCAAATGAAGACAAGTCAATATTGGTACAGGAGGAGGGGATTTGAATGCTTACAGTGATACAGTATAGGCTACACCGTTGTTATAAAACTTTTCCAAACAACATATTAATATTCAGATGGGCAGTAAACATTTTTAAACAATCTTTGACCTCAAAATTGTTTAAAAAAAACATTGAAATACTAGTTAATTCCACTAGGAGGTGTAGTATTATCACACAGCTGAGGTGGTGGTACTGGTGGTAGGGGGTGGGGGGCAGTGGTTGAAGCCAGAAAGGTCCTCTTTTCTTTGGGGGTGAGGTGATGAGGAGAGATGCAGATAAAACTGTCCCTGGGTGTGGCTAGAGCACATTTCACCTGGGAGGGGTCGGGGGGCGGGGCAGTAGCTTGGGGCACTGCCAGGTGATGACAAAGATGAGGACAGAGGCGTGTGTCCCTCACCTCCTGCATCCTGCCCATGGGCTGAACATGACTGATCTGCCCATGGTAACATGGCCCTGAAACAGTAGCTGTTTACTTTCATGCCTGGCTAACCCAGCAGCACAAACATGCTGTGACATTCAAGCCGGAACAATTGTGACCATATATATTGTGCTGAACACGGCATAACAAATAAGTTGCCAACTTTACATAGTGAATGCCATGCTAATAATACGTAATAGGTTCCCATGTACAAGGTTGTAGCTCTGCAAAAGGTATCACAAAAAAAATCACACCTGTGTGAACTGAGTGGTGTAAGGTCTTATATAGACTGATCGGCTGTGGTCTGACGTAGTGTCTGACGTAATGAAATCACACCCGACAGACTAACAAAGCCAGTTGTAGGAGTGGTTTACACCACTCAACAAAAAGTAACAAAAGACACCCACATCCTGTCCTGAGGCTGTTAGGCTGGGTGCTGCTGGATCAAAACTGCAATATAAGGTAACAATAAAATCCACACACCAGAATGATGCTCCCCTCGTGGGTCTTTTCCCCCCTTAGACATAAGGTCTGAGGAAGAGTCTCCCGGCTCGAAACATCACCATAAAAATGACCCACGAGGGGAGCATCATTCTGGTGTGTGGATTTTATTGTTACCTAAGGTTGTAATGTAGTTCTTACATCAGTTTGATGACCACACATCCTCCGCCCACAACTGCTGTTGGATGATGAGGTCACTGCTATGATACATGGTAAATGGTGCATTTATATAGCGCTTTTATCCAAAACGCATTTAAAAAATTTGCAAACCTGCCTACAGATGATGTCACTGGTAGGTTTCTGAACTGTCCATGCAGAGCCCTCCTCTAGATAGAAATGGTGCCATCTTATAAAGAGCATTAATGAGGGTATGCGCGTGACATCATCATCAAACCCGGAAGTTATGCAGGAACGCCTACTGAGTGGCAAAAAACTACTTTCTGGCCTTGACAGCCCATACATCAAACAAAAGTCCTATTTGATTGTATTAAACAACATTAAACAATGTTAAACTCACTTTGCCTGTTGCTTTGCCACTCGATGTGCCATTCACTTTAAGCATGCGCATACACTCTATTATATGAAGATGAGTTGAAAATGAGTGAAGTGGTCCTTTAAAACGTAATAGACCTTCTGGTATACCTCTGACTCACTAGCAGCTTCCTGGCTTTGAGGCCTCTCATACTCACTTTTTGCAACATAATATCTTTTTTCTTTTCATGCTACAACACACCGACCATACCGAAACTCTGAAATATAACACCCCATATGTAGCATCATGCAGCAGACTCAAAGTTTGTCACACAACAGAGAACTAGTCTGATTTGACTGAAAATCTGCATGTTCCACAAAATCGATCGGAGTTGCATTTGCATTAACATGCATACTGTATTTGGCAAAATCTTTGCAACCTGTTTTGCTAACATAGATTATGCATCTACTGTATTAGTCACACCGGTCTATTTATGTTTTCCAAGAAAAGAAAAATCCACAGCACTGTTCTGTTCAGTAACCTCATGACTGACACCTATGCGTTTTGGCATTAACCAAAACCCTTCATCAAGGTGTGACTCTAGTCTGTGTTCATTTTCAAGCATGCCCTGTCTTCTGGAATGTTGAGCTGTTATTACACATATCACATATTGTAAAACATCTTTGGTGGGACTTGGTCATGTTTACAATCGCTGTGGTAGCAACAAATTCTGCACCAACCATGTACGAATTCTGCCCCAACCATGTCATGTAAAGTTTTTGTGAAACTTTTGATTATTGGTTTTTCTTTCTTTTCAAAATCTTTTTATTTAGGTTTTATAACAGAAGCCCGCAAGGGCAAGTATGAATGTCATCAAGTCACAGGTTCTTAGAAAAATAAATAAAAATAAAACATCAGATCTTACACAAGAGTACTGGTCAAGTGTAGTCAGTTACATATAAGGTAAACAAACATAAATCTCAGAGATCATAGGGCAGACATCATCATCATCATTTTTCGACCGCGGTCGAGATCATGGATTTCACAATGCCACGCCAGACTTTCCAGTCCTTCATTGCCATCCCCAGTTCCTGCTTACTGATGCATGTGTCCCTAGCGATGATCAGGGAACGTCAGTTTTCTACCTCTGGTCTGCTTTGAGGCAGGACTCCAGAGAAGAAGGGAAGATATAACCTCATTGTCAGCTCTGTAGCAGTGGCCGGCAAACTGTGTTCTTCTGGATCGGACTAGTGAAGAAACACAGGGAAGGTTGCCGTATATTAGATTAGTCGATGGGTGGCTCTTCCAAGACAGATTTTGCGCAGTGGACAGAGCCAAAATGTTTGAAATTCTTAAATGATATGGTATCCCCGACAAAATGATCAATGCCATAAAAGTTCTATATACAAATACCTCAGCGATCATCCTTACTCCTGACGGAGAAACACCATCATTCCCCATCCTTGCTGGCATTCTCCAAGGCGATACACTTGCCCTGTTTCTATTTATTATTGTTGTTGATTATGTTCTTCATATGTCAGTTGATACTATCAATGATAAGGGCTACCAACTTACTAAACCCTAGGAGAAGCTCTCGTCATCCTGCTAAATACCTAACCGACACTGACTTCGCTGATGACATCGCATCGTGCTTATCAGTCAATCATTGGAATACGCTCAGGCTCTCATTCAGTCTCTTGAGCAGGCCTCCAACTGTGTTGGTCTTTATCTCAACGAAACGAAAACTGAATACGTAAATATATGCAAATCCAACAATAACCACATTATAAAAACACTTAACAACACTCCTCTGAAACAGGTTGATGACTACAAGTATTTGGGTTCATATATATCTTCTTCCCAAAAGGACTTTCAAACTAGGAAGGGTATGGCCTGGTCAGCCTGCAATGACATGCATAAGATCTGGTCATCCCAGTTTAGTAAGATGTTAAAAGGGCAGACATAATGAAAAGACTGTATGTTGTTGCGCAATACATGCCCCTTCAAGACAAAAGAAAAATACATTTTCTCCCTTTCAAGTCCCAATTTATTAAAGCCAATTCCCAATGATTATTGGTTTTTCAACAAGTGCATGATACAATTATAGACCTGAAAGGTCTGTCCTCGGAGCAGGTCTGACTCATAAACTCACAGAAAGATTTTAAGAAGTGAAACTTTCATAAGAAAATGTGTAAATTTTAAGTTTAGTCATCAAACTTATGTTACTTATATGATTTAGCCCGCTGCCGACACAATTATTTATATTACAGCTAGCTTACGAATCTGACCAATTAATTACTCATTCACTAAACAAATAATTAGTATCTGCATTTCCTGACATGAAACACATGAATTGACACAAGTTTCACATTCTTACATTATTTATTTTTACAGAAAACATAGATGCAGAAGATAGAGGGAAGAGGATTATGCATTCCGTCACATTTGACATTATTACCGGTATCATATTATCTTAAATAAGGGTGAGTATATTCGACCAAACGGTAAACATGTACACACGCACAGACGCACACGAGAACATACACAGACACACACAGACACACACACACACACACACACACACACACACACGGGCACACGCACGGGCACACGCACGCACACACACGCGCGCACGGGCACACGCACGCACACACACACACGCACGCACGGGCGCACACACACGTATACACACAGACACACTCACAGATGCATATTTACACCAAGCTCTATTTACAGTAATGATTTTCATAGCTGCCAACAACTATTTGTGTGAGTGTTCACTGTTCAAACAGAACCTTTCCATCCCTTTCAAAATGTTTTAACTGCAACCTGGTGTCCCTATTTTGGCCATGTCATTACAGGCAAACATTTTTTTTTATACTATAAGATTTTATCCCACGATTTTTCAACCCATTTTTTCACCCAGTGTCAATTATCTAATGTAATCCTGGGCGCTACACTTCCTCTGCCAACCTGGGGAGGGCAGCGGACTGACCTCATGCTTTCTTCTATGCATGAGGAGTCCAAGGTGCTTCTTTTCACCTGACAGGGGGGAGTTTCCCCAATTGAAACAATTGTTTTAAAATGTCAAAAAGTTCCTAAACTTTTCCCAAATCTTCAAAAATAGCAGTTCTATAAGCTCACATTGTGTCACAATGCAACATGTTGTAAACTAGACTGGCTATGTTTGCTGTGTGATAGATAGGGTTTAAGAGGTTGCGTTAAATCTTGTTCTCTTCTTAGTTGGCAGATATGATGATATGGATGATAATGGTATGATATGATATATATGATGATATGTCTTATATGGTGCATCATGTATAGACTCCTCCTTTTCATTCTTACCATATGTTCACTCCTTTTTATCCTATATACAGTACATGCACTAAAATGTATTCACTTAGTAACTACTGTACATATATATATATATACTGTGTATATATATATATATATATATATATACTGCATGTAATTAATGTACATTTGACAGTTAGTGCAAAAAACAGATTCAGCAGAGAATAGTGTTTACACTCTCAGAGTTAGTTTTACTTTGTAAACAATGTAGTATAAATCTCGTGGGAGAAAGCAAAGAGAAGTATATTCTCTCAAAGGAAATCCCCTAAAGCCAGAAACGAGATACTCAATCCAGAGTCAAATATTCAGTGTATCCTATATATTAAAATTGGTTTAAGGGAGGGGCGCCCAGCCGGCGGGCAAAACCTCTCATGTCACACTCATGTAACCATGACTCAGCCATAACCATAACCCAATGCAGCCACACCCAAATATGGAGTGTGTTGACAATATGGGCATATACTGATGAAATCAGGGATCTCTATATATGGGCATAAAAGGGACATGGACTGACCGATTCAGAGATCTCCATATCATATGTGGGCGTATCAGTCAGATTGGCGGTGCAACATAGTACAATATATATACATTACCACAAAAATGTGATTGTCTTAAATACTACGGAGCCAATATTTTACCCCGTCGATTGCGATGGCCCTAAACCTGTGAATGCTGTACATTATTTTATCCGCAAACTTCTCAATTGACTGTGGTAAATCAATGAACCTGCACAAAGGGAATAAGCGGACCATGAGTATACCTACTGTACTACCTAGTATATTTCAACTTTACCTTATTCAGTATTTTTTCTCCCCTGGCTGTATTTCACAGGGCGGAATAGCAGCTCAAAACTGTACCTCACAGACCTACATTACCTGCAGCCAGTAATTATTATTATACAATGGTCTCCTGCTGTTCGTCCTCACCGCGTCGAGCGTATGTTCTTGTACTGGCACAGGAGTAGCTGTTTGAAGGTGTTCTTGAACGTTGTGTTGCAGAGGGCGTAGCAGGCTGGGTTGATGGTGCTGTTGATGTAGCACAGCCAGTAGCCGATGGTCCAAAGGGACGGGGGAATGCACGTGGAGCAGAAGGTGTTGATGAGCACCATCACATTGTACGGTGTCCACGTGGCCACAAACGCCACCAGGATGGCCATGATGGTACGAGTCACCTTTCTCTCCCTGGAGGAGCAGCCCTTCTTTTTGACTTTTGTCACCGGACTATTCTTCGTCACCTGGACAATGTAAGCAAATATGACACATCGTAATGCACCTTCAGTTCTTTTACACTTTGAATAAAGCTTTTTCTATCAAATATTGTTTTTTTTTATTTATTGCTTTATTGCCTTAAAATCATAGCTGGAAATAAGCGGTATATATTTTGTACGCGCACACACACACACACACACACACACACACACACACACACACACACACACACACACACACACACACACACACACACACACACACACACACACACACACACACACACACAGTGTATAGTATTTGGCAGTATACATTTCAATTTAGCAAAATGAAAAAACTATTATGAATTTCTGTCACCTTGAACAATGTTCTTGTGACCAGGTTTTGTCTCTCGGTGGCTGAAGTGTTGGTATTTGGTGTGTTCTTGTTGGAGACAGAACTTCTGGCCTTTTTCTTAGAGGAACGTTTTGTTTGGCTTGGCTTACTGCTGCCATTAAGCCTCGTCTGTGATAGACCGGGGGGAGACGACATGACCTCCTCTTCTTCTTTCTGATTGGATGACGAAGCGGGGATGCTGACCGTCATGGAGCTGTCATTGGTGGAGTTCTCCCCATCGATTATCTCCTCTTTGCAGGGGCCACATCCGTTTTGCTGCTGCACCATTTCATCATTGTTCTTGTCCCCATCGGCGACCTCCACCTCCTCTTCCTGCATCACCACATCGTCACTGCGCTGGCTCTCGCCCTTGTCTTGGCTCGGAGAAGGGCCTTCCCCCACACTGGTCCCGGAGTACTTCCTGCTGTCTCGTCTCACACGGCTCCGGCTGGCCCTGGAGATGCGAAAGTAGAGGCCGATCATAATGGCCACCGGCAGGTAAAACGCAGCGATGGCGGTGCCAAATGTCACGGCCGCATTGGAGAAGAACTGGATGTAGCACTCCCCTTCCGCCACTGTTCTCCCACCCACGATGAACTGCCAGAACAAGATGGCGGGCGCCCACAGGATGAAGGACAAAATCCAGGCCCCGGCGATCATCAGACCCGCCATCTTGGTGCTGCGGCGCGCGGGGTAGCTGAGTGGCTTGGTGACGCAGAAGTAGCGGTCAAAGCTGATGATGAGGAGGTTCATCACCGAGGCGTTGCTGACAACATAGTCGACGGCCAGCCACAGGTCACACACGACAGGACCTAAGGGCCAGTGGCCAATTACAATGTAGACGGTGTAGAGGTTCATGGAACACAGGCCGATGATGAGGTCTGCACAGGCCAGGCTGAACAGGAAGTAGTTGTTGACGGTCTGTAAATTCCTGTTGACCTTTAGAAAGAAAACAGGGTGAATGTTATCGGATGCTAATAGAATGCAATGTGCATTTTTTAGTGATTTTACATGGACAATAATGACATGCCAGAAGCACTTTTGACATTCTCAGCTGCATGCATTAGTCAAGCGCCTTGTGCTTTTACATATATTATTATAATGTGGATACATGTGAATAATACACATTAAAATCCTCAGTGTTCATTTATCGATTTGTAACTCGGAGAGTGTGCAAATTTAAGGGAACATTTGGTTACATTTGCGTTAAATGAAGGTTGTGTGTTTGTCTGTCTGTGTGTGTGTGTGTGTGTGTGTGTGTGTGTGTGTGTGTGTGTGTGTGTGTGTGTGTGTGTGTGTGTGTGTGTGTGTGTGTGTGTGTGTGTGTGTGTGTGTGTGTGTGTGTTTATTGTTTATTGAATGGATCCCCATTAGCTGACGCCGGGGCGACAGCTAATGTTCCTGGGGTCCATATAAAATACATACAAAAAGTACATACAAATACAATACAAATACAAATACATTCAACAAGATTAAATACATGAAAATACATAATTACAATTTATTCTATAAAATTAAATGCAACATAATAAGAATAACATTAAGGTCATGTGGTCAGCTGTAACAAGTGTTCCTTTAAAGCATATTTGAAAGATAATTGACTTTGTGTTATATTAATGTGAGGTGGTAACATGTTCCACAATGATATTGATCGATACATAACTGTTTGTTTAAGGAGGTTCGTTTTTGGAGCAGGGAGTGTTAAATGACCGAGGCTGGCAATTCTGGTGTTATGATTATGTCTGTCACTTGATTTTAATAACTGTGTGTGTGTGTTTGTGTGTGTGTGTGTGTGTGTGTGTGTGTGTGTGTGTGTGTGTGTGTGTGTGTGTGTGTGTGTGTGTGTGTGTGTGTGTGTGTGTGTGTGTGTGTGTGTGTGTGTGTGTGTGTGTGTGTGTGTGTGCACGTGTGCACAGGATTTCACTGTGTAGAGTAATCTATTATTTGAAAGAAAGTCCAAACCTTTATAGACACCATGACTAGGATGTTGCCAGTGATGGTGACCAGACTCAATGATCCAGCCACTAGAATAATGAAGACAATCTCCACAGTCGTGTAGGGACTTTCAGAGAAAAGGCTGCTGAGGACACCACTGCTACGGTTGGCAGGGTGGGATGTGTTGAGGACCTCCATTATTCTCTCTGGTATTGGGTATCCTCTTCAAAGAATGCTTCGGGCCAGACTCAATTCTGGGCAATCCAACTGGTAATGGAAAAGATAGAGAATGTACCATTTCATTACTGATCCTTGGGCATTAATCATAGACTGGAACATCTTGAGTGTTAAAGCTGTAACCTGTAACTGGGTCTCCTTGACTCCTTGCAAGAGACTGAGATGGAATTCTCGCTTGGCCTGGGCTCTGGGGAGATGTTGCGCTTGTGAAATTGTGGCAGAACTACAACCTGGTGTTGGGTGTCCTGTATACCTGACATTCTACATTACTCAGTGGAAGAGTAGCGAGACCACCTCCAACCACTGTAGATGTAGGCCTACTACTTATATTGCATTAACATACTCCACCAGTCCACCATACACATTGGTTAAAATAAGTTACAGCGAAAGTACTGTATAGATGTATCCAAAATGGACCCGCACAGGTTCATGTATACTCTCTCAGAGTTACAAGTGGATGAATTCAAACTGATTTTTTTTACTGTGTACGTATGTGCATCCTCACTGTCAAGATACGTTCGCTTTAAAGCACCCTCTGTAACATCCACAGTGCCTACTAGTCATGCCGGTGCTTGAGGGAGTGTTTTCGCAGACTGTCTTTTGGCTCAGGTGTGAAGGATGGACAGGTGTGAAATAAAGGCTCAGGCAGCTGCATTTAAAAATACGCACAGCATTGTCCCACATAATATCGGTATCATATTCCATAATATGAGATGAGAGGTTTCAAGTCATTTCACAGTTCAACATTGTGATTCTCTACACCTGTGGGTGCGATCTCACATAATACATCTCTGAAGTACGTTTGATTTACATATTGTGACCCCTGTTATGTACATCCTGCTATTTAGCTTGTTGTTATCGAATAAATTAACTTGTTCACACTGCAGCGCGATACAGCAGTGTATAAGCATTGTCTTATGTTTATGTGCTGGGTTAGCCCTCTGGGTCTTTGGTGACCTGGAAGTCATCACCCTGATAAAAACCTGACCTGACAGGTGGAGTAGGACCATGCAATGAGGCCACCTTCACCTCTAGAGAGTTCATTTACATTTCCCTGCCTGCCGTGAAAGTCACAAAATGGCCTTGGAGCATATATCTAATCTGAGCATGAAAGCCAATTTCAGAATGTCAAGTCGACGTCTTGATCCTGCAGGCATGGAGGAATCATTTCCTAACTATGCTCCCTGCTACTTGACATGGAATAGGCAGCGCATGGTTTGAAAATTGGATTTTGATTTGGGCAGCCGCCTGCGCTTAAGAGTGGAGTGTGCCTGTGCGTGCACGCATGTGTGCATGTTTTGTTTGCGGCAGATGTCCAGACCTTAATAGGAAGGCATGGTTTTAATGTCAAGACAGCACAGATTCTCTGGGGCTAAAGATGGTTTATCTGACTGCAACAGTGGAGAAAGATTATATGTCTGCACTCTGAGAGATGACACTCTGATGACAAGGAATGAATGGCGCCTGTGGTTCCTGCCCTGCCTTACAAATGATAATTGTTTCCATGGTTATGCAAAGTATACTTTTCTTTTGTTGCTTTATTCTTTCTCATACTTCGGGTATTAATATTTGCCTTTGGCCGCCGAACTTTATCAACCTAAGACGGCAACACTTGGTTGAACCCTGCGATATGTGTTAAAATGTGTGCATGCTTGTGTGGTGAGTGCAAGTGGGAGAGACAGAGAAAGAGATGGAGACTGGAGACAGAGATGTAGGGGCCAAGAGGACTAATGAGAGTTGTATTCCTTTGGCTAGATTTGTAGATTTGAATAATGCCCTTATAAGTCACCTGTCTATTATTACACACACAAAATTAATCAAACGATTCTCCACTGAGGACCTAAAGTCATCTCTTCTCACACTGTTATGTCTTATCTGAACAAATCAGGACATGCCATAACAACAATCTTCAAAGAATATCTCAGAGATGTCAGAAACAGGCTCCTGTACAAACGTACGGCATGCAGAAAATCGATGTAAAAGACCATGATGGCCACTGTGTACTGCTAAAGCCCTGTAAGTGACTCCATTAGCCTTCATGATAGCATCATATGTACCTGAGATGAGCTTCCTTCCTGCTCTTACAAGCAGTTTAAACTTCATTACAGTGAGAAATAACTCTATCTCTCTTTCATCAAAGACCCATTCTGGGCCTTTTGCTGTCATAATAAAGACTTAAGTATGTGTGTGTGTGTGTGTGTGTGTGTGTGTGTGTGTGTGTGTGTGTGTGTGTGTGTGTGTGTGTGTGTGTGTGTGTGTGTGCATGTGTGCGTGCGTGCGTGCGTGCGTGCGTGCGTGCAAGCTGGACAGTACTGTGTCTGCAACCCGTTGCTTACTTGCCTACCCAGGTTATGTCCTCTCAGCCACTAAAATAGGAATAATGCAGTGGCACCAGAACACATGAACGAGCTGAATTATTCTGGATGCAAATACCTTCATTTCAGAACATGTGATGTGGTTTATAGCGGAGCAGGCAGCAAACAGGACATCAGTACACAGTAAAAAAGTAAAAAAAACACACATCCTCAGTGTTCATTTATCCTTTTTTAACGGCTCTATTTGGTTAGTTAAATTAACACTGAGGATTTTACTGAGTAACTGCTCATAAGCTCCTCCCCTCTTTTTCACTTTACACCAATAAGATCTCCATTACTGACCTCCATAATTGTTATTCGGAGCTACTGGAGACAGTCAAAGAGGCAAACAGTATTTCCTTGACAGGCACAGTAATTAGATCCAACAGATGCTCTTTGCAACAGCTGTGCCGGTAATATGCTTCTACAGTGTACTCATCTTGTGCGACTGTTTTTTTTTAAAGTCTGTATGCCCACAGTTTGGGCTGTTCTCTGCCAACTTTAACACTTTGACAGATTTATGATATGAACACAAGGTGTAATACATCAGAGTTCTTTCATTATATTGTCAAATAAATCGATTTTCCGATGATTTTCTGATGGGATTATCCCTGCTCTGTTAGCTGTGGAATTCTAGCCAAGAGAATGACAGACAACGACTCCAAACCCCCAGTGCCGTGTCATCACTATGAACGTTAGTATACAACGACTCCAAACCCCCAGTGCCGTGTCATCACTATGGATTGAATAAAACTAGGGCAGTGCAATATATTGATATTATGTCAATATTGTGATATGAGACTAGATATTGTCTGGGATTTGGGATATGATAGTATTGTTATGGTGTTGTCTTTTCCTGGCTGCATTTCAGTAAAGTATAGTACACGACTGTTCTATTACGGTATTTGCCTTTACAAACGTAGTCATTATATTGGCATGACAGATTAGGCCTATCGGCAAAATGCATTATGCAAATTATGCAAATATTTGTGAAAGCATCCAATAGTCACCCCCACACTATTGTCACAATATTAATATTGAGGTATTTGATCAACGTTATTGTGATATTTGATTTTATCCATAACAATAGCCCAGCCATGAAACCTTTATAAAAATGCCTACACATAATGTACTATATAGATATACACTGTATGCATTTCAACTATGATCTGAACCAAATACAATTTGTAGATAGACTCAGACCTCTGCTCTACACTACCCTCTACTACTATTTCACCAGTCAAGTATATTTACCACTGACCTGTCATGATTTCAGTAGAGACTGTCCTGAACTCTGGAGTGGGAAATTTCACATGGCCCTGAGCTTTGGCCTGGCATGGCAGTGTAATGGAGTGGAGTGGTGAAAGCCTCTGACTGCATGCAGCACACATTGCTACAGAGAGGCCAGAAACAACCTAGGGCTACTCTATACCATCAAACTATACCATACTCTGCGAGGGAGGAGAAAAGGGAATGAGGAGGAGAGAAAATGACAAGCTGGAACAGTGAGACCAGAGCAAGAAAGAGTTATCGCTGTGAATCAAGGAAGGCGAAGGAAACGAGAAGACATTAAGCACCGAGAACAAGATGGAAGAGATGAAATGAATGAAAATGAAATAAAGGAACTCTGGGTGGAGGGAAGAGGAAACTGGAGTGGCACAAGCAGAGAGAGTCCATCTCAGAGGACACCCTGGAATGAGTAGGAGAGTTAATGAGTAAAGATTAGGGGAGCCTAACTTGATTTACCATGTGCTTATTTCAGGGAGGAGGAGCCTGACTGATCTAATTTTCCTCTAAAATACAAACACACTGTTATCAAGGGGGATTCCAAGGGAGCATGGAGACAGGGGAATCCAGGCTTGTGCTCTGACTCTGATGGGTGGTTGGTTACAGATGATATTCTCTACACCACTGTTTCCCAAACAGTGGGACAGGACCTATTTGTGGGTCGTGGACACATTTGTATCTGTCCCTTTCTTTTTTGTTTCCCACATTTTGTTTTTTATTTATAATATTTCAAAACATCTTCAAAAACATTCCCAAAAAATGCAATGATTTTTTTCAAGAAATCAAATAAAAATCTAAGACATTCAATAAATTAGAAAACAAATGTTTAAGAACTAGTGAAGATAGTCGATCTACAAGCTTGTTTTGAGCTTGTAGATACATTCCATAAATTAGAAAACAAATGTTTAAGAACTAGTGAAGATAGTCGATAAGCTTGTTTTGAGCTTGTAGATCTGCTGTTTTCTAGTTTGGGTCCCGGGGAGACATCAAATTTAATTTTTGCGTCACGGGCTAAAAAGTTTGGGAACCACTGCTCTACACAGACATGTTGGAGACAGTGGAATACGCATGCCAGCCTTAGTGAAATGAAGGGTGAGTGACATAGACAATATCAAATGACTGAGCAGAAAATGTGTTCCTCATATCAAGTTGGACGTAGGCCTAGGTATCATTCTGTCCTCATTTGACTCAGAATTGCCACTCAAGAGTCATTGTAGGCTGTGGTGAAAGGCAAGACATGATTCCAAAACAGTCCACCCCTCGGCAATTCATGTGTCAACAGTACACTATAATGTAACCAAATAGGCTACTATAGCAGTATGCAACACAGACAGCATTATACACAACCAATACATTCCCTGATCTGCCATGCCTAGCGTGTACCAACTGTACCTACCTGTAAATATTTTTCCATGACTCCAGGCAGGGTTCGAACCCACAACCTTCCGCATGAAAGGCATATGCTCTAACCACTACACTAGGGAAATAAATAAATAAAATCAAATAAAGAAAAATAAAGGGGAAACGGTCTTAAGTAATGTAAAGTATAGCCAACATGATTGAATATTTCACATTTAAGGACTAATATTTATATAGGCCTATAGTTGCCACACTGTACACATTGCTACAAAACCTGTATATCCAATCATTTTGGGCATATATATCCATTTAAGTCTGATAATGATGTAGGGCTTTCTGTGAATGTTCAAATGATGTATAGCCTATAGCCTACTTTACATTACCATTTTCTGATATTCTATTTTTTTTTTTTTTACATTTTGGACAAAATAGCAATTTATTTCCTTAGTGCATCTTCTTGTTATCCGTTTGGCCTATAATTATATAATGATAGCTATTCAATGTGAGGAAACAAATAATTACTTGTTTTCTTTCTTTCTTTTTTCAAAGGTGCCAAGTTACGGAATATTTCTAGGCGGAGTTCATGGTTCAAACCGGTAGAGTAGCGACGAGGGAGCTTACTTACCAGATTCGTTCCGCACAGCAGTAAAGGATGTGATCGTCAGCTCCGTCCATGTTACTCTGACGGCTTTCGATGTACTGTAGGCTACTACTGCTCCATTAGTAGCAGAAAGTAACTGGTCTGAGCGATGCCCCTCCTCTGTCAAGAGCATGTGTGCGTGCGCCTGTACGTGCGTGGTGAGTGATTGAGCAAGCACAGAGATAGAGAGAGAGAGAGAGCGAGAGAGAGAGAGAGAGAGAGAGAGAGAGAGTTGTTAGACGGATTAATGAGTGTTGTATTCCTTCGGCTAGATTTGTAGATTTGAACAAGGCCCTCCTGTGTCGCCTACCCTATCTTATTCTACCCTAGACATTTGAGACCAGATTTATATATAGCCTTGCATTAAGAGAGCCACAGTCAATGGTTCGTTCAGCACCATGGAGAGCACTCCCATCCAGTGGTGATGGGGATGGGAGTGGGACCACTGGTTGCTGGTTGGTTGTAGTAGATACTCACAAAAAAGTTTTGATATTCTCAAAACACTGGAAGGTGTGGTTACAGTGGTTATATATCTGATGATCTATTTAGACAATATTCACCACTTGCAACCTGCTGGTGTCCCTATTTTGGGCAGATTGTCAAAGATAAAACAAAAATCTAAAGTTGTCAAAGAAATGCTTTTATATTTATATTTACTTTACAAAAAAAGGCAAAAATAGCAGATGCTTGTACTTGTAGATTTACTATTTTCGTTGTATGACAAAGTATTATATGTCAAACGGTTACTTGATAAATCACTACAAAAAAAAGAGAACAAAAGAGGATAGCCTATAGTTATTCTGTTAACCTTTACGACTCTGTTGTTGTTTTGACCTTTTCACCAAACTGATGATGACGCACTCTTCCCCACTTGGTGGATGACCTTACTTTGATGGAATTACAACAGAGAATAATGGCCCCTTTCCTGAAACAATTACAAACAACATACATCAAACTGACCAAACATGGTCTAGAAAATATGAGATGGTTTATTGCTCTTATTTTTCTCTGGTAAAATTTGTCTGTGATTTATTGACCTATTGCATGGATAACATGTGCGCCATCACCGCCATGTTGGTCTATATATTAAACGGAAAGGATCTGTGTCCTCTGGATGAAGGAAAATTGTGATTAATGTCAATGTGCAACTACTTAACATTTGAGCGAGGGTTACTATTACACAGTAGATAATTGTACTAGTGTATCCATGTCTGTAATGATCATGTCTGCCGTTCTCCCATTGGTTCTGACCACGTGAAACCGATACTGTATCTCGACTCCACGTGTATCAGTATGGATTCTTGGTTCTCTGAGGCCCCAATTGGTACAGCTTTATTTTACGGAAATTCTTTGCAATTGAACTCAAATGAATGAATGTATCCCCAACAGGCTTCATAGAGAGTATCACTCAAACTGAGTCTTAACACATGGACTGCAGCCATGTGATGAACCAAGATGTTCATTACTAGGTCAACATTATACTTACTAGTACAACCTGCTAACTTGCATTGCAGGGTGAGAACTACACTCACAAGAATCAATAACAGGCAGACAGATATATTTGTGTCATTATAACCAGGTTAGCAGTTCCGTCGGTTCCACACCATCCTACGTAGGAACAGGGGTATCAGTGTGTGTGTGGGCATGTTATGAATTGTTTCACAGTTATACATTATAAATTGTACTTCATGATATATATTGTGGTTTATTGTGTGTTTACAGTGGTCCTGAAACATGTTGACGTCAAAATGTTTTTCTAAGATAGCAGGAAAAATGTAATTAAATTGGATTAAATGGAAACATCATCAAGCTAACTGAGATGTCACTTATGAATACCGTATGAAACTATACTTTAGCATGTAATGCATTCAATTTCCCGTTGGCCACTGGCAATTGCTTAAGAGTTGACTTGGTATGTGTGCATGTGCATTGTGCAGGGAATGTTGCACTCTATCTACCTACATGTGTGGGGAGGCAAAGGCGTCAGTGCCAGAGCACCATTCTATGGTTATGTGTATCAGTCACTATACCTTTTCTCAGTTACACACACTCTGGCCGAACATGGACAGTGTCCACAGCATGTCCATTCAAGGAATAAAATGAATGTATTTTTCAGAGGTGAATGGGACACTCATCAACCGTAAAGGCTACACTGCTTCAGGGCACATGTTCTATATTACAGAAAACCATGAGTGATAATAAAAGCCATCACCCCACATCCTGGCCCCTTCTCTCTCTCTCTCTCTCTCTCTCTTTTTCTCTCTCTCTCTCTCTCTCCTCTCTCTCTCTCTCTCTCTCTCTCTCTCTCTCTCTCTTCACTCTCTCTCTCTGTCTCTCTCTCTCTCTCTCCGTCATTCACTTCTAGTTCTTATCATTTGTTTTGCTAACTTGCTCAACATCCTCACTTACTGTAACACAAGTGTGCATGTACTATAGTACTTGCCCAGATATTTTGGACATGTTGTTATAGTCAAACATTTTTAGTTTTTTCAATTACTTTTATTCAAAATGTGACACCATGCAACATGATGTGAGCTTGTAGATCTATGATATTCTATTTTAGTGGTTAATTCACATACATACTGTAAATATATAATCTATTGCTGTACATTATATACAAGGAAAACAATAACTGTGAACAGCAATTATTTCTACACTTCACTATATGAAGCAACGCCTCAAGGTGCCAAGGAAATTAGGTCATCCAGTTTGAACCAGAGCAGATGCTTGAATGTACAGTACAGGGGCCACACACAAGCAAGCCTCATACTTTACAGTTGTTAACACACACAAATCGAACATTTGGTACAATTTGCACAACCTTCATTTCATGTACTGTACCTAATCGCTCGACACAATTTGCACTACTTCACACACTTTCTGCATTAGACTCTGACTTTCCAGCTTTACACTCTGATGTCAATTACACATCACCTTGTTGTCCAAACACTACACACAATGTTCAGTTGATGCACACACTTCTCATGTAAAATCTGAAAGCATCAACCAACAACACACAAATATTCAAATCTCTAAACATTCAGGTCTTTTGAGTAATTTGCTGTCTGGGACAATGTGAGCTTTCACTGGGCTGCTCATGTGCGTGAGTGGTTCCAGGACCACATTCTCCTTTCCTGAATCCCATTGAGGAGTTCTTTTCAGCTTGGAGGTCCACTGCTCCAGGCCATGGAGGAAGCTTGTAGTAAGGCTTGTTTATGTCTGCTGTTTTATGTTTGACTATGAAAAGGGTAGGCCTACACTTAGTCATTTTACAAAATGAGAAATGGCTCATTCTCCAGAGTAATACAGTAATACAGTAAGAGATTTAATAGCAAAACGTCATCATGCAAAAGGGTTTAGCATTTTGTGTCTGATGTTTTCAGTTTTGTGTGTGCGGTTTTGAAAAAGATGTTATTGTTTTGAGAAACGTGTGTTAACAATTGTGATAAACTGTACAAAAACATTTACTGTAGACTACCAACCAGGCAGCGGAGCATTTTCTACCATTTACTTTGAGAAACACTGGAAGAGTTTGGAAAGGAAATATGATTTGGTTGACTGTTGTCCAGTGATTGCCAAAGGAAAACGAGTACATGGAATCTGGAACATGGAATGTGCTGATACTTGTCATCCATGCCAAAGTGAAAGACAATACTGCACTTTACATGTTGAATATCAATTGTGTTGGATATTATAGAAAATCAATTGAGGGAAAGGAAGGACAGTCAGAGAGAAAGGGGGTGAGGGGGGTGGACTGCACCAGTCAAAGCACAAGAAACAATTAGATTTTCTTTTGCTCGGGTTAGTTTTTATCTATTTTTCTGTTATATGAGTAATTGCTAACTTAGACTTTGCTGCTCGACAAACTTATGCCTTCCTTTAGAACTGATCATTTTGTATGTGCCCATATTTGGGCCTGCCTTAGTCCCTAGTTCACCAAAACAGATGGTGGAGACGAGTTGGTATTACATGTACATCAATATGACTCAAAATGTGTTCTAAAAATATCCCCTAAAGATTAACCTCATTGATTTTCTTTTTCTTGGTTTCCTAGTCAAATAAATTGTGATAACCACATGAACTTTTGCGTCCCTATTCTGGTCATGCCATAATATGCCAACATTCTGCAGAAATAGCAGATCGACAAGCTCTCAACATCCCCACATCATTGTGATGAATTGTGACCTTGTAATTAGCTATTTTTGGCGAAGAGATTCGATTTTTAGGGGACCAAGTATAGAGTCCATCAGGCCCTGATAAAATGAAGTATATGGTGGTGGTTAATGCACAACTGAAAGACATGTCATAGAGAATTGAGCCTGCTTTTGCTTCTGGTATTATTTGATATAACATAACATTGCCTAACAGAGGTTCCTTTTTATTCCAGGGAATCCCCAAACATAAAACCACTATATGTACTCCTTTTTGTCACACATACCCCATTTTGCACTGTGTGTGTGTGTGTGTGTGTGTGTGTGTGTGTGTGTGTGTGTGTGTGTGTGTGTGTGTGTGTGTGTGTGTGTGTGTGTGTGTGTGTGTGTGTGTGTGTGTGTGTGTGTGTGTGTGTGTGTGTGTGTGTGTGTGCAGAGGAGGACAACAACATGAGGGCAAAAATACAATAATGTGAGTCAGACTGTGTCCTCAGAGAGGGCGTTTTAATACTTCATATAGTCAGCTCAGCACCTCCCTCGTTGACTGTTCTTAAATGCTTGGCCAGAGTGGGAGGAGTGGGATCAACCTTATCACCTTCTCACTGAGTTAGGGGAGAAACATATAGAGTGAGAGAATGAAAGAGAAAACAGTGCAGAGTGAAATCTATGAGAAAAATTAAAGACGTGTTATATTTAGCTTACAGCATTGGTTACCATCTTCTGCCATCGATGGATAAAATCTGGATGATTTATACCCATGACAATCTAAGTATCAAGAAAACACTTTTTGTCCTCCTGTTTAAGATCCCAGCAGTTTTGCCAAAGCCAAAGAGTCGTGACACTGCTGCCATCTAGTGGATAAGCTCTAATGTATTAAGGGGTTACCTTAATTAAAGGGACACTTCACCCCTTTTGCAATCAGATCTTATTTTAATGATGTTTGGGAGACAAGAAACACTTTCCTGGGGTTTTTATGCGGGTAATATGTGTTTTTAGATATTTTAGGTTTTCAAAGTGTCTCTATGATGTCATGGACACTGGGCTCACTTACTTCCTGGACTACATGTTGTCTCAAGCCAAATTCCAATATACCAAAGTCTCGGCATCTCGCTCACTCACACTCGGTCACTCCAGCATGGCAAATTATGGTGAAATTGGTGAGCTGCCGAAATATGTTACCATCTTGTGGACTTCACACAACTTACATGGAGGTCTTTAAATACGTGGCCTGAATACCGTGTTAGGTGCTTGCACATATGCACACATGGCATCAACGCATGGTGTTCTGTGCTGGCACACTATACTGAGTATACTCTCTCTACTCATACGCTATATGTCTATTCTGTTCATTAATGTTACTCTGTCTTTCTGTTGTAGTGCCTGTGATATTGCTGACCTCTGCTGGTCTAAACAGACACCTGTCAATCACCTGATGACTGCCACACCCTGTGTCAGCTGTGCCCTGATTGAGTGATTAGTAGCAGGCTATAAAGAGGAGCTGTGGAGAGCAGCTCATTGTCTCCCAAACACCCAACCTGAAAAGTTGTGTTCCCTTGCACTTGTTTTTCTTTACTTTCAGTTACTGGGCTGGTTATAAGTATTCGTTTGCCGTTTGGTTTCTAGTTAGTTTAGTTCTTTACTTTGTTTTGGTAGTTTATGGGGAGTCTGGGGACTCCGACATGCACATAGGGCATAGCTCCCCAGGCTCCCCCACTTCATTAGTTTACCAGCCCATATCTTTGTTCGGTAGGATGCCTAGTTAGGTTTTGAGTTTATCATTTATTATTGTTTCGGCATTTAAGTTAACCCTTTAGTGATTCAGCTATTCAGTGTTTCCTTGTGTGTTGCATTCCTGGCTTGTTTGGGGTTCAGTGTCTATTTATTGCCCGATTTTAAATAAATTTGGTATATTTTTGGTAAACTTTTAAACTGACTTTGTGTCCTTATTATGTCATGGTCCTTGGTGTTCGAGCCAATCATAAAGGGCCGTAACATACCGCTAGATTGAACGCTGCTAATAAACAAACTGCGATTTACATTCGGCACTGACGTTATGCGACCTCCATGCTGGAGTGAGCGAGTGTGAGTGAGCGAGTGGCCGAGATTTTGGGTTTAGAGCACCGAAGTCTGATGTCACTTTCAGTAGAGGGCGCCAGTCCACAGGTTCATGTATTTTTTTATTTGCATTATAATAGGGGGATTTTGGGTCGCTTCATATAAGAACTGTGTTTGAAAGGTAAACCGATCATCCCGGCCTTTCTGTCAGGGGGGTGGCTGTGCGTCGTTAATGATGCTCATTAATATTTGATACAGCCAGTTTCTGGAGAAAATGGAATTAATGTGGCCACAAAAGCCTTGAAACTACAAGGGTATGAAAGCAATGTCGCTGCTAGTCACGCCCAGCTGTCAACACATTGCGTTCCTGAGATTCCTCGTTGACGTAAGCTCAGTTGACAGTGACTCGTAACCACGAAACATTAAATATCAATAATACAAAATAAACTTAACATGTCAGTTTCTGTTGTGCGACGGGCAGCTGCAGCCAACCTGCCTACCCGGAAATGTAGTCTCTGGGTTGTTTGACTCGTTTCTAGCGTTTATTGTGGGGTTTTTTTGGTATATTTGTACATTTCCACCTTCAATCGATGCTTCATATCCATATGAGTGAAAAGGCCGGGATGATCGGTTTATTTTTCAAACACAGTTCTTATATGAAGAGACCTAAAATCCCCCTATGGGGATTTCAATGCAAATAAAAAGTACTCGAACCTGTGGACTGGCGCCCTCTACTGACAGTGACGTCAGGACAGCCCTCCCCCTATCCACAAGGAGGAGCAGTGCACCAAAGCATTATGGGAATTTTAGTCCAGGAAGGCTTTGACCTCCTTCACTTGTGGCAAATACCAACCACTCACTCACTGACTGACTGCCAGTCACATTGATGACAGAAACCAAACGGCAGAAATAGATCATTGCAAAATCATGTCCAGACAAACGTTCTGATTGAAAATTTAAGACAGGGAATCATCAAACATAATCAGCCTTCTAAAATGCAACCTCACATAGGCCTATCAAGAAATAAGTAAAACATTATGTAATCACTAGGAGGCAGTATTTTACCATTAAATGAGACATCTGCAGTCTGCACAATATCTTGGCATCCATATGAAAATGAATTCAATGTACAGTAAGCCTGTAAAATATTGTAGATCTATTTTATTTTAATTGGTTTTCATTCCATTTATATAATAGAAATATGCTTGTATAAGGGGAATGAAGATATCATTGTTCATATCATTGGTTTATCTTATGTCTCAAAAACTTAGTAGGCATATTGCAATTTGCTTCTGTTTTTGGCTAACAATCATCAGTGCAGTGGTGGTATGTAGTGGTGTAGAAAGTAAACAATTACTCAAGTAATGGTAGTGTAAGTTAGGCCTACTTACACTACCATGAATTTGTCAACATTTTGGATTTAAGTCTGTTGCTGGTGGAGGTCCCTGATTGATCTATAATTATCTGTTTTGTCATGTTAATTGTATGAAGGCCTTCAATCCACATTGACAACTTCTGAGCAGAAAAAGAAAGTTATTATATGAAGATGAAGATATAATATATTAAGGATTAAATCTAAGTGAAACATGTTTAACTATACCCATACGGCAGGGGTCTTCAACATTTTAAAGGCCAAGCCAAGGACCCCTTAGCTGAGAGAGAGAGATGAAGCATGAAATTGTGTTGCAGATTGAACTTTTTCATATAGAGCGCCATGGGGCATGGACCTGTTTGACAGCACTATCATCTGTGTTGTGTAAATGTATGGTTTTCTAAATGTTCTTTTTCATCCTATAAGTCCAGCTTTGAGGGTCTGTGTAAACACAAACATTGAAGACAAAAGTGTGTAAACACAAACATTGAAGACAAAAGTGTGTAAACACAAACATTGAAGACAAAAGTGAGGACGCAGATTGTGATTGGCCAAAATGAGATGATGTATAATGACGTATGATGATGAAGTTATACAATCTGCTATTTTTCCATGATATTTATCTGTGGAACCGAGGCAATCAAAATGTAATGCCTCAACTACAATTCTGTCCCCAGTTCAAATATAATTATTTTGTGGGGTCCCCAGTTCAGATCAATTTTGGGGGTTGTGGCCTGAAGAGAGAGAGAGAGAGAGAGAGTGTGTGTGTGTGTGTGTGTGTGTGTGTGTGTGTGTGTGTGTGTGTGTGTGTGTGTGTGTGTGTGTGTGTGTGTGTGTGTGTGTGTGTGTGTGTGTGTGTGTGTGTGTGTGTGTGTGTGTGTGTGTGTGTGTGTGTGTGTGTGTGTGTGTGTGTGTGTGTGTGTGTGTGTGTGTGTGTGTGTGTGTGTGTGTGTGTGTGTGTGTGTGTGTGTGTGTGTTTTATCTCTCTCTCTGGACCAGATCTCTGTGGACCTTAATAAGCATCAGAGTGCTAACAAGCTGTTAAAAAATATCTCCATTCATCTCTCACACAGCTGCATCACTTCAGTGTGGCAAAGCACTTCTTTACTTCTTTGCCTGGAGGTTCTATAGCAGGGTTGTGCTATAGCAACACTGCCAACACCTGTAAATACAAACATGGGTCCTAATGGATCTACATTAATTATATTACTATTAAAAACACGTCCTTCTTGATGGAGAAATGGTCCAGTGCATCAGCGACTTCTCGCTAATGGAGAAAATGCTACCTGCTGTGATGTGGCCTACAACTAATATGTCAAACAAATTGCCAGCACTTACAGGAATGTGCTTTTTGTACTTTATTTAATGGGCACAGGCAGCAAAAAAATCACTACCTATGCCCACCTGGAGGACATTTCCGTGAGTGCTGACAATTCATTGTCAAATTCTAGACAATGCACCGTACAGCTATTAGAATTCGTTTGAATTGTGCATGCATTATCTTGAAATTACACTACCCCTAACTTGTACCTGTATAGGAAAATATTTCTGTTTCTATGTGCACTCAGTGAGAGAGGATTGGAAAAAATATGTCCCTGGTTTGCATGATGCAGAGGACATCTGCAATGGAAATACCATGTAAAGTAAGGAGGTGAATTATGACCACACCTCTACCCCTCCCCCATTCCCATTGCACTTATGATCATCACTTTAGGTCAGACCAGTAAATCATTACCAAGACAATAAATGTCTTTTAAAAGACCATAGACAAAACCTCAGCTCACAGTGAACACATATTTATGTTTTTGCCATCTTCAATATTTTATCTACTTGTAGTATCAAGTCAGCAGTCATTGGAAAAAAATATTAGCACAGCAGCATTGTAATTCAAATATATATTAATTTAAATATCAATATGCTCTACTTAGACATGCAACTGAACATACATAGGATTTCTTATAGAAGTAAGTGTTTAACTTGCATTGCCCAAGCTGGAATGACACAATAGTCATGACATGCACCAGTCATTTGAATTCCTGGATGTGGTCAAGGGAACAGATTGACCACAGGTTTTAACTTGTATTTAGATACTTCATACTTAACTAGCCCTCAGCAGTGCTTGGCCTTCAAGGGTCAGTGTATTCAAAATCAAATAGTTTAAATAAAGGCTGATGTCACATTTATTTGCTGCCCTTTCATACCTTGTTTTATTATAACTATTTGATAGGCTGAATGTTTTCTGGGTATTATAAAAATCACACCCATTTGAAGTGAGGAGCGTATAAATTCTCAGTTCATTGTCAATGGTTTGTTCAGACAACACAAACATTAGTTCTCCGTTCATTGTCAATGGCTCAAAGTTCAAAGCAGGTTAACGCTTCCCCTTCTGTTCTTCTCTCATAATAGTCTCACAGGACAGTGCTTTCTTGGGTTTTGATTGATTGAACATTTTATTAACAGATTGCAGAATGGGTGCAGTACTACAGCCCAAGGCCAGTTTCAAATTGCAGCCGTCCGTAAGTGCTCTTTAAGAGTGGTTTTGAAGGAGGCTAGGGATTCACATTTCTTAACGGCTGATGGTAGGCATTCCACATTTTAGTGGCATTGGAGCGAAATTAATGTAACCGCTTGTTTGAGCCGAATCTGAGTTGAACGTGGTTTGTTGAACTCCCTCTTGTGTTGTGATTGTGGACTTCATTCACATTAAGGAAGTATTTTGACAGGTAGCCTACAGGTATCTTAGTGGTGTAGCGAATCTTGTAGACCAGGCCCATTGCAAGTTGCTGTACTCTGTCGTCAACCCTAAGCCATTCCAACCTATCAAAATGAGCAGGGGTGAGGTGGGTTCTGGGAGTAAGGCCAAGCCTGACCAGTTTGTTTTGGGATGTCTGGAGCCTTGTTTTTAGGGCCTTTGAGGTGCTGTGGTAGCATGATGTGCACGCATAGTCAAAGAAACCTTGTATGAGGGCTCCTATTAGCGTCTTCAAGGTATTTTTGCTGACTATAGTGAGGAGATCCTGGCACCTGCACAGAGTGTACAGGAATCTTGTTCTTTGGTTGACTTTTTTGATTACATTGGTGGCCATTTTATCACAGGAAAGATTTGCCTCCAGGATGGAACCTAGGTAGGTAATTTCATCTTTTCTTGTGATAACATTGTCAGTTTTCACCTACTTTAACTGAGAAGCCGTCGGCCTTGCTGAGATAATGATCCAAAGAGAAAGATGATCCAAAGAGAATGGATTCAGTTTTTCCCAGGTGTAATGGTAATATCAGCGAGCCAGGTGCAGATTCTACCGAGTTCAGAGCTTCAATCTGTCCCTGTCTGAGACCAGCAGTGCAGAGTCATCCGCGAACAGATGACAAATTGCAGTCACAAGTTGATGTCATATCGTTTACATATATTAGGCACAGTAAAGGCCCTAGTATGCTTCCTTGTGAAACGCCACACCTCACAGGGAGGAGGACAGTGTTCCGTTCACCTCCAGGCTCCACCATCTATTATCTGTTCAGACTGTTCTCTCCCCTCTGGTTCAATACTCTTATCATTGTATTTGTATTAAACTGTAGGCATACTCTTCTGTACTTTTTTGCAAACTGTGAGTGTCAATAAAGTATATTCAATCAATCAATCAATACCACACACACACTCACACGCACCCACACTCACTCACTCACACACACACACACACACACACACAACACACACACACACACACACACACACACACACACACACACACACACACACACACACACACACACACACACACACACTTAACTATAACTAACTAACTAACTACACATTGAATACATACATAAATGTAGAAATTTGAACTGAAGACTTGCATTAGCGCGCGTGCGCAGTTAACAGGTATGCGTGAAGAACAGGAAATGATCTATCTTCAACGCTGCCCCCCCAAAAACCCTCTAGTAGTCGCGTCCAGCACAGCCCTTAATTTCTACTAATGGAGGCACAGTCCATCCCGTTCTCCTTTTGAAGTTGTGGGCGATCGATCAAAAAGCACCAACAGAACCTGTGCGTGACTCGGATACGAACAATCAGCGAAGGGTCCGATTTTTGTCGCAGAGTTAAAAAAAAGAAAAGTGAATCGCGGAACAAACGACGAGGCTTGGGCGTGTTTGAGAGTCTTGTTGTAGACCGTGCTGCCTCCTCCCGTCCTCCTCCATGCTAGCAGCTAGTCTTTGCATGTAGTTGTTGCACACTGTGGAGAACTTAAATACACACCGTCTGCATTTTTTGTCTTGTTCAGTTTTTTACGTCGTGATTCGGGTCTTCATTGAGCCAGAAGATGGGGTGCACGCTGAGCACAGACGACAAAGCTGCACAGGAGCGCAGCAAAATGATCGACAGGAATTTACGGGACGATGGAGAAAAGGCTGCCCGGGAGGTGAAGCTGCTGCTCCTGGGTGAGATGAGATGAGGGATTGATGATGGGGAGGCCAGTGGTGGGGAAAGTACCGACCGTTTTTGTTTTACTTGAGTAGAAACGCAAAGCCCCGAATTCAAAATTTACTTGAGTAAAAGCACAAAAGTATTGTTATCAAAATGTACTTAAAGTACCCAAAAGTAGAAAGTACTAATTATTTTATAACAAAATGACTATCTACAAGCTCACACTGCGTTGCATCGTGAGCTTGTAGAGCTGCTATTTGCCTCTGAAATGTATTGAATTTGGAAACACCCCAGTAAAGTAAAAAACTTGAGTAAATTTACTTGGTTACTTTCCACCACTGATGGAGGCCCAGTCTATTTGCTGGAACGGCGAGCCTTATTGGAGCTAACTGACGTTAGCTGATGTTAACTGACGTTTTAGCTCCAACTGCTCACGGTTCAAGCAAATGGACCGCTTACTAAATATTCGTCAACGTGAGGCTGTCAGCCGTGGTCAATTTTAACCTCCCGCTAATACATAAAGCTTTATGTCCAACAGGTTGCGGATATGGATTTATTTTTTTGGGTGGTGGTTCAATGAAAAGTTGGCGCTGGTCTCCAGTCGTTAGTCACAAGCCAGTTTTGTTCTTCTGGCCCACAAACTATTTAGTCTGCATGAACCATTGAACCGTTAGTACCTCAACCAATGTGTACATCTACAACTAATAGATGTCAAAGTTACGCCCCAGGAAGACGATTTGACTGTAGTTTTAGTATTTTTCGGTTTGTATGTTAGCGTTAGCGCTGCCACAGGGAAGCAAGTATGGCCCAATCAATGATACGTAAACAAATGGGTAGCCACTAGCTAATATTGAATAAATATAAGTGGCGGCATGTTTTCATTCTCTTTTTGTCTAGGCTAGGTGCTTGACTTGACTAGAGGTACAACAGATAAATGACATTTTAGCTGTAGGCTATTTGCTTTATTTTGGGGCTGAATAGGATGTTGGTTTTGTCATCATTGGTAATGTTTGCAAACATTGAAGTAAAACAGACTTATATTTTGATTGATGTTCCATCTGCAAATAAAACTATTTAAGAATCTATATGAATATAACCCTAGGGTTGACATTTTTAAAATCCTAACCCTACTTTTTAATATATATATTAAATGCTCTAATCTGAAACATATCTGTAAAATATACTGAATTTACTAGGTGATGGGAGATCACTTTGGCTTAATTGAAGCCTGGATTCATATAGATCTACAAACCCCGTAGAATAAATTAATACTGTCTTAATGTCACTGGGATTTCTGCAATCCAATGTGTTTATATGAAACAGCAGTTGTTCTTTATATCTGTAATGGTATTTTGTCTTTTCACAGGTCATTGAGCAACAGTTGACACCCATTTCTCAGGATTTGTTTGTTTTTTGATTTGGAATCATCATTAGATTGATGTCTGTTGGTATCTCATCTGGGCAAGGTGTTGCATGGCAACCTGTGCAGTGTGCAGCCTTACTTAGTGTTACGAGCAGTGTTTGCAACTACACACACAGAATCCACACAGCCAGGGCAGTGATTTAACCAAACAAACTGACTGTCTGCTTTGGGCGTGTACTAATCTCAAGTCATTCAAACTCTGCGAGAACTGTTGCAGGGGCAGGCCACATCTTTCTCGCATGACCTTGTCTCCGTGAGCTCCAGCACTGACGTGGTCAGTGACCCTGTTGTACCAGTCTGTTATGGACATGTGGCCACCCTGGTGAACAATGTGTGCTGCTGTCCCAGCAGTCAGTCTCTGGGTGTATATGCGTCATTTGAGATGGGGCCTTATTTGAATTTTCATAGTTGTTGTTTTTTTTCTCCCACAAGCACCTGCACAGAGCTAGTGTTTTTCCCCTAGCCATAGCTGAAGCAGGTAAAATGGAATTAATCTCAGGTGGGGGTATTATGTCTGTGAATGCTTATTGCTTATAAATGCCCATTTCAAATATTAAAATGTGCTAGTTTTTGCTTGTCTGTATGAGAGACACAGCTTAGCTGCATGTGCTTATCAGTCAGTCAGTCAGTCAGTCAGTCAGTCTGCCACAGGTTCAGCAGGGGTTGTCTCACTTGTCTGCATTAATGCAGTAATCCACAGATTGGCATTTATCTTCATAGGGATATTTTGATTGGGACTGTCGCCAAAGATCAAGGTGTACTGTACACACTGCGTGCACACACAATACAATACATACCTGCCAAAAACGTTCTTTTTTTGATACGATTAATGGAAGAAGAGAAAGAGACGATGTTCATTGTCCTCCAAAGAGGTGTCTGTGTGTCCCATAATTATGGGTTTTCATGAAATTAAGCTTTCAATGGTCTGAGGAAAATGTGTTCCCCGGTTCTATGTTCCCCACTTACCTTAGGGTTGGGTTTATTGTTGTAAGCGGGGAACACAGAACCTTTTTTGCAGGGGTAAGTGGGGAACATAGAACCAGGGGAACATACAGTAGGTATGGTCTGGTCCCCTTGACAAACATCAGTCAGCCGGGCCCCCATACACACATGCAACATGCATACACTTTGTTTCAACCCTCCGTCATTGTCACCTGTTGGGCTCTTGTCTCTCAGCAGCCCCTCCAATGTATGGCTTTTAAATGACGTCATATGGCAGTTAAGTCTATGGACTTTTAAAGTTTGTTTACAGAAGTTAAACAAACATTAACGTCATCATCATGTCATTTGGCAGCCACAGTGGGCGCCCCTCACTTCACACAAGTGTGATTTTTCAAATTAGATGTACATTTGGTACAAGGTCTGCTCTGCAATGACATTAGCTGCTGTGCGCCTGTGGTGCACGCCTGTTTTATCTTGTGGGATTGTGAGTTGGCGAACAGATCTGCCACTGGGGATGCAGATGTCCCAGCGTTGGGAAGGTAATTAAAAATGTTGTGTGCTCAGGTGAAAACACTGCTGTCTCAGAGGAAGCTGGAGCAGTATGTTGTAGACGGGCTACCATAGCATTACTTTGTGCCTAAAAACAGACATGTTGAATGCTGTGTGTAGATTTGCACAAGATACGTTTTACTATTTGTTGGCTAATAGAGCTATCACTATTCACAACTCGTATTTAATATTCTTCCCATTATTGTCCATGGTTATATCTGATATCATTGTGCCTCATGCAATATGGGTCTCACATAAATCACTGTCTTGGTGAGATGCATTTGACAACTTGGCTCTGGGCTGAGCCAATTAGTGTGGGTTAGTAGCCTGCTTAAAATGTATATAATCTCATTGAGAGGAGGATCCAGTTGATTAATCCAGTCGCGCTAAGGCTTGGCTAATGCTGCCCTTACCGTTAGGCAGCTACATATACAGCCTTCATTGATAATCTAGCATCAGATCTAATATGATGATAATATCATTCATATTAACTAGTCCATCCATAATACCCGTCATTTCCACCCACCGTCCACCTTGGCTATGGGACTACGACCCCATAGTTGGCAAGGACCAAAAACACCAATAAACAAACGTCTTAAATTTGGGGAAAATTGCCTTCATCACTCTTCATAGTAGGATAGGATAGAAGAATAAAGGCCAGACCATGCCAATGCAACTAGTCGCAACTCCTTGCAAAAAAAACAGTACTTTGGTTGACCCTTGGTCTTTGTAAATGTGCTTTATAAATAAAGTTTGATTTGAAAACAGTTTTAACTTAGGCCAGTGAGTCTGCAACTCTGCACCAATGCAACTCCTTGCAACTGCCATTGGGGATAATGGTTGGCAAGTAGTTGCATGTTGCATCGGTGTTGAATGGCCTTTAAACATCTTACAATGCTTTAGTTCTCTGCAAGTCGGCAAGCATTATTATAACATCACTGACCTGCGTGCTGATAATTCTTACGTGGTGAGGGTAGCTTGACCTAAACTTGGCACTATTGGTCACTTCACTACGGGTATACCTGTGGGTGCATACTGCACTGCAGATCTCATTGTGCATCTGGCAATCAGTGGCAGAGTTGCTAAAGGCAGCAGGGGCTAGGCAGCTTTACAGACTATGGTCACGCATGCGCGACTGAAGGCGAGTAGCCATTTGACAGTACATGCAGCTGCATATAACGTGTGATGGTTCAACAAGTCATAACTTCCACCCTTTCGATTACATAGACTAGAAGTGAACGTGACTTGTATGTTTCAGTCGTATATTGTGTGACTAATAGACTATTCTTGGTCAGATGAATGGTGCTATGACAGAGAGAAGAGCTGCTGCAGATTTACATGTTGATGGTGTAATAAGTCTGAATAGCTGAATAGGCCAGGTTTTCTAAAGCATGGGGAGCATTTATGCTCAGAATTGAGCGTAAATGATTCAGATGGCAAGCTATTCCAATTGAACTGAACCAGAACCCAATCTTCAAGACCTAGAAATTGCAACAATCATTATTGTCCTCCCAGGGCGGTAGGATACACTGCAGCAGACACCATTCACCTAACCCCAATTAATTGACACACAAACTTGCACAGCACATTCCCCTCCCCTTTCTGACTGACTTTATCCCCCAATTGACTCAATTGATCACATTCTTTGATTGCCTGTGCCTTCCCTGGACTGGTCAAAGATTATGATCTGGTCACTATTATTGTTATAGGGGGGGGGGGGGGGTTATTTTTTCTTTGGTGAAATGTTGGTCACTTTTTGTCTATGTAATTGTGTATTGCTGGTTCTAAGAGGTTATACTGATAAGGGTTATGTTGATACTGCATCTTAAGTGCATGACAAAATAGTTTTTAATCTATTAATTATAATTTAATTTCCATTCTTTTTTTTTCTTTTTCATTAAACATTGCCAATCAGTGTAATTTTCATGCTTACATGGGATCAACCTGTTCATCCCCAGTAGATAGTTTAATATTACTTTTAGGATTCAATGTGTAGCCTTTAAAGGTTGTATGCAGTCTCGTAATTAACATTTGTCTCTGACTCTGTGTCCCCTCTCCCTTTTGTTTTAAGGTGCTGGAGAATCTGGGAAGAGTACAATTGTTAAACAGATGAAGTAAGTTTAGTAACTTGTTAATTATACCATCGCCACAGAAATGGGAAATGTGTTACATTTGTTTTAGGACACCTCAAACATTGTCAGTCAACAGTATTAATCACTGTTAATAAACTGTGTGTGTGAGAGAAACACAGCAGCCATTAGTTTGACTGTCTAGGATGGGTTTACCTAGACAACACATCTTTTTTTATTTTGGTAGTTTTGCTATTAATATTTTCAATAATAAAAGGTAACACAACCTCTACTTCTTTGTACAGTAAGTGCAATAATATACTACTCGTGAAGTTCTTCACCTCTGCCTCGTTTATTTTCCTATGTCAAGACAACTGATGTGTACACATTTCCTTTTTCTTTATTTTTAAATATTGTTTTCAGCCATTATACAAACTTTACAAAGACATTTGAGGATAATAAGCACAGTAATCCATCCATCCATCCATCTTCAACCGCTTATCCATAGTCGGGTCGCGGTGGCAACAGCTCCACCAGAGTGCTCCAGACTTCCCTCTCCAGAGCAACATTAGTGGCTTCCTCCTGGGGGATTCCGAGACGTTCCAAGGCCAGTGAGTCGATGTATTTCCTCCAACTGCGCCTTGGTCTGCCCCGGGGTCTCCTCCCAGTGGGACGTGCGTCGAGGACCTCCCTAGGGGTCACAGTAATAATAAGTAATAAGCACAGAAAAGTTGACTTATTTCCACTGTTGTCCCCTTACACATATCAGCAAATACTAACGGATATAAATGATACAGAATATACCCTTATCGCAAGACTTTTACTGTCTTCATAAACTGATGATGGAACTAATAGAATCAGCTGCTTATGGTGCTTCTTCCATCTTATCTTGTCAGGATCATTCATGAAGCTGGTTACTCAGAGGAGGAGTGTAAGCAGTACAAGGCTGTGGTCTACAGCAACACCATCCAGTCTATTATTGCCATCATCAGAGCCATGGGACGCCTCAAGATCGACTTTGCTGATGCTGCTAGGGCGGTGAGTGAAGAAAAGTTATGCTTATACAGATCTTGGTACAGTTCATCAAGCATCGCTAACTTTATAGGGTCTTCTTCTACGCATGTGTGGAAAACAGGATTCCAATTATATAGTAAAGGTGATAAACCTTTATTTAATAAACTTACTTAAATGAAGCTCGGTGTGCTTTCTAATATTGAGAATATGCAATACAATTCAAAAGTGCAACCTACTATGAGCAGCACTTTGATTTACCGCAGACATCCAAGTGAGTGTAAATTTATTGCCACAACTTAAAGTCCTTGCATCACCTTCTCTAAATGAATCGGATCAGAGGTGGATTGTTTGCAAAAATCTTTGGACTCTTTTTATTGCATACTCTACTAGCTTAGTTTTCCACTGCAGTTTTGAAGTGTAGCTGGTGGTCACAGGACATCTAGCTCTCTGCATAGGAGAGTGCTAAACTATGATACATTTCACGCTAATGATCTCTGGAAACAATCTCTATCGCTGTACAATTTAACAAAAAAATGTTTCTGGTAACATTTTTGGGATTTTTTTTGGCAATGTGAAATTTGACGTCCAGTTAAAGGTTTGTTAATATTCAGGAGATTCCATGCCGTATAGGTGTGTTGTGTGATAACGATTCTCAGACCAGTTGTTAGTCTTAATGTGTGTTTTTTTTTTACAGTATAGAAAATGTATATTATATCAATATCAACATGCACATTATTGCACATTAGCACACATTAGCAAATTACTTTTACATATGGCAAAAGAGATTTAACTACTTTTTAAAGGTTTTTATTCATTTCAACTATCTAGGTATAAACCATGTTTTGTTCCTATTAAGTCATATTGCCATTGCAATTTTCAACATGTTATCACATTATTGCATGTCTTCCTAATATTCTGTAGCCCTTTTGGTATCTCCAGAGCTCACTTGGAACCTTGACAGAGGTGATACACAAAGTACCATGTGCTTTTGCCTGTAGTAAAACCAAGTTGGTTTTATGCAAAGGAAACACACCATTTGTGAGATTTTGGCAAGAAAGTGTTAACTGGAGATGACCTGTCATCCTCAGGATGATGCCCGTCAGTTATTTGTGCTGGCAGGCTCGGCAGAGGAGGGCTTCATGACGAGCGAGCTGGCCGGGGTCATCCAGCGTCTGTGGAAAGACGGAGGGGTGAACGCCTGCTTCGGTCGCTCCCGAGAGTACCAGCTCAATGACTCTGCTGCATAGTGAGTCACACAAACATTAGCATGTACCAGGAATTAGGCCACTAGGTTAAGTTATCAAATCTAGGAATGATTTGTTATAATGAACGCTTGGAAGAGTTCACTGTTGAGATATTGAGAATCACTGTGTTGCTTAACCTGTTATCATTTGATTAAATAAAGACATGTATGGAGGGAATGCGCCTGCATAAAGTGAGTGGCAAAGTCTAACGTCATTTAATGCAATCAGATAGGGCTTTTCTGTTTGGACGTATGGGCTGTCAAGGCCGAAAATATATTTTGTGCCACTCAGTAGGCGTTCCCACATAACCTCCGGGTATGATGCTGATGTCACATGCATACCCTCTATAACATGGAGGACATGCTAGTTAACTTGCTTTACAATAACTAGAGTAAAGATGCCTAACATTGCTGCTCTGTCCATCCCTCGCTCCTTCCCTCATTTACCTTTCTCTCCCTACAGTTATCTGAACGACTTGGATCGGATAGCCAATGGTGCCTATGTGCCCACCCAACAGGATGTGCTCAGAACCAGGGTGAAGACTACTGGCATTGTGGAGACACATTTCACCTTTAAGGACCTGCATTTCAAGTGAGTACAGCTGGTGTAGTGTGTTAATGTGACCAGACCAGGGCTTTTATGCACTGCAAAGCAGTTTATCTCAAACCATTAAATGTTTATTAAAAATCACGCGTGCGTGAAGTGAGGGGCGCTCTTATCATCGGACATCATGACATAAAACACGAAAATAGCCAATTTGCTCGTCTACATATAAATTCTCCATTCAATGGAATTTAATGTTTGTTAGGACAAAAATCTACACTATAGCTGAATATAGGAGGGGCTAGTGCCCCTCAAACTGTATCTACATTAAGACATCCATAACTCGTATGAGGTTCATATGTAAGCATATGGAATTCCGGTTGTCCAGAACTGCCGAGCTGACCGATCTGGCGCTCTCCATAATGGGCATAAATGTATTTCCAATAACTCTTAAGGGTTACGTTTGGACAGGTCACATTTAGTGTAGGGCTGGTAAGATGTAGTTTTGAGGTATGAGAGAGTGGCTGAACATTTTTTACATTTGCATTTCCACAATAACAATCAAAATCTGTAAACAAATGTATATATCTTTTTTTTTTCTAGGATGTTTGATGTCGGTGGACAGAGATCAGAGAGGAAGAAGTGGATCCACTGTTTCGAGGGTGTCACCGCCATCATCTTCTGTGTGGCTCTAAGCGACTATGACCTGGTGCTGGCTGAGGATGAGGAGATGGTGCGTCAAGTCCTTTCCTTGCATGTCCTCATTGGGTTTTCTCTCAGAGTCTGTATGCTAAATGCCACTTTGTGTCAATTCCCCACTCATTCGTCGTTAATGTCTTCCTCTCTGTCAGAACCGAATGCACGAGAGCATGAAACTCTTTGACTCCATTTGCAACAACAAGTGGTTCACTGAGACCTCCATCATCCTCTTCCTCAACAAGAAGGACCTGTTTGAAGAGAAGATCAAGAAGAGTCCACTCACCATCTGCTTCCCAGAGTATGCAGGTGGGTGGTAGGGATGTGTAAATGTGTCCAAAATGAAAATCGATTTGTATAATTAAATATGAACGATTAGGGGGGGGGGGGGGGAAGAGTTTATGAACCCTACAAATAAAAAATTGTTCCTCCCCCAAGGGGTACCTAAGCCAAAAAAGTTTGAGAACCCCTGGTGTAGATGATGCAAAGGCAACGGCTAAATCCTCCAAACCTGTATCTTGATTGGAGTCACACACTCAGTCACTCACACTCCTCTGTCAGTCACTCACACTCCTCCGTCATGCAGCTACACAGACACATCCCAAGCACACTATGGTAGGCCTATAGGGCTACCTATAGGCCAAACATATTGTCCTGTTTGGATGACAATATTGCCTTTCCAACAGATTTTCATAAAAATAAAAAAAACGATTATCGATTTATTAATTTTAATAATCGATTTTGGGTCCTATTAACGATTATCGATTAATCGGACCCATCCCTAGTGGGTGAAAGACTTTTATTAACATTTTCCCTCCCTAACACAAGTTAATTGACTGTAGAACAGCTTCCCTCCCAATCACGAGTTACACAAGTGTTTTTCATTGTTTAATTCGCGTTTTTAAGACTTGTGGGGTTTCCATCGGACAGAATGGGATAGGTGACGCGTTTTGATGACTCATCGCAAAAACATCCGTCACACTGGCATGCATTGGGTTCTGAGAAATCGAGGCCCATTGCAACGGCGGCGGTGGCGTGCAGCGGGCGCGTTCCTTCTTCGCTCTGTTGTTGTGATTGCCACTTTGGAATATTGGAATACTACGACAAGCGATTGCACGATTTTAAAGCGGATTTTCATGAAAAGCAACGAATATATCAGCGCAGTGGCTCTTCAAAGGTTAGTGAAAACTAGGCAGGGAGATATGGACCACGATTATTTAATCTATGCAGTCGTTGTGTTAAAGGTGCACTTGTATGCAGATGTAGTAGTTATATAAGCTATGCAAATAGTCAGTCCATGAGCCCCAGACAAGTGTGTATTCAGTTGTTGTCAAGCAACACCCGAGATGCAGATGTATAGCATTTCCATCACCTCTGTAAAAAAGGGGAAAAAAACATCCCCTGATTGTCTTTGTTTTCCATGCCCTTGTCATTACTGCTCCCCTTCAGGCTCCAACACATATGAGGAAGCAGCGGCTTACATCCAGTGTCAATTTGAGGACCTGAACAAGAGGAAGGACACCAAGGAGATCTACACCCACTTCACTTGCGCCACCGACACCAAGAACGTGCAGTTTGTGTTTGACGCCGTCACTGACGTCATCATCAAGAACAACCTGAAAGACTGTGGCCTCTTTTAGGGTAAGACAGCCTGTTTAAAGGACAATACCACCAGTGTTTGTCATTTTTTTATTCACACCTTCAACCATACAGTATATTGTACATAATCAACCATTTTTAGCCCCTCCTATACACAGGTTTAATGTTTGTCTTTAGTTCAATGTTTGTTTTGTAAACACCATTGACAATGAAGGGAAAATGTATGTCATAATGTGCCATTTACGTCATATTTATTGTTAATGGCGTTTAATGTTTGTGTTTGCACAGTTTGTTTTACATTACCATTACATCACCTGATCAACATGAGTTAGACTTTAATATATTAGCGCCCCTCATTTCACACGGGTGTGATTTTTCTTTATCAATGGCCTTTTTTGTCAGTTGAAACCAGACCTACAACAGGCCCGTTTTTATTAGCGACCTAGTCATGATTGACTGCCCCCTTAGCCAATGGTATAGTCTGAAACTCGTTAGCAATCACATAGTAGCGACCTAGTCATGATTGGCTGCCTCCTAAGCCCTGCCCCCCAAGCGTGCGCATCGCGGCCAATCTAAGACCGCAGCTCGAAGCGACAACAGCTGCTAATGTTATGAGCTAACTACATGGACAGCAGGCAAGCCACAACAAAACAGTGAACCATGAACAGAACGTTGGAAACTAACACAAACAACGTCTGCGAGTAGAAACATACACGTTACAAAAATAATAATATGTTGGGGGAGAACAGAGACAGCACTTGTTTCACCTGACAAATATGACTGTCATTTCTTGTTTAGATTTATTTTTCAAAAAAAAAATCATTATTCTGGTAATTCATGGACATTTGAATTTAGTTCTGAAATCATTTTTTTTCTCCAGGGACTATTTTCAGCTAGACTAGCTTGAATTACCCATCTAAAGCAAGTTACAAACTTCTGATCTTCCCCCAAATTCTAATCATGATTTTGTAATTTTGTCTCTTTCCATTCAGGCACTGTGGTGGGCAGCTTGCTGTGACTTTTTCCAAGGGAAGTCTGTGACCAGAGGGAGATCATCATGGACACTGTTGAGAATGTCACTTTTAACTTCTTATTAACTTATGTGGATCTCTAAAGCCCGAGTTATACGTTGCACACGGGTGTTGCGCCCTGAAAAAAGCTGATATACAAGCTCACAATGCTGTTATTGTGAGCTTGTATATAAGCTATTTTGGTAAGTGACACCTGCTCGCAATGAAGTATAAATCAGGCATAATGGTTTTAAGATGCTGTGTAGGAAAACAAAATGTGTAAAATATTTGTAAAACTGTCACTATGGCTGGGGATTTTTCACTGTTTTTAAAACATTTTTGTTTGACTGTTTTTAAAAACATGTTTTTGTTTCACCAGTTATTTTATTTTTGCTTTTTTATATATATATATGAAAAGGGGTGCGTTGGATACATTTTTCTGCCTTTTTTTTTCTTTTTGAAAGAGATGGACCATCTTTTGACTTATGTTTGTAGGTACTTGTGCCTTGCATGCCTTAGTTGCAGTGTCTCATTTTCTGTTGTCCCAGACTATAAGGTCTACTGTAGATGTTATCAAACCTACCCCGAGCACCAAGTCCATAGAAAATGTTTCCATGTTAAAGTCAACATACCAGATTATTATTACCTTTTGTGGACGAATCAAGCGAGACCAAGCGGATCACTATAGACCAACTCACTCTGATGCCTGGTTGATATTTGGTTGCACATCGTTTCTGCCACCGAAATTACATCGCACCGTGAATCGTTGTGGGCTTGTAGGTGTGTGACTGGTGTGCAACTAAATGTATCTCGGGCTTGATATTCTGTGATGGCTGTTTGTGTTCAAGCCTTTCAGGATGTGTGTATGTGCTGTGGGTGAGTGCCTTGATATGGGTGTGGCCTGTGCGAGTCTTTGGCAAGTATGTATGTATGTATGTATGTGTATATGTCAGTGTATATGATATAAATCAAAGGGACTCTACTCTCTACTTTTTTTATGTGACCAAAAAGGCTGTTCTCTCATATTTCTGTTGGTGTTTTTATTGACCAACAACATTGCTATTCCAAATTATGACCTAAGAAGCTTTTAAAATTACGATGGATGATGGTTATATTGTTGCAGAGAATTAGGACCACATATTTCAGTACAGTGCATGGATCAATAGGTGATTGGTGTTGACATGCACTGTTATGTTTTTGTTTTTATGGTTTCAGGTTGCATATGTCCCCATCCCCATCCAAAAAACCCCAGCCTTCCGTTTCCTTTGGATGGGGACGGTGATGGACTAATTTCCATTATTTTGCTAATAAAACGTTGCTATGGTGAAGCCATGGCATCCTTTACAAAAATGTTTCTGCTGTCTATTTTTATTGTGGAAATGAAAGGTGAATAACAGAAGCCGGAGATAGATAGAGATATATATATATATATATATATATATATATATATATATATATATATATATATATATATACACAATTCGTCAACATTTTAGTGACAACTACAGTACTATGCAAATACAAACGGTTAGAAATACAGCGTTTATATATTACTATGCAAGCATCATGGCACAATTATAGTAAATAATTGTGCCACCCTACAATTCATCTGATGACATGTCTCTCGTTTTGTGTTTTATAAATTAAGCAGACAAAAATTAACATGAGGGTGAGGAAGTAACTAGAAGTCACCTGCAGTGGTGCAATAGCAAATCTAAATACTTGACCTCCCCCTACTGGATACAAAATTGTATTGCAAATATTGAACATGAAGCCCTCGGGCTGTATAATGTGTTTATAATAATGATTAACATGAATATTCCCATACAGCATGTTGTATTGATTTGAGTGAAAAGGTGATTTTCTGCTATTCAGATAATTGGGTTTTTCCACTGATCAATAATACACAGATTAAAGTACACGTACGTACATGGAAATGGGGAAGGCATCTGTTTTTGTCTCATCTTTGATAAATAGATCAATTATGCTCCTATAAATAACAGTATTTAATGTTTTCAATTTGACAGATTTAGCATTCAGCAAGATCAGTATCAAATCAAACCTGCAACAGCCTCTGTACACTTAAATTGATTTGCTAGTCAGTCAGACCTTTACAATGCCTGGAAGTTTCACAATGGCAGGGAATTCCGGAGCTTAAATGGTTTCATTTTTAGCTGTGATCCATGTGCAGGTCATTTGAGTTCTTAACAAAGCATCTCAGAAGTCCGGATTCAACTGACAGGGTACGGAATACATCCTGTGCTGATGGTGATTGATTTCATGACCAAGCCAAGCATCTAAAGAAAGTTAGCATTGTATCACTCTGGTTCATGTTGGTGGAATTTGTTTACGGTAATCTTGAAAAATAGCTGGTAGTGCGGCAGCCAACAGGCTTCTTTTGTTTAAAGTGCAAAATTAGTTTTTTTTATTGGCCTAAAATATTGTCTATATGTATACATTCATGAATCCACTTGCTGACCGGCTGTCAGCATTGAGCAATTTTCTTTTATAGGGGTTTATATGTGACCCTACCATTAACATCCTATATAAGGCAAAAATAACTTTCCTTATGCTTTAAGTAGCATGTGACATGTCAAACTAGGGGGTTTTCATGATTCTGAATCCATTCCAAGCATTAGTTTTGCACAAAAAAAACACTCCAACCTAAAAGTATTTTTTGTTCAAAACCAAATACCAAATTTCCTGCTCCACAACCCCGACTGCCGGACTATGGGGAAATAAACCTTGATTAGTTACACATTAGCATGCATTTGAGTTTTAGCATTAGGCCTACATATACTGTAGAATTAATTTTGGGCACCTTTATTTGCACAGAACCTGGCTACCATTGAGACAAAACTAAATGATATGCCACATCTTACAGAAGTAGGCTACTGGAGAAGCTGGGAGTGACATTTATATGGATTAAGGCCAAAACTGAATCACGTATGGTCAGGAAATCCACCCATAAGAATAGCCAAGAAATCCGGCCACTATTGTAGCTCTAATATTTATTTGAATTGTTTTACTAATAGGGGTTCCCATGGCTTTAGTAAGATTAGATTAATGATTAGAGAATGATTTATCAACATTTCTACAATTCCAACAGCATTAATTGAACTGTCAAAATTCTGGAAACGTCCATAATGAGTCATAAGAATACCAGAGCAAGACTTTCTGTCTTGCACCCTCAGCTAAGCCATCACTGCCAAAACACACTGATTAGACATTAGCTGAGAAGACACTATTTTAGGATGCATTGTGTGATTTTAAAGCTAACTGTGCAGTCATTTATCTAATCCCTTATCCCCAAAGCCCTCCCAAGGAGATCAGACACTGAGGAAAAAGGATGATGATGATGATTATGTTAAATCATGATGAAGGTGTTGAATCACCACATAACTGACATGAACTTACTGTTCAAGCAACACAGAATATTACCATCAGACCCACAAGGACACAGACACGATATGTGGGAGCGCTTTAAAGGAGCATTCAGTGATTTGGGTGATTTGGAAAAGAATCCGGTCCGCCCCGGTAACAAGATGTGCACATGCACACAACCTACAGTGGGGGAAGTACAACAGACCAACAGCACATGCACCAAGGCCCGCCCCACTCGATCATGATTGGAGGAAGGCCCCTCTCATCCTGATTGGATGAAGGCTTTTCCACCTAAAGCCCAAACCGAAACTAGGGTTTTTTGACCCCAGGGGCTCACTGGGGACAGGGAGGAACTCCTTATATGGTCAGCACACTTTATAGTAGGGAGGATTATCCAAAAAATAAGAACAAATAAGTGATATTTGAATTAAGTGAAATCACTGAATATACCTTTAAAACGTTTAGTTGTTGATGTTTTGATTCATAGATTATACATATCCACTTGAAGTGTTTATCCTGGGAAACGGAAAATTATAGAAGTTTTGTGTTTACGCATGCCTTATTTTATTGTATGTTGTGCTTGTAGTCTAAGCCAGATGTGATTATCATCTAAACTTTCACTTCATAATTAGATGTTGTTGTGATAATATGCTGTTAAGTTGCAGTCATCACATACAGATCTAATTAACTAACTGTGTGTGTGTGTGTGTGTGTGTGTGTGTGTGTGTCTGTGTGTGTGTGTGTGTGTGTGTGTGTGTGTGTGTGTGTGTGTGTGTGTGTGTGTGTGTGTGTGTGTGTGTGTGTGTGTGTGTGTGTGTGTGTCAGTGGCAGTGCAAGTGCACCCACCCATGCATTTGTGCATGTCTAAATTTCATTTCCCTTGCACCAATCTATTATAGCACACCCAGGATTTAATTGACAGTAGCGAGGACTAATGAGATTCTATCTCATCTAATTTGTTTTCCAAACACTGCTGTCTTCTTGGATGAAATATGATAGTTTCAATCGACGGCTTGTTTCCTGTGTCGTTTTAGATGTTAGTGTTGGCTATTCAAAAATAGCAGATATAGGTCTGTACATCTGCTATTTTTTATTTTATTTTTTTAGATCTAAAAAATATTTGAAAGATTATGAATAATTTAGATTACTCTTCTGGGGGTCCCTGGTACAAAATATTTTCAGATGGGTCTCCACTGCCAAATATATATCAATTTGCAGCTCTCTACATTTGGTTCTCTATTGAGACACAAATGTGTTTCTTTGTGTCTCCATGGGGAGCATAGGGAGCTGGTCATTGGCTTAGGAATGCAACAAAACCAAAAAATGATCCATGAATTCAAGTAGCATTCGATAGAAAAGTAGAAAAAGAGCAGTTAATAGTCAATGACTTACAGTAGCAATAAAAACATCTAACCGTCGGTCTTGATCACATGACTATAGAGATCATGTGTAGGCCTATCGGTTTGCGTGAAATTTGGATAAAATCTTAAGGAGTAATATAAAAACAAGAATGATTCAGTCATAAATGCCAGGTGCAGAAAGCTCTCGTTTATGAACATGTACAGCATAATCAGTTTGTGTGCTGCAGCCTCTGCCTCAGCTCACGGCTTCACGTTGCGGCGTTCAGAGTATGGGTTTTATGCCATTCAGACTATGGGTTTTATCTGTAAGTCTCCCATCGTCGGTTGCCTAGAGACGAGGCAGCCAATCATGAAAAAGTGTCCACTACGGTCGCTATTAGATAGCCTGGCTAATAAGCCAGACTCAAATCACACTGTCGTGTGGTATTTGAGTCTGGAGATGCTGTGTATGGATCTTGTTTCCCGGGGGGCGGGTTCAAACATTTTCTCTTTGACGCAATTGGTCAGAGCTACTGTCAGTCAAAGGTCTCAAGCATTGAACGTCACTGTACCAAAGCCCGCCCATATTGCATACCGTGTCCCGATTGGCCACACCAGTTCTCTGGTGTAGGAAATGGGTATACAATTGAGCCTCTCCAGACCGTAATCCGCCGGCAGGCAATTTTTTTTTGCCAACGGCTGATTTGGTCTGGCTTATTAGCCAGGCTAGCTATTAGAGGCAGTAGCAAATGTAGTCCAGGTGCTTTTCAAGCACCCGGTGGCGTTTTTCCTTAGTCTAGAGAGTGTGAGTTTTAGGCCTTATAGGTAAAAACACGAATCGGAATGTTATAGCGCTGTTATAGCACTATGAGGCTGATTTGAAATTTTTCAAGTGGCATTTCTTCCTCTGCTTGGTGGGAATAATAATAGGAATGCACGCTGTGTTCATGATTTGAGGCATTTTGTTCAAAATGGAGCACTTTGGAAGCCAGTCTTGAAAAATCTGAAAGTTATACTTAATGGCTATAGAGACGGAAGGACGGACACATGGATGGACAGGGTGCAAAACAAAGTCTCTCCCCATGCCTTCGACCTGGTGGAGACAAAAAAGTCGTTTTGGGGGTGGTGAACTATCCCTTCAATGTGTTAAACTGCCTGCTGTGCACATAGTGATGATGACCCCACTACTCCCACTGTGCCCAAGCATTTCCTCCAACAGTCAATGAGCTAGGCAGTAAGCTGAAAACTCCCTCTCTGTGGACACTGTATGACTAGGCTATTATAGGCTATTATATTCTAGGGCACCTAGAATATAATTTCCTATACAGCCTGACAGCATGTTGCAGATTCAATCCCAATCTCGACAACGTTTGCTGCGTGTCTCTCCCCATCTCTCTCTCTCCCTGTTTTCTGTCAGTCTTCACTTCAACTATGAATAAAGGCAGAAAAAAAAGTTTAAACATTTGTATTGAACTATGAAGGCAAGATTGGTTGATCGTAACTCGTGGAGCACCCAGCTTTCAGGGGGGAAACAACTATGGCTGCAATTACTATGTAGAAGCCCCCTACGCTGCAGTGATGACACTCACCACAAACAACACTGAAGGGATGGGGTCTGCACAGCTCCCCCTCATGCTGTCTGGATGAACTGTTGGCTATACACAGTACAGTCCTCTATCTATGTTCATTTCACTCTGACACAGAGTACAAATGTAACCAAATGGATATAGCCTATTAACACTTTTACTAGTTAAGTGTGTACCAAAGAACTGAGAGGCATGGCTGCTCTGAATCTTTCCAACAACGACAAAAAGATGAGGTGTTTAAAGCGACTCCAAATTTAGCATTTTCTTTTTTGAAGATGCTCGAGCACAAAGCTTTGATAGCAGCTAGCTTTCTTGTTATAGGCTACTTCCACCCTCAAAATAAAGATCCCAAATGATCAGAAGCACAGAGACAAATACACTGAGATGTTATATAACTAATTAAATATATAAAGTAGCACTCCAGTATTTACTATAAAGTTAAACTATTAATATACTTAATAAACACCACATGCTTTTAACTAAATATATACCTAAAAGCAGCCCTGGCTTGCCTCTTGAGAGTTGAGACAGCAGTATCTGACGTGCCAACAGCAGAGGCCTGGATAGAAACCCTGTGGGGTTATGAATTATGATATCTTAATCCAGCCAATTTTCTGGATTAAACAGATCGTCTCTCTCCAGTGTGGTTCCTCTTTGGTACATTATCTGATTAGGTTTAGCATTAACTACTTCTGTTAGAATCTATATGACCTATTTAGTAAAAGAGATACGTTATAAAGTGACATGAGAACAGGACCCATCCGCATTCATTAATTATTTACAAAGAGTAGTAATGTTGTTTGGGAGAACACATAACCTCTAGCGTATGTACACTACAGTACATCCATGACCTTATGATAGGATACAGTACGAGTATACACACACACACTGACACACGCACGAACGCATGCACACACGCACGAACGCACGCACACATGCACGCACGAACGCACGGTCGCACGCACGCACGCACGGTCGCACGCACGCACGCACGCGCGCGCACACACACACACACACACACACACACACACACACACACACACACACACACACACACACACACACACACACACACACACACACACACACACACACACACACACACACACACACACACACTTTCAGTTGAGTTGAGAGTAGCAGTAAAAAGGGTTGTGGGCATGTCATTCTTTGTAGATTTAGATGGAGTACTAGGTCTTGACTTGTAAATATTGAATGAAACTTCACTCCAGCCACTTAAGGACAAACTAAGGTGCTATGAAAAAGTAATGACAACAAAAAGATTTGTCATTTTTGGTTGAGCTTGGATTTATGTCATTTTTAAAGTGAGTGAACGTAAGGCTGATATTCTATCCAGAAGGTTTATGTAGGTAGATTTAACTATGTGATGCAAAACATGCAGGAAATCACAGAAAGTAGCCTATAATCTATAATGGACATTGGCTACTATGAACTATGTGACACTTGGTCAGCATTCAGAAGACTGCATAAAAAAGGTCAGAGATCCCAATGTGGTGTGAGTGCAACATACCGGTACTCCTTTTTGTCTTCTTTTTTTCCCATTGGATATATTGTATGTTAATATTACCCAGGGCCAGGACCAAAAGGCATTGTCTTACTTTTATTTTATTTTATTTATATTTATTATTTATTTTTGTATTGTTGCGACCGTACTGTAGGTCGCATTTACTATGAAAACCTGCATCTCCCGTCCATCCCTCCGTCAGTTAGTTAGTCACCCCATTCCTCCATATATGATCACGCCTCGTGACATCACACCTCCATATATGGTCACGCCTTGTGACATCACGCCTCCATATATGGTCGTGAGTCGACACGTCATGGCCGCCAAAACGAAAAAATATTATTGTCTTTATTGACATACTAGCGTGCACGCACCGCTCCCAGCTCCGCCCAAGGTGCCGTGTCGACACCACGTCATGCCACCACATGGCCATCTCCATATATGAAGATCACGACACTGACCTCATCTAACCCTGGATAACCATACATGGAGAAGACTGGATCATCACCTAGATCTTATATGGAGCCAGCAACTCCAACATCTGACCTCAAACCTCAAACCCTTAGATCTCCATATATGGAGCTGACCTGTTCTGACATTCCATATATTGATCCTTTCCCACCCGTCCTTCCTGTTCTGACATTCCATATGTGTTGATCTGACCTCATCAAACCCTGTACACTCAAGACACGCTCCATATATGGCCAGTACAGAATTAATTCTTACTGGTATTATTGTATTGTATTTGTTCTGTGTAGGCCTATACTGCATTGTATTTACTTTTTGTGTTGTTTTGTTTAATTTGTCTGATTCTTTTATTTAAAATGTTCATGCATCTCATTTTTTTCTGTGTACGATTTGCAAAAAGAAATAAACATTGTGTCATAAAAAAGGTGTTAGTCATCTCAGAGTCAGACTGTAGGCCTGCCTAAATATCATGTGCAGAAAAAACCTAATACGCTAACGCTACTTCATTCTAAACGTGTTTTACTGCGTTCGTTACATTTAAGTGCATTTACAAAGCACAATTTGTGATCACCTTAAGTAAAAATGCACCCCTGGCATTCTGGCAATACTAGTGGGAGCAACGCACTCCTGTTTTATGTCCCCTCCTCTCTCCATCCTTTCCTCCGAACCCGAACCATTCATCTCTCCCCTCCTACAGACTTCACATCCGGGTCATTCGCTAGTATCTGTCTCTTGCGTCTGTGTGTATGTGTGTGTGTGTGACAGTGTAATTTTCTCTACCGTGCTGTGCTGCAGTCCCCTTCCCGATCGCGCTGCTTTCTGGACGGATATCATGTTTACCATGCAGCGGTGATGGAGCTACCGTCGCTTTGAGCTGCTGGTGGCGAGGAGGACCCGTGTGTCACAAACGGCAGGATGAGACAGACGACAGCCTACTGAATGGCCAGCCTGCGGTGATTATTCGCCCGACAATGTCTAAGAGCCTAAAAAAGAAGAACCACTGGACCAACAAAGTCCACGAAGCGGTGATAAGCAGGGGCAAAGAAGGCGAGCTGGGGTTCGAGCTCAAGGGGGGCGCGGAGAACGGGCAGTTCCCCCACTTCGGGGAGGTGAAACAGGGTAAAGGGGCCATCCAGAGTGGCAAATTGTCCCAGGATGAGCTGCTCTTGGAAGTCAACGACATGCCAGTGGCCGGACTCACTACCCGAGACGTGCTGGCCGTGATTAAACATTGTAAAGACCCAGTCCGCTTCAAATGTGTCAAACAAGGTGAGTTGACTACACACAGCACTACCAAGGAAGGAGGGGGGAGTAGCCTATGTGTTTGTTTGTATGCCGTCCAGCTGTGTTGGTGAATGTATTAGTCACACACTCACACAAATGTAATTTGCAGGGAGAGAAGTCACACAGTTTGCACTATTTAAAAGGAGAAATAGTATCAATATGCTAGGTTGCAAACGAGCCTTTGGTAATATACGTGTTTTGTTCATGGGTGAAATCTGATCACGGGCAAATGATTTGTGGAAGCGACGCGCGCTGCGTGAAAACGATCGAGTGAGTCCATGAGGTTAGACATCATATCGCCCAAGAGATTCACCGTCTGTTTATCACAATGCTCTGGTTCTGTGCCACGGTCCGCCCGAGGGGGTGTGTCCGTTAGGCGAGGTGCCATGGCCTGCGGTTTTTCCGTGATTTCGGTCAGGGGACATGGATTATTTCATTAATTACTCCTGAGGCTGTTTTTTCCCCCTCTGTAGTCTGGGCAACAGAAAGGCTCAGCCTAGCCAGCAGGCCAACTCTGTTTCTTACTAAAAACAAGGGGTTAATATGAGTTGGATCAGTTATAGTTGTTATACCACTGTAGAATGTAATTAGCTATAGCACTTAAGTCTTCAGTTGTGATGACTCAACTCAGTAAAACATCAATTCATGTCGACCACACACACACACACACACACACACACACACACACACACACACACACACACACACACACACACACACACACACACACACACACACACACAACAATGTTATTATTATGCCTACTACTGTACTTTCACAAAGATGTGGGAGTAAGCTAAGTTGTTCAACTTAACAGGGTTTGTTTCTTTATGATTTTGTACATGTATGTTTTACCTGAAACAGCCCAGGTTGGGAAACGCTTAGCTGCAATTTGCAACTCTAGATTTCTTTTATAATGGGATGAATCTAGAGTTGCAATACCCTCCATTGACTCCCTACTCATCCAATTTGCGTTTGCGATCTGCTTGTATTAAATTACGTTAAACTCACCTAAATTGCATCTCTAGGCCAAGCTTGAGGAGTTCCAGACCCCCAGGAACGCGCCCAGGGGGCCGGGCCGGGCCGGTTCCGGCGTGCCGCCCCGCGTCCGCAATGGTAAAGAAATGACAGTTACCGTGTGGGGGTCCCCAGGGGTGGGGGGGCGGGGGGGAGTTCCAGACCCCCGGGAACGCGCCCAGGGGGCCGGTTCCGGCGTGCCGCCCCGCGTCCGAAACGGTTGAGAAATGACAGTTACCATGTGGCGGTCCCTGTACTGTACTGTACTGTACTGTACTGTACTGTACTGTACTGTACTGTACTGTACTGTACTGTCACACCCGAAAGCATCATATATACAGTTAATATGTGTGTGTGTGTGTGTTTGTGTGTGCGTTAGGTTGTGCACAGGTGGTGAAAAACAACCATGCTGTTTTCGTGCTCATACCCAGACACACCCACCCAGCCAGCCAGCTACCTACCCACACACATAGCTCCGTAAGGGAGTGGTTGCACCACTCAAAAATCCACCGTAGACATGTTATGAGCTACTTTCTGTCAAGACATCCTCTGCAGGTGATTCTTTTTCTAAGTGTTGCAGTTTGAAAGCACTCGTTTTTGTTAACGGGTCACGCTGCTGCCTCCTGCATTATGTGCAAATTCGAAACGGGTCTACGGTGGATTATTATGAAACAAAAACTCGGCAGATTGAAAGAGGATAATTCAAGCTTGGCCTAGAGCTGCAAAGTTGGTGAGTTTAACATCGTTTAATACAAGCAGATCGCAAACGCAAATTGAATGAACAGGGAGTCAATGGAGGGTATTGCAACTCTAGATTCATCCCATTATAAAAAAATCTAGAGTTGCAAATTGCGGCTAGGAAACACTGTAATAGTAGGGAGCAGCACAGTTGACTGAGTGACCTGCTTCTGTCACCAATTATAAATGCAGACAGTAGGACACTGGGTTGAAAAATAGTGGATGAGAATGAGTGCTATTCACAATGTCTGACGGCTGCCTTGTGTGTTTTAGCAATAATAACTCTAATTCAATTGATTGTTGTAATGTTTACTTACCTGTATACTACACCAAAACATAATAGTCCAAAATAGTCGATACTATGGTTTTCTTGTCAACATTGGTATATTTATATATTTTCAAACATACATGTTACACATACTTATAAAACATAAACATATGTTGCTGTTTTTCTGACACTAAGTAAACAAAGTGGAAGACTAAAGATATTTGTGGTTTTCCGAGCTGACTGGTCATTTCACTCGGCGAGAATTGTCTTCGCACTCTTGGTTTGGCTGCTGATGGGGTGGATACACAGTAGTGAATGTATTAGTAAGGCTGTGAGATGCCATAAGGGTTAAATGCTAATGTGGCTGTAGCTTGGATGTTGACTGACCCTCTCTCCTCTTTGACTCTGTGTCCCTACCCCCCCCCCCCCCCCCCCCCCCCCCCTCTCGCACGCACGCACGCACACACACACACAATTCACTCCTCCTATCCATTTAAACATGAGGCGAGCTATGTATCATGAGGGTTTGGGCTTGTGGCCTTTACAAAGAGCATCCTTTATTCCTTTTAACTGAACGTCCCTCTTGAGCACACTCCTGTTGTGCCTCTCAGTTATTTTCTCTTTTCACTCTACCTCCGCCTCTCTCTTTCTCTTGCCTTTTCACACTCACTGTCGCTTTCTCTCACTCACTGTCACTCTCTCGCTGTAATATTGTTATTCCACTTCCGCAGAGTGCAGAGTGGAGCATATTTATGGCTTGTGTGCTTGCAGACAGATTGCAGACACACAGCCCCACTGAGGAACCATCTAGAAGGAGTTCAGTCACTCAGCTAGCAGGCTACAGAGAGGCAAATAGGAGCTGGACGGTCCGTCTGGGCACATACATGTCCACCTACACAAATACAGTCACAGACAGAGAGACGAAAATATAAAGTGGTATGGAGAGGAGTCTGTAATGGGTTGTGCTCAGTCAGGTAGAAGCCTTGTCATTCCCTCCCTAAAGGGCGTATGACTATGATGATGAGGAGCTAGGGATGTCAGGGCGGTATTCCGATACTGCCTGCCGTACCTCTGGAACAGGGTCACCATCCCTCTCTGCCCTGACCTCCAGCTAATGACAGGGCATGGAAGACTGGGACACATTCCCTTTCTCACACACAGGGCACACACCTGCACACCCAATGATTGAAAGTCATTAAAGATGTTTATACAGGAAAATGGAGTGAAAGGTCTGGTGGATGGAGTCCCGACCCAGGTTTAATAATGTTTCTAGTTGGACTGTTGAATGTAGTGCATTGCAAGTGGACTGTTGTTTGGTTTCTGTGCCTCGGTCGGTACATTGTGTGTGTGTTCTTTTTTCAACCAAATAAACAATAATGAAAGCGTTGCAAAACAAACACCTTCAGGAAAGGCTTCCACCCACTGTTAGTATCTGCATGATTTATAGATGGACTGATTCTTCTCAATAGCAACATAACATTTATATTTTACACTTTATTGGTTTGCAATAATTGTAAGAGTCATTTCAACTACATACCAACAAAAACTGTATTACTCTCTTTGAGACTATATAGACAGGATATTAAAAAATATATATATATATATATATATTTGCACTGTGCATTTCTTTGTAATTATTTGATAAAGATCTATTCATTGAGTTCAGTTCCTCATCCCACTAGTATATTAACAGAAAGCAAGCATGAAGTGACAAGGCTTCTTTGATCATTGAGGAAGATATTTAGTGTTATGAAGATCACAGCGCCACAAGGTGTTGGCACAGTCTGCAAGAGAAGAGTGAATAAGTGAATATGCATGAATTGGTGTGTGCATGCACAACACAATACACACTATGGCAGAGGGCTTTGAGGTGGTGAATAATTGTTATCTTTATCATCAGTATATTTTGTTCTTCTGACATCATAATCGATCGAGAAACTTGTTTGAAAACCTATTGTGAAGCACAATATAATATGCAATTAGCTTACTTAGACAGTATAGAGCTGTGTCTTCATGTTTTTGTCATTATACAGTATGCCATTGTTTTACTAATTCAAATGTAATGAACAACATCCTACTATAAAATGAACAACACTCAAAGTCCGTCTGTCCGTCCTCAGTGGGTTGACCAATCAATCTGAATTTGCACATGGGTATTGACCAATGGGGTATGCAGGGAGTGGAGTCAATCTGGAAAGGACGGATGCAATGCTGTGGTTCTATGGGATCTACGCGGTCCCATAGCCCAGATGGACAGGAATGGATTAGTAGCTAATGAATTCCTGTAGCCAATAACTGAGAAATACCACACCTCATTTCAGTTGAGGATCCTATATCAAAATTGCCTTGTGTGTTGAAGATGAAGATGTCATCCTCCACTCACTGTTGCTTTAGTTTTTGTCACTTTCAATTACATTTCTCATTCAAGATTTCCTGTTTATTTATTGGCAAAAATTGAAAGAAAACAAATCATTTTTTTTAATAATTCAGTCCTGTAAGGCAAAAGCAATAATATACATTTAATTAATTAAATTGTGTGTGTGTGTGTGTGTGTGTGTGTGTGTGTGTGTGTGTGTGTGTGTGTGTGTGTGTGTGTGTGTGTGTGTGTGTGTGTGTGTGTGTGTGTGTGTGTGTGTGTGTGTGTGTGTGTGTGTGTGTGTGTGTGTGTGTGTGTGTGTGTGTGTGTGTGTGTGTGTGTGTTTACACAACATACACAGGATATAAATAATCTACCTCACCTACTCAAAAGGATTTATATGGGGAGAAACATACACTATTTTAGAGACATTTATCCACTTTCCCCTAATGTAGTCTTTTTTTCCATGTGACGTGAACAGTTTTTAGTTCTTTAGGGCAGGGGTCTTCAACGTTTTTTCAGGCCAAGGACCTAGATCTAGATCTGCAATCTTTTTGCTATGTTCAAGTGGTTCATGTAAAATAAAACATTTGTAGCAACTCTGAGGGGGTCCCGGACCCCCTGTTAAAGACCCATACTTGTCGTGAAGGAGGAGAAGACAAAGTATTCATAAAAGTGTTTACTTGCAAGTCACGTTTCACTCATAGCTGTTGGTAATAAAGCACCTATTTATGAAGAATGCTAATGGAGGCATTTCCGGGACTCTAAATTGTGTTGAGAGAGCATGGCGAACTATGGCTCACCACGGTTGGTTGGTTTCTGTGGCATGCTAGAACTACTAAGGCTTTCCATCGATTGCGTAAAATGTTATGACCAAATAAATATTATACCCATCTTAAAGTCCCCATGCACATCATAATATATACATTCAGCACATGGAGGACAGCTGTCTGTTCTGACTGTGTAGCACTTTACCGCTATAGGCCATGCCAAAGAGCTCTCTATTTACTAATGAAACTGTAAATAGGGTCTCGGCAGAAAGTGATTACTGCTTTAGTTAAAATATGAACTATCCCCATATTCTATAACGTTCCGTCAGATTTGTGAAATAAAATATAAAGACCAGGTGAGCATAGTGTACATTTAGGGCCATTCAAAAGCCGGTCATACATATTACAGACTTTCCCTTGCGGTGCCATATGATAGGTCATGCATGTGCAGCTTTAGCCCCATTGCTGCTAGTATATAAACATTTTCCCCCTTGCAATGAATAAGGGATGTTGTTCAGAATCCTCTTTGACTTTTGTTCACTACGGAGTTGAGGACTGGGAGAGGAGGGAACCTTCATCTCATCTCTTGTCGCTTTGTTGATGACAGGCTTGAAGAATTAGCACATAACATTCTCTCTCTGCTGCTGGTATTAATAACTGTAAGAAATGAGTTCTGTCAGAGACCGAACCATTTTTATTTAGGCTACAAGCTGCTGAAGCCACGCTCTGAGGATCAAACTTGCGCTTAGCCAGCCAATGGCCAATATCTATCTGGTCCAGTTAAGTGAATTAGGTCAGTATACCTAATTCTGTTCACCACGGACACTGCTTCTGAGAATATCTTGGATTGGGGCTATGTCGTGACTACAGTTTATTTATATGCCAGATTGTGAAATGTAGCGATGGTGTTGTGTGTTGAGCCTGTGTATTTATGAATATGGATGCATTCATTGTGTTTCATATGAATGTATGCAAATTAGAAAGTGACTGTATGTGTCAGATAAGTGATTGGTTTACTCTAAAAATAGTCACTTGCCAACACAAAAGTGTTTTCATAATGTCAGTCAATCATTGTGCAATATTTAGGCCTATATGGCTGTTATGATACACAAAAAGAATGATTATGATAATAAGCCATTGTGTTTCAGAAGAAGCTAGCTGTTCTTCTCCCCTGTGATACCTTCCCCTGGCTCACCATCATTTATCTATCCAAAACCTTCATATCGTTGCTGTCCGGCAGAAACAACATTTTTCATAAATCAATACTATTGAACACAGTCTGTGTGTTCGTTAAAAAATATTGAAGCAATGGAAATCATTAAAAGTGCTTCAAATTTCAAACTGTCTGCTAAAGCAGCTAACTCCACCTCCTCTCATTGTCACGCAAACAATTGACAATATACTGTATAAAGTCACAATACCAACTTTATGAAGCATTATTGCTTTGTTTTAAAATATAACGTTTTCTTCAAAAATATATTTTTTTAATTTCCTGAAAAATGAACATTTTGGAGTTTGCTGGTTTCTGCTCGACAGCAGATATGCACCAACACCCCAAATTAGCTACTACCAGCTGGCGTAGTCTCGTTATGTCAAGTGAAGAAGTACAGTAGGTACTAGGCAGTTTAAATATGTCTATTTTGCACGTATACAGATTTTGGTAATGTGTGTAGTTAGAAGTCTTTTTGTGCATTTCTTTGAATGCCAGCTCATGCTGGAAAAGCCAGCAGCACGGTAGAGGGAACCATATGTATGGGAGGGTGTGAGCAGATTTAAACATTTGACGATTATACTGGTCTGTAGTTGAAAGTATCCTTCAATATTGCACATTATTACTTTCTGACCTTTAACTATCAAACATATTGCACAATTCAACTTTTATAATAATGGTGACTTTCATACCTTCCTAACATTTTGCTATACGGTATATGATGGTATTTGTGTAAATTATAAAAACAAAAAACAAAAACATAAAAGCTGTGCTGGTGAAGCCATTGTAGCACGTATGGCATCATCTAGCCTGCAATGCTGCGTTTCTAATATGCAATTAGCCTACTTAGACAAGTCTTGCTGGGTTTAAATACTTATGGCCGATGGAATAATTTATAGATCAGAAATACTTTCTTGTGCGCCCGCTGTCCAAGTGGTCCAGGCACATGCCACATAGGCTCTGGCCTGACAGCGCGTCGCGTGTTCGGGTCCCGTTCATGACGACCTTTGCTGCATGTCTCTCCCCTTCTCTCTCTCCCACTTTCCTGTCTGTCTTCACTAATAACTATCAATAAAGGCAAAAAGCAAACAAAAACTAATCTTAAAAAAAAGAAAGAAATACAGTCTTATCTTGCATAGATTCAGAATACCTTGCTGGAGGACCCGATAAAAGTAGTTGCTGTGATGAATACTGCCACTGGGTGGAAATTATGTGTGGGTGGGTGGTGGTGACAGACAGGCAGTTGAATAAAATCATATGGATAATAAATTGCTTTTGAAGTTGGAAGTAGTCATCTCAAAATAAGGTCATACATTATATATTGTTGCTGTCGGGCAGAAACCTATCTCCATTTTCTAACCTTTTGTGTTTAATGCCCTGCTTGATCATACTACAGTTTTGGACATATTTGATGGTATTAAAAAGCATACCTTCAGGATTTCTATACCCTGGTTGGTATACCATACCTGAGGGAGAGAAGCGTGCACGCATCCGCCTGGGTGACGGCAGACTGCTGGGCGAGCGCTGGCGCTTTGGCATGGGGCGGGTCAGATCAACATGGAATGAATTCTGTACTGGCCATATATGGAGCGTGTCTGTACAGGTCAGATCAACATATGGAATGACGGGTGGGAAAGGACCAACATATGGAATGTCAGAACAGATCAGCTCTATATATGGAGATCTAAGGGTTTGAGGTCAGATGTAGAGTTGCTGGCCGGCTCCATATGTGCAGATATGGAGATCTAAGGGTCACATGATGTCACGAGGCATGACCATATGGAGGCGTGACCCTATATGGGGATGTGATGTCACGAGGCGTGACCATATGGAGTTGTGAGTGACTAACTTACTAACGGACGGGAGATGCAGGTTTTCATAGTAAATGCGACCTACTGTCGCAATAATAAGCCTACCAGCCCGGGTGAGCTGTAATGAGGGGAAGTGATTGAACTGTAGATTTAGACAAGGGAGCATTTAGTATCCTCAAAGGTGTTGTCATTTTCAGACGTCAGGAAGGATCCCAAGGCTGTTTTTCCTCAGGATAACAACACCAACCTTTCAGTGATAGATCACCATGGCAATGTGACTATGTAATGCAGTATTTTCTTGAGGTCATTTTAGGAAACGGAAGCAATGACACATGACAAAGGTGCTGCTATTAAATGCAATACATCCGCCTGAGATAAAAATAAAACGCCATATTCTTATGACTTTTCATGGTGTGTGTCACATGTATGTATGTATGTATGCATGTGTCGTGTCTCTTTGGGCACGTTTGTGTTAGTCTACACAATATGCCCTAGATGCATCGAAGTAGGTGCTTGTTATTGCTCTTGTAGAAGGCCGTCTCAAAATCAATTAACATGCAATTAACAAAGATGAACATGTTTCTGTTTGTGGGGGTTGTGAGCCTTGTGATGTGAGCCTTGTGATGTGAAATCCAGACCATGCCAGTCCTGGTTCACCTGCAGTAGACTGCAGGTGGAGGGCAGACAGTGTGACTGTCCCTGTGTCCTCCTCACCTGGGTCTGGTTCACCTGCAGTAGACTGCAGGTGGAGGGCAGACAGTGTGACTGTCCCTGTGTCCTCCTCACCTGGGTCTGGTTCACCTGCAGTAGACTGCAGGTGGGAGGGCAGACAGTGTGACTGTCCCTGTGTCCTCCTCACCTGGGTCTGGTTCACCTACAGTAGACTGCAGGTTGGAGGGCAGACAGTGTGACTGTCCCTGTGTCCTCCTCACCTGGGTCTGGTTCACCTGCAGTAGACTGCAGGTGGGAGGGCAGACAGTGTGACTGTCCCTGTGTCCTCCTCACCTGGGTCTGGTTCACCTGCAGTAGACTGCAGGTGGGAGGGCAGACAGTGTGACTGTCCCTGTGTCCTCCTCACCTGGGTCTGGTTCACCTGCAGTAGACTGCAGGTGGGAGGGCAGACAGTGTGACTGTCCCTGTGTCCTCCTCACCTGGGTCTGGTTCACCTGCAGTAGACTGCAGGTGGGAGGGCAGACAGTCCTCCTGTCCCTGTGTCCTCCTCACCTGGGTCTGGTTCACCTGCAGTAGACTGCAGGTTGGAGGGCAGACAGTGTGACTGTCCCTGTGTGCTCCTCACCTGGGTCTGGTTCACCTGCAGTAGACTGCAGGTGGGAGGGCAGACAGTGTGACTGTCCCTGTGTCCTCCTCACCTGGGTCTGGTTCACCTGCAGTAGACTGCAGGTGGGAGGGCAGACAGTGTGACTGTCCCTGTGTCCTCCTCACCTGGGTCTGGTTCACCTGCAGTAGACTGCAGGTGGGAGGGCAGACAGTGTGACTGTCCCTGTGTCCTCCTCACCTGGGTCTGGTTCACCTGCAGTAGACTGCAGGTGGGAGGGCAGACAGTGTGACTGTCACAGAGGAGAGTTATCATTAGCCATCTTTCACCTTCCCTGGATGGAAGGAGCCAGGACACGTGGCTCATCATGGTATCTGTAGAAAGTCTAACTGAATGTCTGTGTCTGTGTCTGTGTGTGTGTGTGTGTGTGTGTGTGTGTGTGTGTGTGTGTGTGTGTGTGTGTGTGTGTGTGTGTGTGTGTGTGTGTGTGTGTGTGTGTGTGTGTGTGTGTGTGTGTGTGTGTGTGTGCGCGCGCGTCAGGAGGATGGATTTACACACACACTCGCGCACACCGAGGATTTTACTCGGTGTGTGTGTGCATTCACAGACATTTCCTCCAATCTATAAGACATAGAATAGATAACGTGCTTAGGTGTCCCTGGAACGGAGCCTCAAAGGAGCCTCAACCTCCCGCCCACCCGCCAGCCCGTCATCCCTGTGTCATACAGTAGGTGCTTATTCACACACAACTCAATAGGCAGCCGATGGTTTCCTTTCACTGACCCGCCGTTTAGATTAGCCAGGAGTGCTAATCTGACGCTGACGGTTTCTCCATGGGCTTGAGATCTAAAAGAGAAGACTGAAGGATTATAAAAACTACACAAAGTAAAAATTCGTTTTAATTTATCCATTTGTAAGTTTGTAACCCATGGCAGTGTACAAAATACAAATGTATTCAAATTGACTCATACGGATGCGTTTGTACACTCTGAGTGAAATGATCACTCAGGACTTTACAGTGTAACCACGGTAGTAAAAGCCGGGACTGAAAGGCTGCCGGCTATGAAAGGCTCAGCAGCATCAATCCTGATACGAATATCTTTTGTCGGCACCCACTTGGTATTTGGATACAGCTGTTGGGTTCAGTATCACCTTCAATGAAGTGAAGTTTGAGGAGTAATGCAAAAGGATTTGTCGGACTATTATGAATAGTTTTGGGGAATTAGCGATGCAGAGGGAGTCGTTTTCATAGTGACACCACAAGGCAAGCTGGTCAAATGGAGGAAATCTCATGGGCTTTATTAAAGTGCTTGATTTGCATTCCTGATCAATGACTCTGGTGTAGTTTATGCTTCCGACCAATAGAGGACACCAGGAGTCTAGTCACAGCAAAGTGACTGACTAGATGGCCTTGAGTGACTTCAATCTCTCCACCAAGTAGTTCTGTATAGGTGTAGGGCGGCTGGGCACAAAAAGTTTGAAATCCACTCGAGTGGATCCACTCAAGTGGATCCATTGAGTGATGACAGTTATCTTATTTTCAGCTATTTCTATCCCTGGTGCTGAAAATGCTCCTGGAGCAATTAGGATGTTACAAAGTGTCCTTAGAACTCAATCTGAACTTTGTTCTGAAATCTGATCATTGCAGTTGTTGCCCTCAAGCACCTCGGCAATCTAGAAGGAAGGCTGCGGATTGCACCTTCTTCTCTGGTGGTATTGGCTTCCAGAAAAGTTTGATCTTATTTGGGGAGAAATGAACTTCAGCAACATCTCAGTGTACAGTGATTGCTACCATGCTATTTTTCATTGCAGACCTAATTCAGATATTGAGCTAGCTATTACAGTAAGCACACAGTTACTCAACCCTACAGTATATACTTATCAATACTCAAATAGCGGAAATAGCATATCTACATTGTGACACATTTGTGAGCTTGTATATCTGCTATTTTCCTATATACAGGTTTAATGTTTGTCTTTAGTTCAATGTTTGTTTTGTAAACCCCATTGACAATGAATGGAAAATTTACGTCATAATGTGCCATTTACGTCATATTGTCTCTTTATTGTTAATGGCGTTTAATGTTTGTGTTGGCACCGTTTGTTTTACATCACCATTACATCACCTACATGAGTTAGACTTTAATATATTAGCGCCCTCACTTCACACGGGTGTGATTTTTGCACCTATTTTTTACCAAAAACATTTGCCTGTTTTTGCCGAGTGTATACAGTTGGAGGCCATCGATATTGTCCTTTTCTTTTTGCTGAGGTTTGCGTGATCTGCGCAAAAAGACAGTTAACCCATTTTGGGCGGGAACCCCTTTTGGTGTTTTAAACATTGTTATAATTTAGCTATTGAAAAATAGCAGATCTACAAGCTCATAGCGCGCCACCGAGTGGCGTGCTACGAGCTTGTAGGTCTGCTATTTTTGAAAAATCGTGAAAATATTAATTTCAGAAAACTGGAGGATTTAGAAGGATTTTTTAAAGTTTTGAGGTCAGGCCTAAATGGGTCAAATGATAAGGGACAATATCGGTGGCACCCAACTGTATGCCTGTGTATTCACCTATTATGACATGCCCAGAATAGTGGATGCAAGGATGCATGTGATTGAAGTAATGCTCATGGTTTCAGCAGTGTTTTCAGAGATTTGTAAAGGTAATGATATGAAGGCAAATCTGAGACAAAATATATAATGAGCAACTTGCAATGAGCAAAGAGGGCAAAGGCCAAATTGGAATCCATGGTGTTATTTCACAAGTGTGACAGATGAGTTTATCAGTTGAAGTGAAAATAGATGAAATAACAAACTTCTGCTATCACTTCCACCATTTTTATCAAAAGAAAAAAACAAAACATATTTTTTTTCCATAATATGTGTATTATTCTTATTGTATATTGGTCTGTGGGTTAACAACTGGCTTGCCAGATTAAATAAATACAATATAATATAAAATTATAGCTGCAAACAGTGATCGATGACTAGGACTGTGATCTGAGTCCAGGGACATCACTCACAAGTCTGTATGGCAATCAGCTGAAAAGTTAGTCTACATAGGTAAAAAAAAAGAAAAACTTTACCTTGCTAGATTGGCTATTTGACCTGTTTGACGTTGAAGTTTGACGCTTCGCCATGTTTTTCATCGATTGTTAAGGTCTCTTGTGCAGGCTGAGCGAGTTTGTGGTTCAAGTTCAAGTTTAGGTGATTCTGACCATCTTCCTAGGAGGAGTTTGTTAAAGTACAACCCGTGAAAATGGCTTGAAATGAACAAACACCACTATAAATTCAAAATGGCTAACTTCCTGTTGGGTTTAGGTCATGACTCCAACTCCAACGGCTTGGGCTGTTACCCGCACAAGTTTGTAGCCAGCATCAAAGTTTCGAGCGTCCACATTGCGGTTATGTTAATTATGCATGTCGTCCAGACGAGAGCAGCAGGGCGCTCCGGACACCCAGAGTAGTAGTGTAGGCTATATTATGCACGGCCTGTAAAATGCATATGTGGCATTGTGGCAAAATCATTCAGTAAGCTACTGGGCATAATCAACTGTAGCTGATGTTTTTCTTTCTTTTCATTACAAATCATTGCAATTTTAATGATTTTACATAGGCCTACTCATATTCTCATAACTACCCTCTTCTGCCAGAAGTAGGCTACAAAGTATACATAAGCATGAGCATGAGATTCATATTTTGCAGATCTTAAAGCTCACAACGAGGGGCATTGTGAAATGATGAGTTTGACTTTGGAGCCTGTGAGAGGGACAGACAGACAGCGGTGGCTGCGTGCTGCCTATCTTAGATATATAGCCTATATACTAATCTATTCTACACTACACCATTATAGTAACAATAATGTAGATAATCCGTTTTTTTCTTGTCTTTCCAGATTGGTAATCACCATCATTTATATCTGTTCTCCAAAAATAGCTCATCTACAAGCTCACGGGCTGCAGATCGGCTATTTTCGGAGAAGAGATTTATAGACATTATGTGCAAACTGCAAATATAAAATAGCTGTGATACTTATGTAAGTGGTTATGGTGAAATAAACCATTAGCACTTCATGAACTAATGCACAAACAATATTAAAGGCTTCCCTTTACAGGTCAAACAGCTCCATTCATTCATTCATTCACATATAATGTACACATTAATAAATAACGTGTCATGTTGCTGTAAAAAGCCGGCTGATGATCATGGTCGCAGCCATCTGTTGTACTGGAGGTGGAAAGCCTGGTGACGTGAGGTTAGTTTGGAGGGGGCGAGGGGACTATGGCGTCACCGTTTCAGCAAATAGGCGGCATTCGCTGTACACACGGAGACGACAAAGTAGCGTCTCCGAAGTTTGTCACTCTGGGAGCCGGTTTCAAAAAGTCCCCCAAAACGCATTATCCGTGTGGCAGAAAGGGCAGATCGGCTAAGTACTTGTGCGGGTAACACAGAATACGTCCTTGTGTAGACAGCACCTTATTTTGTAAGTCGAGACATGATACAGGTGTGTACCAATTTGAATACATGTAGGTGAAACCTTATTGTGGGGCTTCAGACAGTACGTTTGTTGAGCCATTGAGCCATTAGGACACTAGGCACCATTCGGCTTGGGCACTAATACAGTATGTAATTATTTCCCATGGCCTATATTGTGTACTTCTATTAAATATGTGTGTTCTAATAGCACAAGACTGCTGAGGATTAGGTCACCTGACCAATGTTCTTGTGTCTCAGGTTGTTGATAAAGCATTCAAAAGCTCAGTAACATGAAAGTCTCTACGGGTATGGATGGATGCCGTAGCCCTGTAAAAGAAAAAGAAAAAAAAGAAAGAGCAGCCAGCACACTTCATGCAACAACCTGTCCTCAGTCTAATTTATCGCAGTGGCCATCATCTTCAGCACTCAAATGAAAATCAACCATCCATGATGAATATAAATCATGTCCAGCCAAGATTGCTCTCTGATTGTGATGGACAAGAGATGACTAACCTGCTGCCTTTCCAAGTGAAACTGGCTGCAGTCCATGGAGACAAAACTGACGACTTGCTCTGCTTGAATATAATTAAGATACAATCGATGGCACGTTCCTGTTGACTTTATCCCACTGAGTGCAGAATATTCCCTGCCATGTAATTAATCCTAGCACAGTGTGAGGGGCAATGGAATGGGGCAATCAGTTCAGAACAGTCCAGCCCAGACCAGTTCCGTTCACTTTGGTCGGTCTAACGCAGAGTGAACAGCCCCCTTAATCACTGCAGACAGACTATATTAGGCTATCAGACCACAGCAGACACACGGAGCTTTGGAACAGTCATTACGGTGATCAGGAGGTGGTCCCCTCTTTGGAACAGTCATTACGGTGATCAGGAGGTGGTCCCCTCTCGGCCGTAAACTTGACCGTTTATTAATTTCCAGTATTAAGCAGAAATGAACCCTGCTGTTGTTAACCCTCCACGGAGTCCATGCCACTGTGTTTCTTTTTTGGTTTCCTACATTGTTTTTTTAAATTATTATAATTTCAAAACATTTTCAAAAAACATTCCCAAAAAAGCAAAAAGTTATTTCTTAAATATATAAATGAAAAATCTAAGAAATTCCATAAATTAGGAAAACAACAAGAAGTAGTGAAAATAGCCGATCTACAAGCTCACAATGTGGTGCGAAGTGACGTGTTGTGAGCCTGTCGATCGGCTATTTTCATAAATTTGGGTCCCGGGGGAATGTCTAATTTATTTTTTGTGTCACAGGCTAAAACGTTTGGGAACCACTGCTCCCTGTAGTCGGGCCCTGCTGCTCCCTTGTCACTCTCTCTCTCTTGGTCTCTTTCTTCTCTGTCTCTCTCCGCCTCAGCCTGTCTCTCACTCTCTGCCTATTTCTCTCACCTCTTTCTGACTTGCACTAGGACACTTTTGGCGTGGACTTCAGTGCAATTTCACACATACGCATAACATCATGCAACAGAACATAATTTGTACATTTCTGCAATGGAAATAAGCTGCTGGCTTTATTGAGTATATCCTTTTGAAAAAAATGTGACAATGTATGTAATTTTACATATCTTGTCTGCAATACTGCCTCATCAAAGTTGGTGTTGTGACTTTATATATATGCATGAGAGGGGGAGAGTTGGAGGAGTTAGTTGCTTTAGCAGTTTGAGGGTCCAATGGAGTTAACAGATTTTGTCCCAAGCGCTTTTTACTACTTTTCATTGGTTCAATATTTTTTTAACCAACACACATACATTACGGGTGTTCAATAGCATTGATTTATGCAAAAAAAAAACTAAAAAATGGAGTTAGGTCCTTTCCTCCCGACTCCACTTTTTCTCACTCTGTGCCTCTCTCCATCTTTCTCTCTCTCTCTGAGACTGTCTCTCACTCTCTGTCTTCCTCTCACTCTCAGCTTATCTCACTCTCTCCTCTAAAACTCTCACTTTCTGCCTCTCCCTCTTTCCAGTTCTTCATTCTTCTATCTATGTGAGAGTCTCCTCTTTTTACGCACGCACGCACGCACGCACGCACGCACGCACGCACGCACGCACGCACGCACGCACGCACGCACGCACATACACACGCACATACACACACACACACACACACACACACACACACACGCTTGTCCTCTCGCAAAGTTTCATACCGTCTCTAGTTTTGCTGCCAGTTTGTCGCTCTGCTTCTTTGCCTGGATCGTTAAGAATCATCCGACTCATTCGTCCTGACAGAGAGAGAAAGTGCAGGAACTTGGAGAGCTTAAGCTTAATTCACACAGTACTTTGCTGCACAACCGCGGTGCTCGCTGAAAATCAGCTATATTCGTATGACGAAGCATAAATTAGGCTTCAGTCACAAGTGAAAATCAACTGAAAACACGCACGCACGCACGCACGCACGCACGCACGCACGCACGCACGCACGCACGCACGCACGCACAGCCACCCATCAACATGTATCTCATCAACACAGAGAGGAGATGTGATTGCAGGAAGCACAGGCCATTACCTTGCATGCTCCTGAAAGACCTTAAGGAGGCATATTGGGGCTGGTGATGCCTCCAGAATATGCTTCTCCCCACATCTTGATGCCCCATTTATTGCGTCTGGCCTTGTTCCTCTTGACGGAGCATGTAAAACATGTGCGTTTGGCCTTGATTACCACACTACGAGAAGAGATGTGAGGAATCGGGAATCAACATCGTCATTAAGACCAGTCTGAGGAGAGGAGAGATCAATATGAAGACCTTTAGGAGAGAGGATCCATCATTTACTATTAATAATGGGCAGCGGTGCCTGCTGTAATAATACCATTAGGTACTTCATCTGCTGCACTGCCTAGTGCTCTGCAAAACTCTACAGCTCCCACAGGCAGTAGAATTTGGCACATGAAGAAATCATCAAACCACATGCGACACGCACGCACGCACACACACACACACACACACACACACCATTCCGAGGCCAACTTAAACTGCCTGTGTCTAATTGAAACTATAAAACAAGAGATACAAGACCAGGTCAATTCAGGGCAAAGTCTTAAATGAACCACTGGAGAGAGACGTGTGTGTGTGTGTGTGTGTGTGTGTGTGTGTGTGTGTGTGTGTGTGTGTGTGTGTGTGTGTGTGTGTGTGTGTGTGTGTGTGTGTGTGTGTGTGTGTGTGTGTGTGTGTGTGTGTGTGTGTGTGTGTGTGTGTGTGTGTGTGTGTGTGTGTGTGTGTGTGTGTGTGTGTGTGTGTGTGTGTGTGAAACAATAGTGATTGTTGAATTTAGAAAGGGTGAGAGGTGGAGAGCACTATGTCGTTTTGTTACTGCCAAGAAATACACTTGAGTCGTGTTGCAATATTTAATTGAACAAATCAGTATAATTGATTACAATTTGTTTTCGTTTCTGAATATGGTAGCAAAAATTGCCGTTCTGTGGAGTTCACAATCATAACGTGTCTGGTAGATCAGCTATCTAAGCAAACTGTATTTGTTTGACACGTATGAGGGAATGTTGAAAAAACAATAAAGTGGCCGCACACGCTGATAGCCAAAGTGCCAATATTTTATTTAGGATGCAGCAGATTAAGACATGAAAGGAACTGTTGACATGTATAAATAGACCCTAAGAGGTTAATCGGATATATAAACATAAATTGAAATAGAAATGCTTCAAGATTATTCGATTCATCAAAAAAGTCTATAGCAATAATTGTTCAGAAAATAATTGTTGAATTTAGAAAGAGGGGAGAGAGAAGAGAAATGGTATGTTGTTTTGTTACTACCAAGAAATGCACTTGGGTGAGGCAGCTAGGGAATCCTGTGTGCATGTGAGAAGCGTGTATTGGACAGCGCATGCTACAGTAAATCGAAGCCGGCTGTGCTGCCATTCTCCCAGCTGTGTGCGACCTCTTGTAGGAGTACAGGGCCAGCTGTGTGCAGTATTTATTGATCTGATGTTCTCTCCTAGAGTTGTCTGCTTCACCATGACAACCAATCAGTACACCCCTCCACACTGCCTCCCCCCTCTCTCTCTCTCTCACCAGCCAGACTTCCTCTCCGCTCTCTCCGCTCTCTCTCACACACACACTCAGCCTTCAACCGGAAAGCCCTGCCACCATAGTCTCTGCAGCTTGGGTGGTATCATTTGAGATGGAAGTTGAGTTAAATGAATACTCTTTTCTGTGTACAGTATGTGTTCATGTGGACTCACTGTGGAGGAGTTTTAGGTTTCTCAAGTTTCTATTGTCTTGTTATGTGACATCCTGAGTGTGTGTTTTGACATGTCGTCATTGACGTCTTTTCCAGCGCTCACAGTATGTCTCACTGACTGTGTGTGCATTGCTTACCTGTGTGTGTGTGTGTGTGTGTGTGTGTGTGTGTGTGTGTGTGTGTGTGTGTGTGTGTGTGTGTGTGTGTGTGTGTGTGTGTGTGTGTGTGTGTGTGTGTGTGTGTGTGTGTGTGTGTGTGTGTGTGTGTGTGTGTGTGTGTGTGTGTGTGTGTGTGTGTGTGTGTGTGTGTGTGTGCTCTTTGACATATGCCACTGCTGTTTCCCAGTGTTTATCTCTAGTCAGTCGATGTTTACACAAGGTCAACCAGAGAGAGCATCTGGTGGGAAGAGAGTAGCTGTCTGTTAGTAAGTGTCAGTACAGCATCTGGAAAAGTACACGCACGCACACACCCATTGTCTTGGTGCTGTGTTTTTCTGTGCTATGTGTTGTTTTGTTGTGTGTGTTTGAACACATCTGTGAAGATTAATATCCTTCGGGACAACAAAGATTATTGGGCGTAGACCCCTTATCGTTTCTGTGGAAATTCCGCCATTTTAGCAGTTCTGGCAGTTCTGAGCTATCGTTCTTCATGAAGTTCGGGCCGTGAGGATCCCTCAGGAACTGAAGCTCACACTCATTTGTCAAAAGACCTCTGACCTTTAGATCTCCCGATGAGTAAATTGTTGCTCAATCCACTTTTCCGCCTTTTTTGTGCCACGTCAAAGAATAACCACTCCCCTTGAAATCGCATTTCCATTCATGCGAATGGAGGCTGGACCCTGGTTACGGGACTACAGCGTTGACAGACAATTGGCTGAGCACGTGATGTACTGTATGAGTGTGATGTATGATGATGTATAATGATAAGAGCGCCCCTCACTTCATTTATGACTTAATAATAATAATTTCAGTCCTCAATGTGTTTATAGCTCAGTGTTTATATTGCGTATAGCTTTTTTCTTTTTGGGCTTGACCCCGTCTTATATCTGCTTACAGCTATATTTATTATTATTATGCAGGCGGGCACTGTACGAAACCTTTTCATTTACACTCATTTAGGCAAGAGACAACTTTGAGAGACAGACACTTCACCTGTATCTAATCTATCTCTAAAATCTAATTCCTCTGGGGACATCACCTTATAAATCATTGTAGCACACGCACACACACACACACACACACACACACACACACACACACACACACACACACACACACACACACACACACACACACACACACACACACACACCAGCAGTAGTGACAGCATCAGCAGATAGAGGGCACTGCAGGACTGTGGAAGCGCCCTAGCCAATCAGCTGGCAGTCTGGCTGGAGCCCGGCTCCCCACTAGCACATCTCTTTTTTCCCCCTCTGTTGTCTGCCGACAGTCGTCATCCCTCAGTATCTCTCCGCGTCTCTCTCTCTCTTTCTCTCTCTCTCTCTCTCCGAGTCTCACCCTTCCCCCATCTCCATCTTATTCTCTGGAATAAAAACGGCTGGTGTCGGTGGTCTGTGTGCTGGAGCAGAGGTTTGAGAGGGGGGGGCGTAGAGGCTGGACGAGCCAGAGGAGGATGCACGGCGGTCGGGTGCGAGGCTAGAGGACGCCTGGGAGGACAGGCTGCCTGTGGATGGCTATCTGAACGGACCCGAGCAGACCTGGACGGACCTCATTTACAGGCATCTGGGCCAGCTGCTGCTGAGGTGCTTGGACTGCACTGCTTTATGTCTCTCTGTCTCTCTCTCTCTTCTCTTTCTCTCTCTCTCTCTCTCTCTGTCTCTCTCTCCGTGTGTGTGTGTGCGCGTGTGCGTGTATGTTGACAGTGTAATTTTGTATCGGTGCATGTTCAGTGTCTGTCTGTGCATGGCAGAGCTAAATAATGTGTGACTAGGCGATGACAGTGTGATGTTCATGGTTTTTGCACCTGTGTTGATTTGAACACTGCGACAGCGCTAGTATATTGTTACCCGGGGATTTTTTTCCTTTTGTTTTCTGCCTCTCCTCTCTGTCTCCTTTTCTCACCCGTCCTGTGCTATGGCTGTCTGTGATGGAATTCGGCACAGTGCTTTACAGCCTGCTAGCTAAAATGGTGTCAAGTCAGTTCTACATAAGATGTTATTATTCCTAAGGACAAAGCAAGCATTACAGGCTCACAGCAGGGAGGAAGCCGGTGTCGGTGGCATTTATTTTTTTCCTTCTTTTTTTTTTTGCTGGTATTTGTCTGTGTGTCCGCCGCACAGTACAGCACATCTCTCTGTGCATAGTAAGCACCCGCAGGAAGGATTTTATCTCGAAGGAAAGGCCACACGGCTCATACCTCCTTCAAGGGCAGCCAGAGTTTATTTTTATTTGATCAAAGTACGGGCCAAACATCGTCAATTTGCCATGAGATAGAGAGCTGAAAATACACGGTTGCCATTTGTACATGCATGGCATGTTATGATGTTAGTGCCCGACCACCCCCCCCCCCCACACACACACAAACATACACACACACTGCTGAATGTGATACAGTATATTCTTGCATACAGAATGTTGCGTGGAGAACAAGTTCTCCTCCCCCGCGAACCTCCTGGGCTTCCCTGATGGGGAGACGAGGGGAGGAGAAACTATTCATGGACATTATACTGTGTGTGTGCGTGTGTGCGTGCGCGTGTGCGTGCACGTGCGGCGCAGATATGGTGACTCCTGTGACTCTCGTCATTGCATTTTAATGCTTTTTGGATTGTGTTGCGGTTCAGGGACTATCTGAGCTGATAGGGAGGCGGGTGGGCAGCTCGTGTAGCAGGCGATCAGCAGAGATGGATATGAGGTGGGCCACGGCTCTGTCCTCTCTCTATAGGCCTTTATCGCACGCACACACACACACACACACACACACACACACACACACACACACACACACACACACACACACACACACACACACACACACACACACACACACACAACTTGCTGACACGGCATGTCAGGCCCCGGGGGGACCTCTGGTGTACACTATTACCCTGGTCTCTGTGTGTGTGTGTGTGTGTGTGTGTGTGTTTGTGTGTGTGTTTTGACCTTTGTTGTTTGGCTCTCGACCGTGCAGGGACGAGGGTCGATGTGTAATGAAACTGATTCAAGTGAGACTGTCAGTGTGTTAAAAGGAGGATACTTACCGTAATGAAGCCCTTTCTTAACGTCTCGTGTGTGTGTGCGTGCGCGTGTGTCTAGGCGGTGTGGTGGACAAGGACCTGCGACACTACCTCAACCTGCGCTTCTCCAAGGGCTCTGTGGACCACGACCATCAGCAGATCATCAGAGACAATCTCTACCTCCGCACCGTACCCTGTGAGTCGGCCCTGCTCCACTTCCAGCATTGCTCTCTCTCTCTCTCTCTCTCTCTCTCTCTCTCTCTCTCTCTCTCTCTCTCTCTCGACATTTCCATCTCTCCAACTCGGTCTGACTGCCCATATCTTTCCATCCAACATCGTCGCAGTCTGAGCCTGTTCGTCTTCATTCTCTCTCTGTGTGTCTTTCTGTGTTGTTTGGCCTTTATCTCGAAAGGTCAAGCATCAGAATAGTCCGGTTAGCGTGACAATACCCAGCATGCACTGCACGACTGAACAAAGTGCATCTGAGTCACTAACCGAGCCCCCCCCCCCCCCCCCCACGGTGATCACTTAGTTCAAACCCATGACTTAACCCATTCAGCACGGGAACCTGCTAACCTGGCTAACTCTGGCCCATTTACATTGGCCCAAAACTGACATGTTGATTAATGAGCTTTGTCCCTGTCAAATAAATAAATAAATAACCTATTGAAAAATAGCAGATTTACAATCTTGAAAATGTGGCGTAAATCTTTGAATATAAATTCTTTCAGAGCGAACGTTTTTAAGTCAAATCTTTGCGTCTGGGGGGTCCCTGGAACAACATATTTTCAGATGGGGGTCGGCGGCCAATTTCATATAATTTTTGGGGTCCTTGACATGAAATAGTTTGAGAACGACTGACATAGAAACATAAGGTTATTCAGAAAACTGTCAGGATTTAGAAGGCATTTGTATAATCGGCCGCAGGTCTAAATGGGTTAAACATCTCCAAGAATGATGTCTAAACACTAGCGTCTCTGCCTGTTTGTGCAATGCATCATGGGTATTGACCAGCATACAGAGGCATTGGCCAGCATACAGATTCCATGCGCTATACCCTCTAGAAATATCTGCCTCTCTTCCTCTCCTTCTCTGTTCTTTTTCCCTAATCGAAGGATACGTCCCTCGCGTGTATTTGCATACACTCGGCAGTTCCTCTCTTTTTTTTCTCCTTTTTTCTATCTCTCCTTCTCCGCCTCACTCGTCCGACCACCGAGCTCTCAGTCTGAACGTTTCCACGGCAACCACCTTCTTGTGTCTAGGCCTGCGCTCCCGTGACGCCCTGCCCCCACCCCCCCTCCCTCAGCACCAGTGTTGTTTTTGATTTTGATTTTAGTTTTAGTCATAGTCTCTCGAATAGTTTTCATTTAGTCACGTTTTAGTCACCTGGAATGTTTTAGTGTTTTTTTTGTGTCTTGTTTTAGTCGACTAAATATCATAGGATTTTAGTCGACTAAATCTATAGTTGATTTAGTCGGCTAACATGTGTTTTGGCGGGTCTTTTTTTTTAAAGATATTTTTTTTGCGGCTTACGCCTTTTATTGGTTTTTGAAGGGACAGACAGTAGGCTGACAGGAAACGGGAGAGAGATGGGGGAAGACATGCAGTAAAGGCCGTGTCGGGCTCGGGAGTCGAACCCGTGGCACACTGCGACTGGATTACCAGTCGGGTGCCCAGACGGTTACGCCACCGCCTGGGCGTTTTGGCGGGTCTTGATGCCGTCGTATCAAGATGCCGACTGTTTTTGCTGAAAATAGCCGATCTACAAGCGCACAACGCATCGCAGCACACACACACCTTTACACACACTAAGGAATACATAGAGATGTAAAGATATAATAAATATACCACAATATTATAGTGCCATTGACCATTGTACTATCTTGCTGCTACTATTGTCCTACTATGAATTAAGAAACCTCCGCCCGTCATTTCTGTCTGGTCCGCATTTTCCTCCTCAGTGGGTTGACCAATCGATCTGAACTTGGACACAGACATTGGCCATTGGCATATGAAGACAGTGACAAAGCCAATTGTTTAGCTTATCCCAAATGTAAGCTGTTGATTAGTGTTTTTGTGAATGGTCCTCACAGGCAATGGGATCTGTTGATGTGGTTGCCGTCCCATAGCCCAGATGGACTGTGGGTGAAAAGTGCGGGTATGGACTAGTATACTGTAGTATAATTAATCCCACGTTACACAGATGGCCCCTCAATAACTCATTGAGATCAAATGTAGCATGTATAATTATTTTGCATAGTACATCTTTGTGTATGGGTCATTTGGGTATGTGTGGTGTATTATGAATATACTGTAGCAACAGTTATAGCTTCTTCTTATACCTTCTCCTTAAGGTCCCAAGAGGCCAATATCATGCCTAGTTACTAAGGGTGATCAGTAGGGATGGAGCTCGTTATTTAAGTTAAGGGTGATCAGTAGGGATGGAGCTCGTTATTTAAGTTAAGGGTGATCAGTAGGGATGGAGCTCGTTATTTAAGTTAAGGGTGATCAGTAGGGATGGAGCTCGTTATTTATAATTGATAGTGAGCACCTTATTGATCAGGCTTATCGTGCCGGGTTCTTATCAAACCCACTATCCAGCATTTTCTATTATTCTGTGGAAAGACGGGAGACTCTCCTCTCCCCCACCGCACCATGACTAGAGACTGTAAACGCGACTACAGAAAGCCCCACTAAGGTACAATATGCAAGAGAATGGAATGCAAGCTGATATATAATGACTTGAGTAATTTCTTGTTATATGAACACAGGATTCTGCCGTGTTCTGCTATTGTATACACACCTTGTACGCTGGGTAAGTGTTCCCAGTGCACCACGTCTGCCCGTAGGGCGACCATGTCATTGCTGTGATTGACATTGAAGAGATGCCATCCCCTCCAGCTCTCCTTTCTGTCGATACACGGAGCAAAGCCCTGTGAATCAGCTTCTCTAGAGAGAAGCTCTGACGGTCGTCTCTCACAGACTATACTCATCATCACCCCTTTCATCTGACATCTGCGCAGCAACGTAATCGGTTGATCGTTGACACATTTTGTGTTCATTGTGATACTCATTGCTTTCATTCAGACGGATGTAATTGCAGGCCGTGCTGGCTGGCTGGCTGTGTTCTTCCCTGATGCTGTTTGTTAAACGGCCTCTGGTCCCTTTGTGTTGTGTTGCAAGTTCTTGGGTTCAATGGTCCATGTCGTTAACCTTTCATGCTACTGGGTGTGTTGTGAGTGACACACAGGGCACGGAGCTGAAACACATTGAATACGCCAAATCGGATGGAACTTCCGATATGTTTGTGAGCAGAGTGTTTTACACATCAGAGCGGCGCTCTGGATGTCCTCGGCAGACGTGTTGAGCCATTGACACAGAAGTTATTGTTTAGCACACTCCCACAGCTGCATGGTTCCTGAGTCTCTCTTGGTTGCTCTCTCTCTCTCTCTCTCTCTCTCTCTCTCTCTCTCTCTCCTCTCTCACTCTTTTCCCTGCTGCCTTGCTCTCTTCTGTCTGGCTCCTTCATCTGATCCTCTCCTTCTGCCCTCCCCTCTCCCTCACTCTCTCTGTTCCCTAGCGGTGTCCTCAATGTGCTCTCTTTGGTTTCTATCTCTCAGGTGGTTTCACCCTCCCCCACCTCTCTCTCTCTCTCTCTCTCTCTGTCTCTCTCTACCTTTCTCAGCCTGTTGCAGCGGTGTATTCGAGTGACAAGGTGACAGTTGAGGTGATTGGCTGAGCTCGTCAGCACTGCAGGCTCTGTTCCCGTTGAGAAGGGAAGCGAGACACAGGCAGATCCGGCAACATGGAGCACAGTTGCCACAGGGCATTTTAAATGATAGTCTCCTTCAAACTCGTCTTTGGAATGGGAAGGACCTGTTATTATAGTTTCTGCGATGTGTATGTAGTGACGACACTCCCATAATTGCCTTTCACCCAACAGAGCTGACATGGCATCAGGAAGCGTCACGATGGATCTTGGCCTAAATGCACCTAGCCACGCTTTATTATGTTACTCTCGCACCGCTCGGCTCCCCGTTGCCCGTTTGACGTGATGTGTGAGTCTGTATTATGGTGATTTCCTAAATGGAGTTCCTTTTCCCTCGTCTCACCAGCCTGATTTCGTCTTCCATCTTGGTCAACGTGTTCCCTTGTTCAGCCTGAGTTACTCTGTTGCTCACGCCAGAGGCAGTCTGGGAGATGCGGGAGAAGGCTTTCCCTCACTACCATTGGAATGACACAGCAGCATCACACCGCTAAATGGGGAATGGAGGTGTGTGTGTGTGTGTGTGTGTGTGTGTGTGTGTGTGTGTGTGTGTGTGTGTGTGTGTGTGTGTGTGTGTGTGTGTGTGTGTGTGTGTGTGTGTGTGTGTGTGTGTGTGTGTGTGTGTGTGTGTGTGTGTGTGTGTGTGTGTGTGTGTGTGTGTGTGTGTGTGTGTTACAGCTATGTGCATGCACATAGCTGTAAGAAATGACTTAGGTGTGCTTACATCACTTTTTTGATGTTTTGACTGTCACATCACTCTTTTGACCAGCCTAAGGAATGAAGCGTAACTTTATTTACTATAATATCATCATACGCACACAGTACTGAAATCCTGAATGGACCCATAAGGAACCATTTGTTGTCTTGAGGCGGGTTGCTTTATGGAGTATGTGTAGACATACATGCAAACATTTCCCCCCCACCCCCCAACAGACAGACACACGCGCGCACGCACGCACGCACGCAGACACACAGGCCCTTTTTGAAACCTCCTGACCACTTTACCTTTTTGAAACTAGCTCCTCGCCACTCGCCCTACAAACTTCCACTCAGTTTGAGCATAGATATATAAATAATAGAGACAGCATTGGGATTCCCCTCCCATCCAGTGCCTTCTCTATTATTTATATATCTATGCTCAAACCAAGTGTGTAGGGCGAGTGGCGAGGAGCTAGTTTCCAAAAGACACACGCACACACTCCTGTAAAATGTACAGTACGCTACTACTATTTAAAGACATACAGTACAGTAGTACACACACTGGAAGGTTTCAGAAGCCTTCATCCCAGCTCTAGAACCTCCCTATAGCTCCATTTTAGTTTTGTCTTGCCGGTCCACTTGACACCAGGAAAAACACTTCACAGGATGAGGCTGTGGAATCCAAAGGAATACAGAAGAGGGTGTTGCAGACACTTCTCCTCACGTGGACACGGCGAGAGCAACAAGAGCCTCCTTCACATGAGCAAGAGATGAGAAATGGGGCTGAAAGAAAGATGAACATATAGGTAAATAGATAGGGACATGGGGGAAGGGTGGAGGAAATGGATAGGTAGAAGGAAAATATAGAGAGAAAGAGAGAGAGCTCTGGGGGCGACGGATGTGAGGCAGTGGGAATAAGGGCGGGTGGAGGGGAATGGAGAGGGAACAAGGAGGCAGTGGGAATAAGGGCGGGTGGAGGGGAATGGAGAGGGAACAAGGAGGCAGTGGGAATAAGGGCGGGTGGAGGGGAATGGAGAGGGAACAAGGAGGCAGTGGGAATAAGGGCGGGTGGAGGGGAATGGAGAGGGAACAAGGATGAGCTTGAGTTCGCTGGGAGATAAAGTGGGGGGGATGAGAGAGAAAGAGAGTGGATGGAGGATGGCATTTGATGGGGAGCAAAGGATGGGATGAGAATGGGATGGCAGCTGGAGACACAGGGAGCAGAGAGAGGAGGAGGACATGCTCTGAATGGTCGGGAGGGCCGGGGCGGATAGGGGTTATGAGGGAGCCTCGTAAGTCATTTCCCCCAGGGGGCCATCTCGTCTCCTCTCCGCTACACTCTCGGAGCGCATCAGTTAAAAAGGCTCTATAAATAGCCCGGACAGTGAGCAGCACGTTTCTCCAGTCAGATAGCCTATAAATACATGCAGCTGCTGTCACTTCACATCCACTCTCTCCTCTGGACTCATGCCGCCTTGCTGCTCCAAGGGCTCCTCCTCCTACAGGGGGTTCCTATGGCAGAGAACAGCTAAGATATGGAAGTGAGGAAGAAGAATACATGAGGTGTGAGGTGGTAGGTGAGGCCTATATGAGACACAGGGCTACTAAATACTTACCTATGATAATTTATTTTGGGTGATACTTGTAGTTTGCTTGTATAGGCTGTGCGCAACAGAGAAAGTGGATGTCAGAGAGAGACCTGTACGTTCCCAGGTCGTGGGCTGAAAAAGTGCAGACTTTGGTCCGGGCTTGAACATCATCATGGCCCAGGGCCAGGACCCGGCTAGGGCTGGAGCTTTGGGCCGTGCACAGCTGTAATATGGCTGAATGTTGTCTATAGCACCTTCAAGTGATAGAGACTGTGTTACTGTCTGTGTGTCTGCCATCATTTCTTTTCCACTTGATATCTGCATAGCAGACCTACAAGTTCATAGTCCACTCGGTGGCGCGCTATGAGCTTGTAGATCACAGATCACTGTGATTGGTTTACATGTGGAGAGGGAGTATTCAGATGCGTTCAGATCAGAGTTATGGGTTCAGGAAGCCATGCAGAGAATGGACCTACGGATGCTTCAAACGGCCATGAAAGGCGAAGTCTTTATGGTCAACAATGCGATAAAAAATGTTACCGCTGTTAATTTGGTCATGTGTTAACTCGTCACATTGACAGCATTAATATAATATGTGTGTGCTATTTTCTTTATCTTTAGATCTTTAGATCTCTGTACAATACAAGATAGTTCATGTTTGAATATTGTGTCTTTTGGGTTCAGGTACCAAAAATGATTTACTCATGTATATGAACATGTATATGAACGCTAATAAGTAGAGATGTCCCGTATCGGATCGGATCGGTCCTTATTTGGTCATATCGGTTCATATCGGTATCGGCGAATATGCCAGTCTAACCACCAATCCGACACAGGGGTAAGGGGTTGACACTATGGCAGGTAAATAAAATGTTGGATCATGTGGAGTTTGCAAAATGCACCCTATTTTTATCTCTGATGTCAGTGGTGAGGTGAATCCGTTTTTCATTACCTGTTGTAAGCTTGTAGATCTGCTATGTTAGCTATTTCTGGAGAAACAAATATTCTTTTTTGCTATGATAATATGATGGCATACCCAAAATAGTATTGAAACTGGTTAATGTTGCGTTCACACATGAAGCTACGAAGCAGCTATGACGCATGAAGCTGTCACATATTATGCTGTAATGCGTTTTTGCATCATTTCATCTGCCGGTGTGAACACACCATAAGACCAGACCAGTTGAAAGAGAGTTATGACTTTGATCTTGCCCCATGGCAACACATCATGAGCTTGTAGATTTACAATCTTTAAAGAATGTTTGCCTATTTTCACACATTATAGGGCAGAGCAGACTATATTTGTATTACTGCTACAATGTATGAGGAACCAGAACAAAATATTTACTCTCATCTACACAAGATGTAATAATAAAGAAACCTTGAAAAACCTTGGCCTACAAACATATAAACTTGGGAATGGAGTGGAGGAGTCTGATTTCACCTTCCCAGAGTAAATCCTTTTTGGTACCTGAACCCAAAAGACACAATATTCAAACGATCTTGTATTGTACACAAGATCTAAAGATAAAGAAAATAGCACACACATATTATATTAATGCTGTCAATGTGACGAGTTAACACATGACCAAATTAACAGCGTTCATATTTTTGATCGCATTGTTGACCATAAAGACTTCGCCTTTCATGGCCGTTTGAAGCATCCGTAGGTCCATTCTCTGCATGGCTTCCTGAACCCATAACTCTGATCTGAACGCATCTGAATACTCCCTCTCCACATGTAAACCAATCACAGTGATTTAAGGACAATCTATGTTTGGGATTCACCTGCTGTATATGGGCATCTCAACCAATCACAGCGAATGACTGGGAACGCAAACATGGAAGTGCTCTAGTCTAGATGGAAACCATAGAGATAAAAACGTAGATGCCCCCTCCGGCTCTGGGGCATGTGTATTGCATTTTTGCCCTTTCTGTTTCCATTATGGCGGAGGCACAGCACGTTGCCACTCAAAGTGACTACTGGCCAATCACAGCGCGTCTTTTCCAGGGACTCGAACGCACCGTAGATTCTGACAAGTCCCGGAAAAGACGCACTGTGATTGGCCAGTAGTCACTTTGAGTGGTATCGTGCTGTGCCTCCGCCCTCCGCCATATTGGAGTTCAATATGGCGGCCTCCATAGGATTACGTGTCGCTCCAATGAATGAACTGCAGCGGCGAATGAGGTTTCTAGGTTTCTATGATGGAAACTACATGAAAAACACTGGGCGGCGGGCATGCGTTCACGTGTTCTCGGTTGAAATTTTACACGGCACACCCAGTCATCTCAGAGGGATCACAAACACTGATGGAGATCATAGTGGTAGTGTGGCCGTGATCACGCTGTATCTAGCATGATGCGATGCAGTAACACAGGGGTTCTCAACCCGTGGGTCGCGACCCCTCGGGGGGTCGCCAAAATATTTGAGGGGGTCCCCAAATTATTTTCAAAAAAAGAAAAAAAAAGATTTTTTTAAAATTTTATTTTCACGATTTTTCAAAAATAGCAGACCTACAAGCTCGTAGCGCGCCACTCGGTGGCACGCTATGAGCTTGTAGATCTGCTATTTTTCAATAGCTAAATTATAACAATGCTTAAAACACCAAAAGGGGTTCCCGCCCAAAATGGTTTAAGGTTATTGTAGCGGGGCGGGGGTCCCGAGACATTGCCAAAGCATTTCCGGGGGTCCCCGGCCAAAAATGTTGAGAACCCCTGCAGTAACATAGCAGTAATGTGTTGATCCACAGACACAGAACCTTGTGTGATTGATTGTGATTGTGTGTTTGTGTGCATACGTGCGTACATGTGCTTCTTCTCACTGTCATGATGATTATTCTGTTGAAATTTAATGAGTTGAGTTGATAAATGAATAATGGCTCTGTTACACTCCAATCTCTCTTGAGGATGTGTGTGTTCATGTGTGCTTGTATGTGTATGAGAGAGAGAGAGAGAGAGAGAGAGAGAGGGAGAGAGAGAGAGACCAAATAGAGAGTTATGCCTTTTATTGCCTTCCCACGGAACCATCTCTCAAAGGGGTGTTTTGCCTGTTGGTCCTTCACTCCTGTTAAAGGGGCGGCTGACATGCTTTGATGTGGTTCTATATTCCCTGCAGTTTGATTGGCACACTGGATTAATGTGCTTCAGACAAGGGAGGAACGGCATGGGAGTTATATGAATTTCATTAACACGAGAATAGCACATTTTGAACATGATTAATGAAATGTTTGCAAAGTGCCTTCCATGTAAAGCGTTGGACAGACGTCATCATCCAGTCTCGTGTCTTGTTCTCTTCTCTTAATGTCATCCTCCCACGCTGGAGCCAAGCATGAAATGAGGCTCCTTTTTTGTGTTCCTGTCTCCTTCAGTCAGTCACGCACGCACACAGACACTCGCACAAACACTATACCTCTTCTAAAGGGTGATTTCACTGATTTAAGTTAGATGCTGGTGCAACCAAGTATAAATCAGGCTTAGGATTAGGGTAATGTGTGGTGATTGGCCAGGTGCTTACTGAGTATCCCATCTTGTGTTGTATGATGGCACCTTCGAGAGGCGCTACTCCTCTGTTTACTTGCTACCATCATTGCGATTCTGAGCACACTCACACACAGACCTGCATGCAAGTATAGAAGGTTACCAGGCACTGGCAGGCAGACACAGTTGAAATATCTATTTTTGTGTACAAACTGTACATGTGTTTGTGCATTTTTGTGTACAAACTGTACATGTGTTTGTGCGTGCAAGCATGTGAGTGTCTTCATAGTTCATACTGTACCTATACAGGTATGTGTGCGTCTGATTTTGTGCACAGTATCCGCACATGTGCATGCATTCATGTATATGTATATGCACATATGTATATGTGCATTACGTGATTACCCTACTGTCAGCCTCCGCCATTCAGTGCTGCAGTCTAATAAAGGCACATTTCAACCTATCAGGGCTGATTTCCATCACCCCAGGAAACACCTCGGTACCAGGGTCATTCCTCAATGTCACCCAGACACTAGCTATGGGAGCCACTTCATCCAGCTTAACGTACAGCACAATCCTTCTTCACAGCCACTAACGGACACACAGACAGACATTGTTTCACCAACGAAGTTCAGGCAGACTAGATATAGATGTTCATTGTTAATCCTAATCCTGTGTCTATATTAAATCCACCTGTAGTGAAATATGCTCTCTAGTAAAGTCATTCTTTTTAGTCATGGTTTCAGATCATTTTGGGGTTGGGCGTTTCGCGTTATAATATTCTGCAACCAAACAAATCTCAGAGAATTAGTAAAATCATCTTACAGAGAAGGAAGGTTGATGGAGGTCTGGCCCTTTAAATTATTACTGGGGAGCTAATATTCATAAGATAAATTACTGGTTACACGCACCTGAGATAGACTGGTGCTCTTTGGAGCTTCAATCTTGTCAACTATCCTCTCTACCTGCTCTAGTGTACTCCTCTCTTCCTCTATCTCCTTCCCGATACTCATCTAACCCCATTCACTGTCAACTCTAAAAATTTGGATCCAATTTCGACGTCACTTCAAATTTCTTTCACCTTCTGTCTATGCTCCCATCAAAATGAATCATCTATTCACGCCATCTACCATAGACTCAGCATTCAATAGATGGAACGAAGTGGGAATTAGGTGCTTTAAGGACCTCTGTGATACATTCAATCTTTCCCGTAACAATTTCTTTAGATTTATCCAGATTCGCTCATTCCCACATCGCCAAAATGACAAGAAATGGGACAAACTGCTCCTAATGCTACCAACTGAAAATGTGTTTGTTTCAGACTCTTACACATTTATCTCATCTCTTACTGATACCAATACACAAGGGTTAAAAAACAAATGGGAAAGAGAATGAAGTACTGTATTGACAGACGAGTGGTGGGCAGACGCACTATACAGAGGCAACTCCACCACCTCATGTGCCTCAGCCTAATTCAACTGAAAGTAGTACATAGAGCTCATCTGAGTAAAGCCAGGGTGGCTGAAATGTATCCTGAGGCAGATTCAAAGTGCGACCGCTGTGCCCAGACACAAGCACATCTCACACACATGTATTGGTCTTGTCCCCAGCTACAGCGATTCTGGTCACTTGTATTTGTCACACTGTCAGACGTGCTAGAAATTCCACTACAACCCTGTCCATTGATCGCTATATTCGGCACACCGTCAAACCCCTTACATTACACGAATCAGAAGTTAGAGATTATTGCCTTTGCAACACTGCTAGCTAGAAGAAGAATATTACTAGCTTGGAAGTCTCCAATTCCACCCTCTCACTCAATCTGGCTCAATGATGTGATGTACTTCTTAAGCTTAGAAAAAATAAAATTCTCTCTCGGAGGAACCGTCGAAGGCTTCACTAAGGCATGGAGACCCTTTATAGAATACTTCAATAATCGTACCTCCCTGGATTAGACTGCTCGGTGTGACCCGAATATAGAGGACTGTGGATTTCAGAATTAACAGAGAGTGCCTCTCTTACAAGTGTACAATACTCTTGACTGTGACCCATGATGTGACCTGTGTTTTTACTTTTATTTTATTTTTATTTTATTTTGTCCTGTTTGTCCTTGTTTCGTTGGGGGGGTGTATGTTGTCTGTTGATGTTTGTGATGATGTAAAAAAAGAAAAAAAATGGGTGACTACATGCAAAGATTTTCCTGTCAGATATACTGCTTGACTCTCCCCAATAAAAAACTATATATATAAAAATATATATATATTCTGCAACCTTCTTACTCCCTTCAAATGGTCACATTGCTATTGGGAATGTATTTGTGGTGGCCCGGGCCGTTGGCCTAGCGGTGTGGGCACCTAGGCTCCAATGTAGCCTGACAGCGCATTGCGGGTTCCTGTCTACCTACTGTACTATCAATAAAGGCATAAAAAGCCCAAAGATAAATACCGGTAAAAATAAATTAAAAAGATAATGTATTTGTGGAAAGAAGAATGATTCCCTGATTCATATTCACGTAATGTTGTGATCTTGAGAGATTGGACTGGCACTGATATTTTGTGAAAAGTCTTTCTGAAACCTTGCTGGAGCTCTGGAAGCACTCTCGAACAATCAGAGACCACAGTATGTAACTCTGGCATTAGCTTCATTTGCCCAGCATGAAACTGGGCTAGCAGCTACATCTCACACTCACAGCCTTCCCACACACTGTCTCACTGCTAGCTGTGGCCAGACAATAATTGTGCAGAGGCAGAGCATCCTCCAGTCTCCCAGAGTAATTTGTCCAGGAGAGGTAGACATCCAGCCGCTCCGGTCTCAAGATCTACAAGCCCTCGACTGGGCTCAGGCACTGCCTGCATGACCAATCACAGCCTGAATTACTGTGGGGGAGCCATGCAGGTGTGAGCTCTGGCGACAGCCACTGATTGATGAAGTGCAAAGGCAGCAAAGGGGTTGGAGTTGAGGACCTCAGAGACGTGATTTACCAAGCAGGCTGTGTTTGCAAAATGACCTTGTAACAGAATTATATATATATATATATATATATATATATATATATATATATATATGAACAGCAAATGATGTTCAGTGTGGGTAATGCGATGTAATAGATCACATTACTGATAGGGAGGGAATTGTTTTCAGATGATCGTGGGAAGTTGGGTTGGGCACAAAAGTAGGCTAATATGGATGGACGGATGGATGGACGGACGGATGGCTAGTGGCTACTGGTTACTGTTGAACCGATCAAATAAAACCAAAAAAACCCAAAGTCTTTTTCCTATGCAAGGCAATGGGAAAAATGTATTCACTAATAGTAGGCCTATATAAATTAAACTTTTCTTTGGCAAATAAATGCTGTAGTACAATCATAAATACACCATTGATGTGTGATATAAAGTTGTTGCTAATATTCTGCATATAAATTAAGTTATTGAATATTTTCACTTTCGGTGTTGCACTTTGTAGACGGTCCCTAACTGCTCAGCACACTGTCTGCTGCCCATAGAGATACATATAATCTATTAAACTCTGAGGTTGGCTGTTTGGGCTTCAAATCAAGTTGTAGTTTGTTCTTTATATAATCAGGATAAGAATGAGATGTTTTTTGTGATTCAGGAATGTTTCGTTCCTGAGCTATTGAGGCCGGAAGAACGAATCTGTGAATCTCTTCCCATCTTTACTCAAGTGGTGTCGACAGGCAGCCAAACTTTGGTCATTGCATCTGTCTGTATGCATTTTATCATTGTATTTTTACCAACGGCACGGGATGTGTCTTCCCCTTCCGTCGAGTGGTGGATGGTATTATTGATATGTTATATGATCAGAGCCAACCCGACAGATAATCATTCCGTTGTGATCGTGGCCGACTGGCCGTGCTGGTCCTTGTTTCACATTAGGTGCAGGAAAACATTAGGTGCAGGAAAGGTGAGATCTGTGCGTTGTCAGTGGCCAGGCGTGTCACCCGCGTTTGGTTTGAAGTTATTATATGAAGTGACGTTCCAACATCGCATTGCAAAGTGGTTACATAACTGTGGTATGCTATGCGCCGTGTGTAGCAGCTGCCTGTCTGCCACAATGCCTGTGCTGTTTTTACCCACGTTTGGTTTGAAGGTGGCAAATAACTGTAGTGGCAACCGTGTTGCAAATTCTGGCCACCCCGACAGATAATCATTCCGTTGTGATCGTGGCCGTGCTGTTGATTGTCTCACATTAGGTGCAGGACAGATCTGTAACCTTGCATCGTCAGTGGCCAGGCGTTTCACCCGCGTTTGGTTTGAAGTTATGATATGGAGTGACGTTCCAACATCGCATACCGGTATCTCACAGTGTGGTGATGTGGCTGGCCTGGCCAATGCCAGCTCTGTTGATGTGGAGAGAGACAAAATTATGTAGTGAAAAGCAAGAGAGAGGAGAGAGAGAGGCGTCCTCAGTCCTGTGTGTCAGTCTCGGGTGTCGAGCGTGTATGTAGTATATCCGTGTCGGGAGGTTTCCCTGTGTGGCTCTGTTGCCTGCCTGGCAGGAGGAACATCAGCGAGAACGCTCTAAAAGGGGAGGTGCCGGTGCGGTGGGGAAGGCAAGGGGAATGTTGCCCCTCAAGGCCAGAAAGTCGGTAGGCATTCCCGCATAACTAAGAAACTAAACTAAGAAAAGTCGGTTATTGCCATAAAAGGCTGCACAATTCATATAGCACGAGTACTAGCCTATAGTACCAGAATCCCATGTGGGGCTCCATAGTCACAAGAGGCGCTGCTCAGCATCGCAATGGACAACCAAGAGCGCTGACCTAGGAAGCCGATGACAATCATATAAATATTAAGATTTTTTTGCATTGTGTTGTATGACAGAAGGTAGACAGTTTCAGCTTGTTGCCATGGCTAGGCTGCGTTGCCAGGGAGCTGGCGTGTTGTCGTGGTAGCAGACACTGCTGTCAGAGTGTTGCCAAGTTGGGTTGCGTTGCACCTCTTAAAGTCTGGGCTTTGTGCGTTGGAAATGAGCGTTTGTGCCGTGTATTGTACTGTCCTTCCTGTCGTAGCTCTCCTAGGCCTCATTCACATAAGACACACGCAAGAGACACTTGTGTCCTGTGTCTTCTGTGTGTCGCACGGCTCGCAATGCATTTCCAATGGGAGTCACGTGATTTGATGACACAACCATCCATTGCGAGCCGTGCGACACACAGAAGACACACAGGACACAAGTGTCTCTTGCGTGTTAGGTGTGAATGAGGCCCCACTGAAGGTTCTCTTCAGTGTTGCAGTGTAGCAACCATACGAAAACAACATATACATAAACATATCAACATAACAAGCGACTAAGGTTATTTGAAAATCGCCGATCTACAAGCTTACATCTGCAAATGTGGATTTTTTCTAAATGTATATTTCTTTTAACAACACAAATGTGGTATGGGGGTCACCTGGCACAAAATATGTTTAGATGTTTGTGTCCTCAATCTGGGGGTCCTTCCTTGACATGGAAATGTGTGAGAATCACTCGTTTAAACAACATTAGGAAACAAGCCCAAATAAGCGACTACACTAAGTACACTTTAGAAACAAGCCCCCCCAAAAAACGCAACCCGCAACTACAAATAATATTTAGTTACAAGCAACTTTACAGAAAAACAATCCTAAAGTTGCTTATAATACGCAGACATGGCAACACTGGCTCTCTTAGCTTTCCCACTGCATGCAGGGTTAAGGAGGGGAGGGTTAAAGGGGGAGACAGATACCAAGGGGAAGAGATAAAAACAAGACATGGACCAACAGAAGGTGAGGGAGAAACAAATGAATGTAGTGGACGATGAGGTAAATTGGAGAGAGAGAACAAGGGAGAGCCTACTGGAGGAGGTAGAGATAGAGAGCCTACTGGAGGAGGTAGAGATAGAGGAACATGTGGTAGGGGTAGATAGATGCAGTGTACGTGAACGTAAGATGTGGGGAGAGCGAGAGAGAGAGAGAGAGAGAAGCAGACACAGATACAGGGCTCTCATTGACATTCCTTGTATTCTCTCTCCTCTCTTATATTACTGCCACGGAGCTGTGATTGCTCTCTACTGAAAGGGATTCATTGAAAGGGTAAACAAGTTCACGCTTGTGAGCGCAGTATTACAGTGTATTATTTTTCTTTTCCCTTTTATGTGTTGTTTACACATTACACAGTGTTGTATTTTAGGGTAAACCAGTTATGAATGAGCAGCGCAACTCCAAATCACATCAAAGGCTTTCTATCCATGAAAAGAAATAGCTAGATGTCTCCCTCTGCCATATTCGGCAAGAAATACTATGCTTCCCCTCTTCTGCAGTACAGATACTAAGCCTCGGGGATAGTTGTGCTATCAGATATGTAGCTGGATGGTTTAATCCAGGGAATTTATCTGTCACAAAACCTAGGGGGATTATTCAGTCCGAGCCTCACAGCTATTCACCTTTGGGAGGATATTTATAGATACGTACTGTTTGTCTGTCTCTATTACCACAAAGTCTCCGAAGACCCCTACCTCACTGCACGGCTCTAAAGAAAGTTATACTGGATAACCGCAGCTCGCGGTTATCCAGCCTAATAGCCTAATACAAAAAAATCAACAACCTTGGTGCTAAATATAACACTGTGGAGTTTTACTGTGTAGGTGTTGGTACCGTTGCAACAATATGATCCTTGAGAAAACCAAGACATTAGACTGCAAGCGTATGCTACACACGCACGCATGCACGCACGCACGCACGCATGAGTGTCTATTACTTCACTGTCCTCTCCTCCACCCTTTTATTATGTTAATCAGACCATCAATATTCTATTTTTAGCTGCCCCCCCCAACACACACACACACACACACACACACACACACACACACACACACACACACGCACATTCCACTCTGCTCTTCCCTCCTGGTGTCTTCCTGTTGTTAAGGAAATTATGAGGTCCCATCATTGGCACTCAGCAGAGGCGAAGGCAACTTCACAAGGAGTCCGGCATATCGTCAATTCGTTCTTTATTCATCGTTCCCATCATCTCAGTACAGCAGAATGGTTTAACAGTCCAACAGCACTCTCCCACAGCTCCCCTCATCAATGACATACAACCCCCTTTTATTTCCCAACCACACACCCCCAAATTGACAGTCAGTGACAGGTGTTTTATTCAAATACAACAGGACATGGACAGATAATAACAGGTGGTGTTACAACATTTCCGTTCATGGTGTTGTTCATGGTGTTTGCTGACAGACAGGAACCCACTCTAAATGGGATAACAGAGATGCTATACAAAATGTTCATATAAGGATCTGCGCTAAAGATAAGGGTGACACACAAATAAGTATACCTTTGCTGACAGTATGGAGGAGTCAAGTCAGCTGTTAGATTGACAGGAAGACTGCTCTAAATGGGAGATAGTTGGAGGCAAGCAGGAAACAACTAATTTGAGAACACACCCAAGTAGGTAGAGGCAATAGTGACAGCTGTCAGGTGACAGCTGTCGGTCAGTCCGAATGCGTATTTGTGATAGTCCATCCTATTTGACTGAATGGAATACAATTATAGTTCTTATTGAATAGTAGAATTGGCATTCTAAAACTGCCACTACAATCCACCGCTTTATATATGAAAATTGATACCTTATTAATTTACATGGCCCAGGAGATTTTTAGAATGACAAATATTGATGATTAAAACTGTATGGCTAGATTCATGTTTGATGACAGTGGTCAGATAAAGAAGGTTTCGCTATTAAGAAATTTAAAAATTACTGGACACATCTAGAATCAAGAAAAACACATCTATAGTTAAATTAGAAGATAGTAAACACATCTAGTTAAATTTAGGAAGAAATTTAAGAAGATAGTAGAGCTTGTAGATCTGCTATTTATATATTTTTTTCTTTCCCTATACTATTTTTTAACTTTGTAATTCCACACTACAAAATACCTATAATAGTTAGTTTAAGAACCAAATGAACTGAAATGATTTAACTCAAATTAAAATAATTGAAATGGATTATATTAGGATAGAATTTAAACACTCAACAATTAAAATAATGTAATACTTTAAAACTTTAACCTGGTAAAACTTTAACATTAGGATATTCTCCATTGAACAAAACTATGGCCACTGTTAGTCCCCTCTCAGGCTGTTTTTCACACCCGAAAATAAATAAATAAATAGACTGATAATGACCACGTCCTGTATTTTAGGCTCTCTGCTACTTTTAACTCAGTTACACACAAACGCACAAATACCTTTCCTCCCCCCCCCCCATTCTGCCAGCTGGACAGAGAAAGAGAGAGAAAGGAAGGCTGTCAATCAGACATTTGTTTTTTTTCCAATATCGAATTAATTCAAATTAAACTGTTACTGATGTGACCAAGGTGAGGTCTCTTTGTCTTAATATTATCTCCATTCGTTCAACATTTTCTGTATTATATTACTTAAGTTAGCGTTCAACCAAAGAATATTTCATATTTATACCAGTGACTTTCTGATAAGGGACGTTCAACCCGAAACTGCTTTATATCATGTATTACTATACTGATAAAGGACGTTCAACCTTGAAGAGAAAGGAACTATTTAACTTTCGTAAGCTCACTAGATTCGATTTTTTGCAGATCTCACCCCGAAAATAAATCCTTTCTCTCTGTTTTCTATACTAAAGGCCTAGTGCTACCTAGTAAATACCAGAATTGACAGGGGATAAAATAATATTAGACGTTTAACCTTGTTAAACCCTCATAAATGATTGATTTCACACTATTGATTTTAACACCTTGAAACACTCACGATTTGAATAATTACTTAGATCCATGTTAATTTATTTGCAAAACTATAAATGTATTCCTTTTAACTAACCCACACATAGGCTGTACCAATGACCCCTCCCCCTCTTGCCATTTTGGGCACGGGGTGTTCAATGAGGAGTCCTTTTAGTACAGTATATGTGCGTGGAAATGAATTCCAATATCTTATCATCCTATTTTAGGATTTTCTAACATTGTTGTTCTTGCCTATACTTTTACAAATTTTAGATTGGAGTCTAGTTAGATTAAAATTTAGATTAGATTTTTAGTAGTTTATCAAAACTCTTGTAGTTCACCACTTGCACATGTAAGACTAAATAGATTAAATCACATAGGGTAAATTACAAACTAAAGATCTAGTTATTCTCAATTGTATTTACCAATTACAAACTAAAGATCTAGTTATTTTCAATTGTATTTACCCTGTCGTAGTTTGTTTTCTTTAGCCAAAATTGATTTGCTGGCCCGTCGTTGCTTTGCGCCGTAGTACAGCAGCATGGTTCAGTGGACACCAACGTTTCATATGACCTGTCTGGCCACAGTAATAGCACAAGTCGTTGACAGGAATGGTGTTGGCTGCGCTGGCTTCATCCTCTCCCATGTTGCGTGCGTGGTTTAGTTGCCGTCTTCTTCTGTCCTTCCTTTCCTGGAGTACAGCATCAACCCTGGCTCGGGTTTGTACTTGTCCTCTCACTGGTCGGCTGTGGTATGGTCCTGGGTTGCCAGGCTGGTTACGCCAGGCTTCCCACGGCGGTGGGTGTTGTCTTGGTCTTGGGGTAGGCTTGCTGATGTGGTCTAGCTGGAAGCCGCTCAGTTGATTGGTCATTTCTTTTCCTCTGTGTTTGGTCATTTGAAAGTCTGGTTCTGGCTGGTCTCTGTTGTGGTTGCGGTCGGCATAATAGTTGTTGTTTGGTAGGGACACTTGGAGTTGTGTGTCCCTTCCTTGGTCGTTGTAGTAGCTATCATCTTCATCGTTGACAGGAATGGTTGTTTCGGCGTAGTTGGCTTGGTCCGGGTGGTTGGTTGTGTTGGCGTGTAGTAGTAACGCCGCAGTTTGAAGTTCTTGTTCCAGGAGTGTCACACGTGATACTGCCTGGTCGATTAGCTTTTTCTGGTCCTCCAGTTGGAGTTGAAGAATCGCCTCCCTTTGCTGTGCGTCGCTCATTTCTTGTCGAAGTTTCTTTCGGCTCTGCCTTGCCCCCATCTTTAAAATCGTCGGGTTTTTTTTTTTTCCTCACTGCGTCCTTTGTTAATGACCCGTCTGGCCAACGCTGATCCAAATACCCTGCTCACATAGCGTCATTTGTTAAGGAAATTATGAGGTCCCATCATTGGCACTCAGCAGAGGCGAAGGCAACTTCACAAGGAGTCCGGCATATCGTCAATTCGTTCTTTATTCATCGTTCCCATCATCTCAGTACAGCAGAATGGTTTAACAGTCCAACAGCACTCTCCCACAGCTCCCCTCATCAATGACATACAACCCCCTTTTATTTCCCAACCACACACCCCCAAATTGACAGTCAGTGACAGGTGTTTTATTCAAATACAACAGGACATGGACAGATAATAACAGGTGGTGTTACAACATTTCCGTTCATGGTGTTGTTCATGGTGTTTGCTGACAGACAGGAACCCACTCTAAATGGGATAACAGAGATGCTATACAAAATGTTCATATAAGGATCTGCGCTAAAGATAAGGGTGACACACAAATAAGTATACCTTTGCTGACAGTATGGAGGAGTCAAGTCAGCTGTTAGATTGACAGGAAGACTGCTCTAAATGGGAGATAGTTGGAGGCAAGCAGGAAACAACTAATTTGAGAACACACCCAAGTAGGTAGAGGCAATAGTGACAGCTGTCAGGTGACAGCTGTCGGTCAGTCCGAATGCGTATTTGTGATAGTCCATCCTATTTGACTGAATGGAATACAATTATAGTTCTTATTGAATAGTAGAATTGGCATTCTAAAACTGCCACTACACTGTCCAATTACACAAGCGCAAACACACACGTATGCATGCACGTGCACAAACACGCTCCTAGTCTAAGAGACATAATGCTTGAGCATTCACATACGTTCGTATGTGTACAGTAAGTCTCCTCCACTCTCTCTATATCTCTCTCAATTTTCTTCCTTTGACTGTCTCTCTCTCTCTTTCTCTATAACTCACTCTATTCCATTCGCGGTCGCTGTATTATTTAGCAACGGTCTTTGCCCTCTTATCATCTGACACACTACTGAGTTATTTCAGTACTTCTCTTATTTTTGCCTTTAACTCCAAATGGACTTTCCTTGTCATGTTTCAACATAATCTCTCTCTCTGTCTCAATTTCTCTCACACACACACACACACACACACACACACACACACACACACACACACACACACACACACACACACACACACACACACACACACACACACACACACTGCAGACACCAGTGTGAAAATCTTCTATAGTGTTCAATCCTTGTGGCTTGGGGCAGGTTTGGAGAGGATATCTTCCCACCATAAAGTGGTACTTCCAAAGCCTCTCTTTGCTATTATAGATAGAAAGAACCCATTTAAACAGAGAAGTCGTAAATTTCTCTGCTACTCGTTCTCACCGCTGTGTGTAAAAGAGGCCTCATTCCATTGGCTGATTGCGGCGCAGTCCTTTTTTTTTGGCCCCGGGCCGACTTTATCATTTATTAGCAAGGACACCACATCCAATCAATACCTTAGAAACAGCGCTGGGGACTCAAGGGAGGCATCGCTGGTCTCTACTTAGAACGAACAGTGCTGTGTGTGTGTGTGTGTGTGTGTGTGTGTGTGTGTGTGTGTGTGTGTGTGTGTGTGTGTGTGTGTGTGTGTGTGTGTGTGTGTGTGTGTGTGTGTGTGTGTGTGTGTGTGTGTGTGTGTGTGTGTGTGTGTGTGTGTGTGTGTTTTTTCCCCCATTCGTGCTAGAGAGCACCTGTACAGGCTGCCCTGTTCTGTGCTGGCTCATTCATCAAAGCTCTGCTTGGGATTAACTTTTACTGGACCCTTCAGAGAGAGAGGGGGGGGAGAGAGGTAGAGAGAGAGAGGGCTGATGGATACAAGGAAAGCAATGAAAATGTATAAATGCAGGCCTCTTGTACGTGTAATATGAAGGCTCAGACACAGGTCTGCTGACCCTTGGTCAGCGGTCACATTAGCATATGAAGTCCCTGTTAAATAAGGAAGGGCCAGGCACTAACACCGAAATGCAGAAGACCCCTCTTGCAAGTAATTAGAGTACCACTAATTAGTACCAACCATTAATTTAGCTTTGGGAAGAGTAGTTGTAAAATGTAATAGCGTAAATGTACTCAAGTCAAAATGTACCTTTTCTCATATAGGCATGTAAAGCCTTTATCAAAGAAATGTATTACCAATCTGTAAATATTAAACCTTAACTTTATGGTATAATGTAATTAACCATTATAGAAGAATGTATATACTATAATAATAATCCTTTTAAGGATGTAGAAGTACCAGAGTAAAATCACCTTGTTAAGAAAAACCCAAGGAAGAATTGACACACGCAAGAAAGGAGTCCAGACCAGCCGCATACGTTTTAAAATGATAATTCCGTTATATTGGGGGAGAGAGAATGTAGTCCAAAACAGCATCAGAGAGTTCTCCCACCGATGAATCATCAGTGGGGTGGTTATATAGTACAGAATTCAAAACAATCTTTTGACATCAGGTCAAAGTATTCTTTTCTGGCATCAGAGGTTTACAAAAGTGAATAATAGCGACATCTGAAGGATGGGAGATTTACAAATGGTGAGAGTATCACAGCTCTTATAGAGCACCGAAGTCTGACGTCACTTTCAGTAGAGGGCGCCAATACACAGGTTCATGTATTTTTTTATTTGCATTGAAATCCCCATAGGGCGATTTTAGGTCGCTTCATATAAGAACTGTGTTTGAAAAATAAACCGACCACCCCGGCCTTTCTGTCAGGGGAGTGGCTGTGCATCGTTAATGATGTCCATTCATATTTGATACAGTCAGTTTCTGGAGAAAATTGAATTAATGTGGCCGCAAAAGCCTTGAAACTACATATGAAGGCAATGTCGCTGCTAATATACGTCATGCCCAGCTGTCAACATATTGCGTTCCTGAGATTCCTCGTTGACGTAAGCTCAGCTGGCGGTGACTCGACTCGTACTAACCACGAAACATTAAATATCAATCAAATAAAAATAAAAATAAACGTAATTAACATTCAGTTTCTGTTGTGCGACGGGCAGATGCAGCCACCCGCCTACCCGGAAATGTAGTCTCTGGGTTTTTTTTACTCGTTTCTAACGCTTATTTTGTTACTCTTTGGGTATATTTGTACATTTCCACCTTCAGTCGATGCTTCATATCCATATGAGTGAAAAGGCCGGGGTGATCGGTTTATTTTTCAAACACAGTTCTTATATGAGGCGATCTAAAATCCCCCTATGGAGATTACAATGCAAAAAAAAATACACGAACCTGACGCCCTCTACTGACAGTGACGTCAGGACTTCGTGCTCTATTATGAGAAATGCAAAGATTACCGGACACTGAGTCCAAAAACATAGAGAGAAAGAGATAATGGAGGGCGCCAATGAAGGCCATCAAATAAAAACAGGAGGCAGAGAGTGCACGGGACAAGCGCTCAGAGTCATAGTGACGTGGAAGATATCATTTCTGGTTAATAATGGAACATAGCAATCATTCACAAACAACCAATGTACCAAATGTATCTATCAGTCCCATCTCCCAGTTTTCTGGTCGGCATCACTCATCAGCAGGGAGGAGGGGAGAGGTGGGAAGAGAGAGGATGAACGGTGCATGGGGGATGGGCTGTGTGTGCACTGCACAGAGGGGGGTAACCTGAGACATCTCAGAGAGGAAAAAGTGAGAAACTAGTGAGGAAACTAGTCAGCCTATCTGAAGGCCGGATAGTTGATCGATATCTCCAACTTCAGACCCACCAAGATGATCCAGGGCTCTCTCTCGTCCTCTCCCACTTTCTCACCCTCCCCCCCCCTCTTTCTCTCTGCCCCTCTCTCTTTCAATTCAATTCAATTTCAATTCAAATATGCTTTATTGGAATGACAAGCATTCTTATATTGCCAAAGCATTTTCTCACTCACACTCTCTCTCACAGTCTCTGTAGCTCTCTCTCTCTCCCTCTCCTGGTCTCCCCTCTCTCATCTCTGTGGCTAGTGGAGGGAACTGTGGGATCCGGCCATTGCTTTGGGTCATCAGTATTCCAACTGGCTGTCTACTCCACGACGTGGGCAGCAGAATGAAATTATTCCTGTGAAATCAATATGTGTATGCTGCCTGAGGAGCAGCATGCAAACCATATGTGACCACAGTGTATGTCTGTTGACTACTGACAAGTTGCTGTTGCTTTGTCTTCACATAATAAGTATGCGTATGTGTGCGTGTGCAGTGCACTGTGTGTGTGCGCGCGTGTGTATGTACGTGTTTGTGTGTGTTGTGGTTCATTTGAAGATCGTGGTTAAGATCCCACTGATCCATGGAGTATTCAGGCATTCTGAGTGAGTAAAATGGTCAGTTCGTTTTTTACCAGCTGCTGTGTAAGCACAGCTGGTCAATGTTCTCTCTGCGGTACTTTCACGCCCACTTGCTGTAGTTGAGATTAGAGACCGACCGATAATCGGTACACCGATATATCGGTGGCCGATATGACCATATATGGGCATATCGGATCGTATCGGTGAAAATGTCTCCGATTGGCCGCCGATATAAAAAATACATGCTGCCTCTGGTTTAAACATAGTGTAATGATTTATTTTCTCCAGCAGAGTGCACCGAGGTGTCTCGTGTGTGCGCACGTGTGTGCGTGTATGTGTGTGTGTGTGTGTAGAAGAGAGAGAGCACTGCACTCTACTCCGTGCTGCCAGAAAACAGCCACAACGTTAAAAGTACTTCGTTTGTTGTACTTACTAGAAAAGAAGGAGGAGCAGCCACGCATATCCATGATAAGTTCTGGGATAGAAAATTGCGCTAAATACTGTTATTCATGACGGTAGCAGCTGCAGCCTCTGCTAGCTGCTGTGCTAAGCTAACTAGGCTATTGCAAAGCATCCAAAATGCTAACCAAAACAAACTGTTGACCAGGGTTGCCACATTTCTTGAATGTGAGAGAAACAAGCAACCAGGTCTATAAAAATGTTAATAGGCCAGATCAAAGTCAGAAATTCAGAAAAAGTCAGAAAATTTGTCTAAAGTAAGCAACTATACGGCTGACTGTCAAACTTCGTTGTCCAATGTTGTTTTAGAGCAGTGGAACTCAAACATTTTCATGTCAAGGACTTACTAATAGCATACAAATGGAACCAAATAGACCCTGATTTTCAGAGTTAAATTAACACTGATGAGAATGGTATCAAATGGGGGTCTGTGGCCTAATGCATACTATAGGCTACTAGTGTGTAAACTGTGTTGTATATGCTATAGGCCCCTCTTATTTAGCTGCTACAGTATTTATTTACTCTTTGAGTGAGAAGTAAAACAAATATTATAAGCCTTGAAAAGTCATTGGTTTAAGAAAGCAGGGCTGTCTGTACTACTGTCACTTTGTACCTTTGCATAATCATATCGGTGCAAAATCTTTGCACAATCCTCACAGAAAAGACGTGTTTTTATTCCAGTTTAAAAAAATCACTATCGGTTGCATATCGGTTATCGGTGATCGTTACCCTCTATCGTATCGGTTATCGTATCGGTCACAAAATTCCATATCGGTCAGTCTCTAGTTGAGATCTATGTTTCTCATTGGCTGTACTGACAACCTATTGTCCTGATTGGCTGCCACGTCTCTAGGCAACCACACACTTTTTCCTCTAGCTGACCTCTCAGCCATGGGATATAAGGCAGCAGCTGGTAATTAATTGATGTCATCAATTCTTGTTTACTTCTGTTGTCGGTCCATTCAAGCAATGAAGGCACATGTAGTCGCACGCACATGCACACACATACACGCCTGCGCCTCTGTCTTACGTATGCGTCGCTTCAAATTTTGTGACGCCAGTGTTCTCGCTGTTTTCTAATTTCTACCTGGGAGGGGAGGAGGGGGGCGGGCACTCAGATTGGTGAACCAATAGGATCCACCGCCTGTTTTCGACCAGCACCCACCTCTAGACCAGAAATCACACAGGCTGGGGCAGGCTAGTGTCACTGATGCCCATTCCTTATGTTTAATTTCCCTGCTCATTAGATGCTGATAAGCTTTCATCTCTTACTCCCAACAGTACAGTAAATACAACATAGTATGTCCATGTAGAACCTCTATGGGAGTACAGCCGAGCGGTGACAGCTGATCAATAGAGATCTAATGATGGAGATATCACACTCTGGGGAAAGCTGGAGGATCCGAGAGAGAGAGAGAGAGAGAATATATTTGTGTCTACACCCACTACCTGCTGTTCTACACAGGATCCCCTGCAGCTTGAATTAGATGAAAGCAGTCACTCACTGTTTCCCATGATCCTCAAAGGATTTTACTGTACTCTAACTCATACCCTGCAGCTTACTGTACTGTACTCTGCTGTACTGTACTGACGGACGTAATATCCGCCTGCTTTGTGAGCAACACAGATGATTATGGTCACCTCTTCAAACCTGTGCCGTAAAGGGAATCGCATTTGGCGAGCAAAATGTTTGACTCAAGTGAAATCTGGCATCAGTCTCTCTTCCTTCAGCATGTCTGCCTTTTTAAAGCCTGATTTATACTTTGCCGTGTGCCTAAAATAGCCGATCTCACATAATAGGAGTTTTAAACGACGGTTTCAACTGGGAGCCAGAGCAAGCTGCCGTTCCCCATGTCCCTCACCTATCAACTCAATCACCTCATTTGGCACCACTCCAATCAGATCAATAAGAGCTCATTGACCATGTCCCTTTAAAATAACTCCATTCCCTTCTCTTTCCCAGTCTCACTCATGCCGTCTGTTCAGGTCAACATCCCCAACACAGGCCAAACGGAAGGCACCACCCGGGTTGGCCGTATCTGCAGGGGGGGTCTCCCTGCCATCCATCAGCCAGGATCTGATTTGATTCTCCTCCTGTGACGGAGCCCGCTCCAAAGTGATATTACTCTGCCATGTCAAATATCATCTCCAGTCATACCCAATACATATGATTGCATTCATGTCAAATAACATTTATATTCACAATGATTGCATTCATCACATGTTGCAAAGTCTCTGAGGCTGAACGCATCTCGGATGTGATCTCCTATTTTTGGCACGCGACACCGTCATGCAACAGAGCATAAATCACCAGACAGTCCTGGAGACGGGGGGTGGGGGGTGTTTCCATGGAGGCTCCCTCTCTCCATCCGCGTCCAATGACTGCTCTCACAGGAGTGATCAATGGGGTAGGTAGGGGGGGGGGGGGGGGGGGGGGAATAAACGGCAGCGATCTCGAGTAGAGCTGGCGTCGAAAGTCCATTTGGCAGAGGGAACAAACACAGCACCTCATTAGAAGAGAGAATCCCTCCGCTGCGCCGTGGTCTGCTGCCATGGTATAGCGTAGTCGTGCCTCAGTACACCGCAGCACTGATGAGATCTGCGGAGCCGGGGACTTGCAGAGGCACCTAATTGGTGCAAACGGTAATGTGGTGCTTCTGCATTCCTGCCGCTCTGACAATAATCCACCGGCTGTGCATATTGCTGTATTGTGTGCTGGCTGCTGCTGTGCAAGGGCTTTTGAATTATGGTACACAAAAGTGGCATATTGATTTGTTCATTACGAAAACCACGTCGGGATGGCTCATAGAGGTTGAGTAATGGCTCTGACATACCGTTGAAGCGGCTTTTGCTATATTGACTCACGCAGGCTAGTTTTCACTCTTGTCTCACTCTGTCTCTGTGTCTCACAATCACACACTCACCTCTCTCTCTCTCTCTCTCTCTCTCTCTCTCTCTCTCTCTCTCTCTCTCTCTCCTCTCTCTCTCTCTCTCTGTCATACACACTGGCACAGATACAGTATACACCTGCACTCTAACACACATGACAATGCACAGTTGAGTGGCTATCAGAAATACCATCAGCTTCTTTTCTCACCATTCCATGTATTCCCCTCCAACTTGCTCTCCACTAAATTGTGCTCTCACACAACTTCCCTTGTTCTCTTTTCCAGGGCACTTCTCAGTTCTCACCTCTTCCTCTCTGCTTAGGTTTCCCTTCCATTGGCTGGTGATAATGTTTCCCCCCCCCCTCTCTCTCCAGGTACCACCAGGCAGCCCAAGGAGGGGGAGGTGCCGGGGGTGGACTACAACTTTGTGAGCGTGGAACGCTTTATGGAACTGGAGCAAAGTGGTGCCCTGTTAGAGAGTGGAACCTATGAAGGTAAGCTCTAGAGGAGGGAGGGGGAGGGGGGCGGGGTGTCCTCTCTGGAGGACACTGCAAGCTCAGGCTCAACACTTCAACACCTGCTAGACAAGTCCATGTGCTCTGGGAGATGAAATAGGAAACGGGAACACCAGCTTGAAGAGAGCTTTTTTCTTTCTTCCTTTTTTTTCTCCTACTCTCACCGTTTCTAAGTTTAAACTTGGAAAGGATAAATGTACCTGAAAGGCTGAATTGTGTCAGGGACAGGGTCTGGTCTGGTCTGTAAGGCGATGCCAATCACGCACGCACGCATGCACGCACGCACGCATGCACGCACGCACGCACCCGCGCACCCGCGCACGCACACACACACACACACACACGCAACTTCCAATCAGCAAAGTAAAAATCACATGTGTATACAGTAGAATGCAGAGAGACAGTGTATACAAGACAAGTGCCTCAGGAAACTATGGTCACAGGTAATTAGTTAAACTAAGGACGTATCAGTCTAAACTCTAAACAATAGACGATAAAAAATAATAGTATCCTGGAGACGTTGGCACTTTATCACCGTGGTAAACAATGCCTCTTCAAGACTGTGGTCGATTGTACATCCACTTCTAGAATGGTCACGTCCTCAACATCATCAACAACAACAACATCTGGTGCATTAGCTAGAACATCTGAAAAGCCATTATATGCACTCTTGCACAGTTTTAACATTGTCATTTTATGCTGCACATTTGTGCTGGTAGATTTGAACAGATGATTAAAAATATGAACTTATGCCCTTAACCGACAAATCAATAATTCTTTCATGCCTAGCTTTGTATATTCCCTTATAAACTATACACGGGAGCCTTTCAGAATATAAGGCCTCAACATACTTCATGTGGGTTTTCACTTGCGTGGGGGGTGAGGAGCGCGCATACTTCTTTTTTTACGCCTCCATGCATAGTTTGAAACGCTTCTCATGTTAACAATTTTTAACTCCGTCTTTTCAAACCCACACATTGTCTACCCAAGACGGAGATGTTCCGTCTTTTAAGCTTTATATTTGTTTGATATCGGCGAGCGACACACTACAGTCTGTGAGCCTCTATTGCACAACTTTCAAAACCGGAAGTCGTTGGTCGGTCGGCAAAATGATCCCCCTCCATTTTAATGGACGGGAGCCAAAATCTTCTCCCGCTGATTTCTCTGAATCTAAATCACATATTACGATTCTAATCAAAACACGCGTTTTTGACGGCCCATCGCGGTCCCGTCTCTAGTCAAGGTAAAATAATTCATGCCTCGTCCCGTGATGGATTTGGTTAGCCGTTATGCTACATCCGGTCCACCGAATGGTGACTGTGTTACCTTGAAAAGGGCTCTGAAGCAACAAATGGCATGGGCACAGCAATTTACTGGTTCCAACTGACGCTGGGCAGTGTTAATGAGAAATAGTTTACGCCTATACAGTATACACCTATTCATCCACTAGCAGTTGCAAGAGTAGCTCCCCCACATATATGTATGCTATGCAACCAGCAGTGTGGAAGGTGCTCCCAAATACTTAATTATATCATACCACTGAGTGCGTAAAAGTAAGTCAAATCAATTATATGGTGTCACCCCAATGGAGCAGGTCTGACTGACAAATCCCAACACTTATTTTCCACATTATAACATTTGATAGAGAGGTAATACAAACCTGAGTGGTACACCACATTAAAATAGACATTTATTTTACAGATACTAGAGATAATAGATAATAGAGAATAATAACAATCACTTGAGATTTGGCTTAGTATGGCCGAGTTAAAATACAGTGTCCAAAGAGCTTCCCATGGTGGCTCTCTACTGCCCAAAAGGTCACCATGGGTACTGTACATACTGTACTGTACACGTTTACTGTGCGTCGGGTTGGCCACAGTCTGCAAGCGAACAGAGAGAACATTTGATGGACAAAGCGTGAGAAATCTCTCCCCTCCCCTCCTAATTTCGCCCTCACGGATCTTCTGTAAGAGTACGTATGTATGTCACTTTATGTGACATAGTTTCAGTAAGTGGATTATGCTCAGACAATGAGGAGAATGTGTGTTAGGATACCACAGTCTAGCTGGAAGGACCTGTAATATGGCTTTAACTGTAAAAATGACTATATCCTCATCAACTGCATCATTTTTTATGCTTAATAACGAGTGCCCGTGCGTGCGTTCTCGAGTTGCATGCGTGCCCATGTGGATCTGCTCATGTTCTGTATGAATCACTAGCCCTGACTGAGATCAAACAATTGGTTATAATGTACTTGGGAACTGCGACAGTGTACAAGTCAGGTTGAATCCAGGCCATACTCCGTTTCTTACACAGAGGTCAGGCCAATGTGACGAGTCCACAAGGGGTGCAGGCGTTTATCCGACATACCAAAAGTCTGACATGCGCAAATCACCCATTTCTCCCGCCATGCGTTGCGTCCGCGACATGCGTTGCGTCCGCGCCATGCGTTGCGTACGCGACATGCGTTGCATCCGCGACATGCGTTGCGTCCGCGACATGTGTTGCGTCCGCGACATGTGTTGCGTCCGCGACATGCGTTACGTCCGCGACATGCGTTGCGTCCGCGACATGCGTTGCGTCCGCGACATGCGCTGCGTCTGCGTGCGGTTAGGGTTAGGCTAGTGTTTGGGTGGGTGTCGGACTAATGACTGTCAGACTCTTGGTATGTCGGAAAACAAATGCCTGCAACCGTCCCCATTCCCCAAACCCGGTTGTGTGAGTGGGTATCCTATGTTTGAGCTTTCTTCTGAACACCAGGCTTCTGAACACCAGGCTTCTGAACCCCAGGCTCACCCTTTGCCAGGGGAAATTCTTCAGGTTTGGCACAAGGAACACATAGTTAGACATAGCTAGAACAAGCGTTCCAAGCATTTCACACATCATCTACAAATGTAATGTTGCCAGTTACAACGGTTGTGTGTGCATTTAGATAATGAGAATAAAAAGTAATTTGGTGTGGATGTGACAATACTGCAAACCAACTTCTGCGTGCTGTGTCTGAAGCTTGCATGCTTCGGGCATTCGCACGACGCACGCGCGTGCACACACACACACACACACACACACACACACACACACACACACACACACACACACACACACACACACACACACACACACACACACACACGCCCACACACATGCCCACACACATGCCCAAAGCAGATGGGTACAAGCAGATGTTTTGCACACAGGCACACACACTTTACTGCAACTTCTGTGCGTGTGTGTGCACGTGCGTGCGTGTGTGCGTGAATGGTCTGCATTTATATCGTGGCTTTTTCCGTCTCTGTGTGTGTGGTTTGTAGTAGAGTAAATATCCCACTTTTGTTTCTTTTTCATGATTATTATTATTTCAAAATAATTTAATCATTTTCCACAAATTAAATTTTTAAGAAGAAGTGAAATTAGACGATCCTTAAGCTCACAACGCTTTGCAGAGCAACGTGTTTTGAGCTTGTAGATCTGCTATTTTTGTTAGTTTGGGTCCCAGGGAGACATCAAATGTCTCTCTTGGATCTCGAGCTATACGTTTGAGGACCACTGTTCTAGCTAATCTATAGCTAAAATGGGGGAGCCTTCACATGATTATACGGATAGGTTAGAAAATAAGAAAATAATTACTGTATGCGACAGCTTGGCTGACAACACTGAAGAGCTCAAGAACCTGATGTTGGATAGGAAATTGTGGAGGGCAGCGATCCAGGAATCCCGAGTTGGTGTTGGCTAGACCTCACTCTCGCAGCAACTAACTAACTGTACTGTACTGTGTGTTGTACTGTATTGTAGTGTACTGTGCTCTGTACTGTACTTTGATTATTTTTGGAAATGACAGAGTTACCGTGTGGGGGTCCCCGGAACATCCAGAACCCTAGGAACGCACCCAGGGGGCCGGCCCGGTTCCGGCACGCATGTGCGTGCGTGCTCCTGATACAAACAGCCATATATTGAGATAACTCATAGATGAAGTTTCACAATATCCACTGTACTTAACTGTACCATGGATGTATACAATGCGCAATCCCGTTTTTCCTAGGATGGCAGGGGAAGAGGTACAGATCTTCGCTTACCTTCCATGCATTTGCTTCACAACTTCCTTTTTTGTGCACATTTTAGAACAGCTAGATGGTACCACTGTAAACCGTGCAGCCTCTTGGGGCTTGTTGCTTTAATTTCCAAATCAATGACATTAGAAACAACTAACACGAAGGCAATCAAGGCATACAGTTGGGTGCCACCGATATTGTCCCTTATCATTTGACCCATTTAGGCCTGACCTCAACATTTAAAAAAAATCCTTCTAAATCCTCCAGTTTTCTGAAATAAATATTTTCACGATTTTTCAAAAATAGCAGACCTACAAGCTCGTAGCGCGCCACTCGGTGGCGCGCTATGAGCTTGTAGATCTGCTATTTTTCAATAGCTAAATTATAACATAATGTTTAAAACACCAAAAGGGGTTCCCGCCCAAAATGGGTTAACTGTCCTTTTGCGCAGATCACGCAAACCTCAGCAAAAAGAAAAGGACAATATCGATGGCCTCCAACTGTACAAGGTCAAAACTATAACAATAATAATAATTGAGTACAGACACACAAAAACAACAATGTTTAATTTTAATAGTCCTGTTTGTATGCAATATGAACTACAAGATGCAATAAATGTGTTGAGGAAAGATGAGAATCAGGGCGAATGATTATTAGTCAGGTGTTTGTGGACTGTAGAGCAGCTGACAAGTAAAGTGGGATCAGGTGTGTAGGTGGAGATCAAGCTAATAATAATTTAGTGCCCTTTATTTGTTGCACATACCGTCCTCTGCATTATCCATCCTAACTATTAGAAGTGGGCGCTATTAATACAGCACCCAGGGGAGCAGTTAGGAGTTACATTTCTTGCTCAGGGACACTTCAACGTTGCAAGGGTAAGCTGGCGGTTGTCTGACTACCACACTCTGTGAACTCAGTCTGGTGCCCTCGAGTAGAGGGAGCTGGGGTTGTCTATGGTGTCCTACGTAGGTGCACAAAGTCAGCATTACAGTCTAACAGACGGACAAACAAACTAACTGCGAAACAGATGGAGACTGATCCATTGCCCATAGACAATTCACATTTAGGATTTGGCGACGGCCACCAGAGCCGACTCAGCGCTGTTCGAGTTGTGTACAGAATAGTAAATATTAGTCCCCCTACTTTCCATGCCCCCGACATGTCTACACCGTCCTGTGTGCGCTCCAAGTGAACACAGCCGAGCGCCATCGCTGAAAACAACGTCAGTATAGACAATATGGCAATATTGGGCATAATCCAACGTCTTGATAACGGTTGATAATGTGTATTTAATGCAGTGACATATGAATCCTCGAGATATCCTCGAGATAAAACACCTTGATATCCTCTGCCCCATGCTGTGTGTGTGCGTGTGTGCGTGTGCGTGTGCATGTGTGCGTGCGTGCATGCGTGTGCGTGCGTGCGTGCGCAAATAAAATGGCTGCGATAAAGGTGATAAAGTGAACAATACAGTATAATAAGTGAATACTGTGGACGCACTGTGGACGCACGTCTGTCTGTGTGTGCGTGCCGTGCATGCACAGTCTGCACACACAAATGTAAGTGTACTCATGTGTAGTAGTAGGTGTGTGTTTTTAGGAGCAGGTGTGTTTGTGTGATGTGATTCCGGGCCTGTGTGTAAGGCACGCTGCTGTCATTATGTGCTGCGAGTATTGTTTGAAGGCAACTAGAGTGTATTCACTGGGACACGGCGACAAGGATGGAGATTCTCCTAGCAATTATCTCTCTCCTGCTGGGATGAAAGCAAACCGCTGTCCTTGGACTGAGACTCTCTGCTCCTCCTCCTCCTTGTGTCCTCCATCTTCCTCTTCTCTCCTGTCTGCTTAGCCGTCACGCGCCTCCCTCTGCCCCTGTCCTTTCTCCCTCCTCTCCTCTTTGTAGAGTCTCTCCCTTGGAGAGGGGGGATTATAAAAAATAAGACGCCTCTGTGTCTCATGCAGTATTTAATCGCAAAATATATTTCCCCCGACAGTGAAGATCTCATTTAAATTCCAAATAAAATCGTGGCTTTAGTGTGCTTTTGTAAAAGCAAATATCACAGTGAAGGAAATGTGTAGCACGCTGTACATTAATAGCCCCCTGAAATGTGATTTTCTTTTCATACTTTTCTCATAACTTCTCCCACTCATTATGGCCAGCTTGCAAAAGCTCCCTAATTGCCAAATATATTAACCGATTTAGGCCTGACGTCGAAATAAAAGAACATATATTCAAAGATTTGTGCCGCATTTTTTACGATTTAAAAAAAATAGCAGACCTACAAGCTCGTAGCGCGCCACTCGGTGGAGCGCTATGAGCTTGTAGATCTGCTATTTTTTTTAGATATTTTTTGGCTTTCGCCTTTTTTCTTTTTATTGATAGAGCGATAGATGAAAGTAGGCTGACAGGAAATGGGGAGAGAGATGGGGGGTGACACGCAGTAAAGGCCGTCGGGATTGGGAGTTGAACCCGCGGCACACTGCCAGACTGGATTACCAGCCAAGGTGCCCAGACAGCTACGCCAGCCGCCTGGGCTTCTCCCTCAGATTTTTATACAGAGAGACGACATCAGGGTTGCCGGGTTATTGTGTAGACAATACTGTACATTGCGATTGTACAGTCCATATATGGGCATACAGTATGTGTGCCTGCCTGCCCCAATTTGAACTTTATATAGTACATACAATATATAATTGAATGCAGCAGTGTTACTGTTAGAGACAATTCATGTTCTATACTATACTAATGTCATCTATTATACATTTGAAAACGTGTGCCCAAGTGCCCAAACCAGGAAAATAAAGTCACCAGCTACTACGTCACTGACACGCTGCAACACGCTGCAACACACACTGCAACAACACACTAACACGACACAGCCTTACCCTCCGCGTCGATCCACGGCTATCTCCTCATGTCGCGCCGCACGGCCACACTCAACAACACCCGCGTAAAAACTGTCATTGCACTGCCACTAGAGCCGCCTCCCGTCCACACTCACAAACAACATCAATATCAATAATAAACACAAACACGCCACAAGCACCGACACCCCCGCCTAATTTGTTGCCAGGTCTATGAAAACAACCCCAGAAAAAATGCCATTCAACACGCTACTTACAACTCGCTTACAATTCGCGGACCTGGCAACACTGCATCCTGTTTTCCCATTGGCTACGGTTGCTACAACACGCATTTGCACTGCATCTTGGGAGCAACACAGCTTAATGTAGGGGTCACCGATTGCTGTGCTACATCCCCCTCATGTTCTCACCACCCCGTTCGGCTACACCACACACACTCACCTACACAATTCTCCACATGCAACACAGGGCCCTTATTGGCTAGCCCCCTCACATGGCGATCCCCACGCAGCCAAACATTGGCCAGCCAGCCACACACACACACCCACACACACAACGGCCACGTTCGGAATTATCGCACTGAGCGCACTGTGCAAATGCAATGCAAACTAATAGGCGAGTGTGCTTCGGTGCGCTATTTCCCTACTCGCCCATCTCATCGACACAACGCGCGCAGTCGGATGCCAAGGCCTTCCGCGCATTATTCCTTTCCCAGTCTCACCACACCACGGACTCATTGTAACCTCGCATCAGTGTCACTGCAGACACGTAATCACACTGTGGAGGATTTGTGACTGAGTGACTGTGTGTGTGTGTGTGTGTGTGTGTGTGTGTGTGGTTTGATTTCAGCATGTTTTACACTGCACAGTTGCGCAGTGCACACCATGGGACAAATCGGCTTTTCACCCCCTGCCACTGTGCCCACAAACGCATGTACAAGAGGAAAACAATCTAAACATTATATACTAACGTCAGCATCGGGCAGATTAACACACACAAGCGTTATTAGTTGAGCTTTCCTATTGAAGTGCCTCTGAATTGTAACTGTGCGTTTATGTCAGTCAGCGATGCGATCCGTTGTTATTCAGCCACGCACGGACTGGAGAGAGGCGACGTGTTTCTCTCCCTTCGGCTCATGTAGCCCTCATTGTAACTACAAATATTGTTCCCGAAGAAACAATGTGGGGTCACTGCAATCCAAAACATTGTAGGCCTACTATAATGCAGTCAAGGTCCCCACAAAAATATACTACAGTATGTTCTGCTCCATTCTCAACATCTTTTGGTTTCCAAAAACACTAACTTATTGTAAGTAAACCAAAACAGTAAAAAGCAGTTTCATGTGTGCTTATTTTAATTTAATTTGCTTTGATGTGAAAATAAAATACAACAAATAATAATAATACCCATCCGTTAATACATGTGAAGGGCACAATACTGGGTTTCAAAACACAGCTGAAACATGAAGTGGAGTCTGTCAAATCTCGCAATTTCCTTCTTCCCATTGCGCTGCAACGGAACTAGGATGAGCCGCCCGAAGGGCGGCGAAATTCTAGTATACATACATATGTATGCCGAAATGCCCATGTGGATTGGCATACACTGGTAAGGCCTTTCAAAACCTGATCAAAACTGCAGTTCTTATCACAGTTATCAGTAACAATGTTCAAGGTTCAAGGTTGGATTTTATTGTTACATCTTGTGTACAGGTACTGTTGTGAATTATATCCATGCTGTCAGAATGGCAGCCTCTGGTGGACATTCCCCATTCCCTGCATCCACAATCACACATGTGTTTGCCATCACACCACTCAACTCATTAGCCAACCACAGTTTAGGTGTGCCCTATATAACCAACTCACCCCACACTCCTCACTCAGTCTCCAGCCTTCACACAGGCAACATGCAGAACATGCACTTCCCACTGAGTCTACAGCACCAGTCATGCGTACTTGACCAATGTAAGCTTTGTTCTGTCTTGATCGTATTGTGCCTTGAATCATTATGTTTAGTACTTTATGTTTATACTTGTCATTGCAATGTATTGTCATTAATGTGGTCCTTATATTGTTTGTAATGTATTCCTCTCTTTGCTTTATAGAAACCATGGCATATGGATTAACAGAAATAAACTGATGTAATTTAAATGTACTCTGGTGTCACAAAACCCCTCTTTAATCTGAGAACCTTGGGTGGTCAGCTCACAATTTACTAACAACCAGATAGAATATTTAATAGGTACATAACATTTTTTTTTGCCTTCCTTACAGACTGCAGAGGCATAGATGGCATAACATTCAAAACAACAAACACAGCAAGCACAGCAAACAAATGTATAGAATAAAGGGTGCAAGGAAGAGCAATCAAGGAGCAAAATAGCAACATGTGCATGTTTTCCCTGTAGTAGCAAAGTTAAGTAAACGTTTTTGCGAACAGCTTCACAGTAGGTTATGTTCCATATATACAGCAATTTGAACAGCAATTTGAACATGATAGGGCGAGGGGGGGGGCTAGCGTTTTCCTTTCGCTCGTTTTGCTCTGGTTCTTATCAGTTCGTTCATGTATTTGATTGTTCGGGGAAAGAAGCTTTTTTGCCGTCTATTTTTCCAGTAGCTTTGAGACTGCGAAAACGCGTTTGGCTGTCCACACAACCCTCTGCATTGCTTTGCGGTTGAGGTCGGTGCAGCTGCCATACCTCCATACCAGACCGTGAAGCAGCCAGTCGGCATGCTCTCTGTGGTGCCTCTGTAGAAAGCTTTTAGGACTTAGGGGCCCATGACAGCTTTCTTGAGTATTCTCAGGAAGTAGAGGCGTTGTTGTGCTTTTTTCACCACCTGCTCTGTCTGTACTGCCCAGGTGAGATCCTCAGTGATGTGCACCCCCAGGAATTTGAACTCTCTGACCCTTTCCACTGCAGCACCCCCAATCTGGATGGGAGAGTGGACTCTGGGAGGTATCCTGTAGTCAAAGCTCAGCTCTTTTGTTTTGTCTACGTTGAGAGCCAGGTTGTTCTCCTGGCACCATTGTGCCAGCTTCTCCACTTCTCTCCCCTAGGCTGATTTCATCGTTGTCTGTGATCAAGCCTATGACTATGACTGTGGTGTCGTCTGCAAACTTGATCACTTTGTTGGAGCTGAACACAGCCACATAGTCATGGGTGTAAAGGGAGTAGAGAAGAGGGCTCAGAACGCATCCCTGAGGGGCTCCTGTAGCATGTAGCATTTAGTCCTGTGGCTGTACATTTTCCAAGGTGAAACATAACACAGCACTCACATAGAGGAGGAGATGAGGGGGATACATACTGTAAACTCTGTAACTCTTCTGGATACTGTGATGGTGTGTATGTGTGTCAGGAGAGTAGGACCCATAAGTACACCACAACTTGAGGCAGGGAAGGTTCAGTACAAATACGTTGACTGGAGGGTTGAGGCTTACATTTATGTGAAGCAGGCAGAGGTCAGAACCTGGAAGGCAGTGCACGCAGACTAACAATTTCAGAGGAGCAGCCAATAATCAAAATCCCTGGGACAGCTAAAAAGGTTACAAAAAAGAGAGCAAGGAACCTTCAGTATAACTAGAAGGCTATGGAGCCAAGGCAGATGGATACACACGGTAACAGCACTTTACAAACTGGCAGAGAGTGAATGGAAGGCAGATGGGCAGGGAAGAGAACTGCTGAGTGGGTAACAGGTGTGTAGCTGTGCTGTGAATGAGGTGAAGTGAAATGGAATGTGGGAATGGTGCATCCCAAGTCTCATATGGTGCCTTTGTAAATACGCTCTGAGAATCTGCTTGGATTTCAGAGTGCTCTGGTTTTGATGTCACAGAGTGCGCTGATCTATCATATCTTATACCAGTAGGACACCCTGAGGGCGAGAAGCGACCTCGCCCTTTATCCGCCTGGGTGACGGCAGACTGCTGGGCGAGCGCTGGCGCTTTGGCATGGGGGGTCAGATCAACATATGGAATGAATTCTGTACTGGCCATATATGGAGCGTGTCGTGTACAGGGTTTTATGAGGTCAGATCAACGTATGGAATGTCAGAACAGGAAGGACGGGTGGGGAAGGATCAACATATGGAATGTCAGAACAGGTCAGCTCCATATAAAGAGATCTAAGAGTTTGAGGTCAGATGTAGAGTTGCAGGCCGGCTCCATATATGCAGATCTAGGTGATGATCCAGAATCCAGTGTTCTCCATGTATGGAATCCAGTGTTCTCCATGTATGGTTATCCCCTATCTTGAGAACCGTCTGGCCGACAAAATCACACAACCCCCCCGTCCTTCATGACTCGCTGATCTAAAACATACACTCACTGAAAAAAAGGAATTGTGTACAGCCAAGCATTCATCTCTATGGAGAATGATCTTAGCTATGTAACAGGTCCCTCTATGGAGAATGATCTTAGCTATGTAAATTATGTAACGGGTCCCGCGAATGATAATTATTTCACCCAAAACATACATTTTGTAACCGGCGATCATATTGTTTATAGAAATGAGCTGCAAATCAAGCTTGTTTTGATCCAAGTGTATTACGAGCGAGTTGTAAACTGTAATCAATTCAAGGATGATGACTGTTGGCACCTGCATTCAATTGTACTTGATTGTATCATGCATATATATATATACCGTGTGTGTGTGTGTGTGTGTGTGTGTGTGTGTGTGTGTATATATATATATATATATATATATATATATATATACATACACACACACACACACCTCACTTCATTTTTGTGAAAAGGGCACTTCACTTGCCACTTACCTGCACCAAAAGACTTGAGTGTGCAGGCCTTCTGCTTTTGCAGATATTTTCTCTCAGTTTAAATACAATTGTGGAACTTAATCCATTTTTGTTAAGAGTAATGGCTTTAATGTGCAAATTTTTTAAACAGGGGTTTTGTGAGTAATTATACACTCTGTGTCCGAGAGGAAATTGTGCACCTCTTCCCCTGGCTCCATTAGCCAGTGGCCACCCACGTTCCTTCTTTCATTTAAAAATCACACCCGTGTGAAGTGAACTGAGTGGTGCAGTGACGTCACACACTAACCATAGCAACCATGCTCACCTGTATGTGGGGCCACGTACAGGTACACACATACATAGATACAGACAAAGCTGGTTATTGGAGTGGTTTGCACCACTCAAAAAGTGTGATTTGGATGATTTGTGTCCATCTTCTTGTGTGTCAGAACTCAAACCACATTATACTGTACATTGCAGGCAGTGGTGTAGAGTAGATACATTAGATTAGTAGAGAGATTTACTCAAGTACTGTACTTCAGTTGAGGTATTGAGGTATTTTGTCTTTACTGGAGTATTTCCAACTTTCAGTATTTTTACCTCTACTCCACCACTGTACAGCTCAGAGGCAAATATTGTACTTTTACGCCACTACAACTATTTTAAAACTTTAGTTACTTTGTAGATTTTGATTATTATTACAAAACATGCAGTAACCACTTCAGCTCCATGTGTACATTTTGGCCATTTGAAAATAGCTGATCTACAAGCTCACATTGCATGACACATTGTGAACTTGCTGCTATTTTCAGTCTGAGTCTCATACTATGCTGCGCAGAGCCAGCTAGTGTGATCGGTCTGTCTCGGTGTGCCCAGAAGCACGCACGCACGCACGCACGCACGCACGCACGCACGCACGCACATCCTCTCTGTCTATCTCTCTCTCTCTCTGTCTATCTCTCTTCCTGCGAAAGATGTTTCCTACTTATTAAATATTCTTGATTGTTGTCAGGCTGCATTAGAGACTATGTGCCTCCCATACACTACAAGAGTTTTAACCAGATTTTGGAAAGATTTTTAAAAGACTAAATTATACTAGATTAAATGTAAATGTTATCTTGCCAAAACTCTTGTAGTGTACAGTGTATGGGAGGCTTTAAGCACTACTTGGCCATCAACGCGTCCAGCACATTCAGAAAATCATCTGGTGACCCCTCCAAATCATTTGGTGACCTGTGACCAAAAATAAACTGCAATCATTTCATTTCATTTCATAATGACTTGCTCCTCCATCGTTCAGACGCCTGGTACAACCCAGCTTTTTGCGCTGTGACGCTTCGACCACTCTGAATGTCCAAACAACAGTTAAGTCATTCCACAGTCTTTTATGTAGTTGCAACTAAGTTAAAAATCCTACAGAAGACTGTTTGCTGTGCAGTGTACGTAAACACTGTTCAGGACTTTATTCTTATGAATAAAACATATTCCAGCTCTGTATTCCTTCCATTCTTTTTCACAATTATAAACATTTTTGAGCATGTGAAATACACGTAACACATTCAACAATGGTTTTATTGATCTTTATTCACATGGGTGGATCTATGGGAGACTGCAAGTCAAGCAGTTCCAATAATGGAAACAGGCCTATCCATATTTCATATTTTATTTTCACATAATAAAAAAGATACATTAGCCACTTAAACCTTATAGGCTACTTGGTTGACTGGATTCCCCAAGTGCTTTATACTAGCCTGTTTTTGTATATTTGTATTCCTGTTTTCACGCCACATTAAATATCCTTGGCGAAAATATAGGCGATCTACAAACACAGTTCATCACACAACGCATTGTGACATGTTGGAATACGTTGTGACGTGTTGCACTGCGTTGTGAGCTATGTACATTTTCGCCAGATCTTCCTGTTGTGACCCTCTGGGTCTAGGGGTGTAGGGACGTAACAAGATATACAGTATTGAGGTGCTACAGGGCTGAGCAGTAACCAAAACTAAAAACTAAAATGTCGTAAAGCCAAAAGGCAAGTTACGGCAACACTGAATAGCGTGCTTTGGTGGGCATGCTGTCACTATACTAGTCTTTTTTCACTTCAAGTTTTATAAAATTTTTCAACGAATACAACATGAAACAAAAGAGGAAAACACATACACACAAAAAACATTGCGTATCATTTGCATATTACATCATATCACCATACTAGTCTACACACAAAACTGAATGGGAGATCCCAGCTTTAATGGAGAATTCCATGCTAGAAGGCTTTCTTACCTTTATTTGTAGTCCCCATCAAAGAGGTCCAGGCAAAAACTCCTTATTGGCTATTTCCCCTACCATAAGCCCTCAATGAATTGCATTGAATTGAATGGGGCTATGGGGTGTTGTGCTAATTCGCTTATTTCCATCGAAATAAGTAGTAAAGTGTGCTGCTTGAGATATTATTTACATTATGAAGAGAGGATATATACAATAAAATAATAATTTTGAGTGATGGAAATAAGTGAATTAGCACAACACCCCATATTCCATATTCAATTCCCATTCAATTCAATTCATTTAGGGCTTATGGTAGAGGAAATAGCCAATAAGGAGGTTTTTCACAAAATGACACCTGGACCTCTTTGGTGGGGACGTAACAACTACAAAATAAAGGTAAGAAAGCCTTCTAGCATGGAATTCTCCTTTAAAAGGATGAAGGAAGCGCTGATTGGAGGGTGGATAGATGAGGAGTGGAAGGAACCAATCGTGGAGCTTGGCGTTGATAGCACCGAACCAATCCTACAGGATCTGCATAAACGGACACAAAAGACGCGCACACACACACACACAATACACAGATAAAACAGATCCCCATTCGAGTGGATAGTTGGTGAACTACAGAGAAATAAAGCGCCCAATACAACATGATATCACACAAACTGTATAGGCAACAAAACAATACAGAACAACAATAAATGACAAGGCCAGTGACAGGTGAATCAGCTATATAGCACCTCATAAGTAATTGACATCTTTTCAAAATGATGCTTCACTGAGCAAGGATGTCTCATTTGACAAATCGATTCTTCGGTACTCTTCTTATCCTAGCATACAGTATCTCCCTCGTGTCAGGAGCAGAGACAGACTAATAGATTCATACAGTAGTTTTAAAAAAAATCCCCTAATGGCCTTAATGAGAATTGATTGAATATTTGATTTTCATCTTTAAAAGTACAGCAGTTAAAATTGCCAAATGGATGAAACACAAAAAAAAGCCAAAGGCTTGTTTCCTTTGTGGTCCATTAAACATTCAACACTCAAACAACCTGACAAATAACAGTGCAGCCGACGATACAACATATAAAATATTAAAATATACACATTAGACCAACTTAGGAATTCACCTCGGAGTGGTTTGTGGGCAGCTTCCTCTGGTGTCCTTTTCACTCTGCTATACTTTGCCTTTGAGATTGAAGGGAAGGTATAGGGGATAAAGTGGAAAAAAAAGAAGACTAATATCATTTTTTCCGTTGTCAGCTAAACAACTGGTGGAAGAACATAATGCATAGCTTAGTTCATTTCATCATTATAACCTTCAGCCACAAGACAAAACGGCATACAGTACAGTATGGCAAACCCTACTCTTCTGTGTCCTTTAACGCATTCAAACTGGGAAAGGTGGGCATCTGGACATCTGTGTCATTTTAGATTTTAGCTATTTTTTTAAATGTTTTTTTCCAGAAAAAAAGGCAGACATACAAGGTCGCAAGCACAAATCTCCTCTTCTGGGCGTCCCTGGCACAACATATTTTCAAATGGGGGTCCACGGCCAAATGCATATAATTTCGGGGATCCTTGACACGAAAAACTTTGAGAACGACTGCTTTAAACAAGACTGCTCTCTCTCTCTCTCTATCTCTCTCTCTCTCTCTCTCCTGCTCTTTCCTGGGACAGATAACTTCTACGGGACCCCCAAGCCCCCAGCGGAGCCTTCACCGGCGGCACCGCCTCTGAATGTGAGTGAGGTGCTGCTGCCCGGAGCCCGGCCCAGCGCCCAGGGCAAGAGGAAGAGGAACCAGTCCGTCAGCAACATGGAGCAGCGTGCCAGCCTGGAGCCGCCCGAAGAGGAGGAGGAGGACAGCCCTGTCGTAAATGGCAACGGGGTGGCCATCACGCCTGGTATGTCTGCACACATAGGGATATAGACGGACTGACGGGCCGATACACAACATACAGTCTTTGCACAGTAGTGGTTTTGTAAAACTGAAAAATGTTCCAGCTCCCTTACCAGGGCACATTATATTTTGTAGAGGATAATGGCTGGTCTGCTTGTTGGCAGACACTGTCTCGCTGATACGATTGAGTAAAACCGGGGAAGTGTGCCAATTGTCATAACAGTTTTTTTCCCCTGCTTGTTGTAAGGACTGTCATTTCTCTCTGTGTGTGTGTGTGTGTGTGTGTGTGTGTGTGTGTGTGTGTGTGTGTGTGTGTGTGTGTGTGTGTGTGTGTGTGTGTGTGTGTGTGTGTGTGTGTGTGTGTGTGTGTGTGTGTGTGTGTGTGTGTGTGTGTGTGTGTGTGTGTGTGTGTGTGTGTGTGTGTGTGAGTGAGAACCCGGTCGATATCAAACTTTGCACACACATTCCCTAGATGCCAACGATGAACCTCTGCCCCAAATTTTACGGCCTGTTATAGCGCCACGAGGAGGACGGCTTTTGTAACTCCTCCAGATTCTGTCCAAAAATCCTGCAAATTGTTACACAGTATCTCTATAGTCATGTGCTCAAGACGGATCTGTCCCATATTTCATATTCCATCCTAATTGGAACAAAAAGCATCAAATCATGAACGCAGCATGCAATTTATGTGAGATCTTTCCCGCACTTTCCTACTAGGCTGAGGAATAAATCCCACCCTTTTCACATTGGCCTGTTATAGGGTCACCAACAGGTGGATCTTTGCTAAATGCATTTTTGGAACAAAATGCCTCAAATCATCCAATTGCCATCAAAGGCGTAAGAAGAAATTGCACCCTTTTCACATTGGCCTATTATAGCGCCACCAGGAGGCCACAACCTGACCTGGCCGAGGGGCACTTAAAAAATTGAACCCAATAGTTTGTTTTACACAATGCCAGGAGGAGCAGATATCGAACCAGGAACCTTGCCATTCCCAAACAACCGCTCTAGTGTACTTCCAGAGACATTATCACTCACTAACTGAAGTGTCTGCTTCCATGTACCGCTGGGGGGGGGGGGGGGGGTGTGTGTGTGTGTGTGTGTGTGTGTGTGTGTGTGTGTGTGTGTGTGTGTGTGTGTGTGTGTGTGTGTGTGTGTGTGTGTGTGTGTGTGTGTGTGTGTGTGTGTGTGTGTGTGTGTGTGTGTGTGTGTGTGTGTGTGTGTGTGTGTGTGTGTGCTTCTGTTGCTTCTGTCCCCACACTGAACGATAGCAGATAGTTACTACACAGATATCTTATCCAGTGTGTGGGTGGTGTTTATACACACTCATATGACACTTGTGTTGTGCATGCTTGTGCAGTGTGCACACAAGTAGACATAAGTGCGCGCGCACACACTTGTGTGCATGCAAGCACACGTGTGCGTGTCAGGCTTGCGGAGGCCTTATGTAACAGTGTGCACAAGGGCACCTCAGTGTCTCCTCTGTGGACCATCGTTTGTTTTATGGCTTATATCTCTCTCTCTCTCTTTCCTCTCATTTTATCATCTCATCTGCTATCTCTCTCTCTCTGCGGTGGCCTTTGTCCTGGTTTCTATTAATAACCCCCCACTCAACCCCACATGCGGCCCCCTTCTCCCCTCATCCTCCTGTTCATTCTGCCCTTCTTTCACTGTCTTCCTCCTTCGCTCTATCGATCTTTCTCTGTCCCTCCTATACTATCCTGCCCTCTTCATTCCTTCAGTGTCTTTCCCTGTCTGTCTGGTGTCCTCCTCTGCTCTATGTGTGTGACTCATGCTGTGGCCCCTACAGTCTCTCTGTGTGTGTGTGTGTGTGTGTGTGTGTGTCTCTCTCTCTCTCTCTCTCTCTCTCTCTCTCTCTAGCTCTTCCCCCCTCCATGTTGTCCCCTCTTCTCTTCTCTTCTCTTCTCTTCTCTTCTCTTCTCTTCTCTTCTCTTCTCTTCTCTTCTCTTCTCTTCTCTTCTCTTCTCTCCTCTCCTCTCCTCTCCTCTCCTCTCCTCTCCTCTCCTCTCCTCTCCTCTCCTCTCCTCTCCTCTCCTCTCCTCTCCTCTCCTCTCCTCTCCTCTCCTCTCCTCTCCTCTCCTCTCCTCTCCTCTCCTCTCCTCTCCTCTCCTCTCCCCCCCCCCCCCCCCCCTCTCTCTCTCTCTCTCTCTCTCCTGGGGTTCAGAGCTGTGCAGTGGCTTCACTCGCTTGCCTCTGACTCACCATCCATGTCCAGGTCGTTGTATGTGTGTCTGGCCAAATAATGTCACTATAGGGTTAGAAAAGAACAGAATGTACTGTAGAATAATATTGACTGGGAGTGTTTTATTCTGAATGAAATGTACCTCCATTGATACATGCAGTGATAATGGGTGTGTGTGTGTGTGTGTGTGTGTGTGTGTGTGTGTGTGTGTGTGTGTGTGTGTGTGTGTGTGTGTGTGTGTGTGTGTGTGTGTGTGTGTGTGTGTGTGTGTGTGTGTGTGTGTGTGTGTGTGTGTGTGTGTGTGTGTGTGTGTGTGTGTGTGTGTGTGTGAGTGTGCACGCGTGCGCGACGACACATTGGGAAATGTTGAATTTGGAACATTTGAATTATGATTTCTAATCCTTTTTATGAGTATTCCATTTCAAATCGCGCTGGATAAATAAAGCGACTGTGTTTAGTGGCTCAATAGCAACTCCCCATGACCGCGCATCTAAAATATGAATGCTTCTAAAGACTCTTAGCCAGTGATTTGTCCGATCAGCGCGACCACCTTCGCCATTGCTGTTTTGGGCAGACGAGGAGGCGCTCTTCTTCTATGGTGGCGAACGGTGGAGGTCGCTGAACTATCGCCCCCTGCGGCTGGCGGGGGTTGAGTTAAAGATGGTTGTGGTTAGGTTGGTGTGTGTGTGTGCGCATACACGTGTTTGCGTTTTTCTGTAGCCAGAGAGTGTCAGAATGGGGTTTAAAAATGTCAAGCTAATTATTTTTTTCCCCTCTGTGCTGCACGCACGCATGTCGTGTATGTGCGTGTGTCATCCACAGAGTCCAGTGAACACGAGGACAAGAGCACAGATGCCTCTGGGGAGGTTCCCATTGAGCTGCCCTGCCAGGCCCCGGCCTCAGCAGAGCCCGCGACGGAGTCAGATGAAGCCCCCGCGTCTCCTCCCAAATCCCCCGCCAAAGTCCCAGACGCAGACGAGGAGGAGCTCGGCCCTCTGCCCGACAACTGGGAGATGGCCTACACTGAGAAGGGAGAGGTTTACTTCATAGAGTAAGACACAGAGAGAGCTAGGGAGAGAGAGAAAAGGAGTGAGTGTGTGTGTGTGTGTGTGTGTGTGTGTGTGTGTGTGTGTGTGTGTGTGTGTGTGTGTGTGTGTGCGCGTGTGCGTGTGCGCGTGCGTCTGTGTGTGTTGCAGATTTCCACCTGTGTTGGTGTGTGGCGATGTATTTGGCCACAGAGCAAAAAGGTTTTGTGCCAGGGACCCCCTGAAGAGCAGATTTATGTTAAAAAACATTCAAAAATAAATTAACATTTTCTATATTTCACTATACACTCGCTACACACACTCTAGTATCATTGGAACAAGCACACACTGTTTACCTTTCGTCAGGAGCTTTTACATGGCGGCAGCGTCGCGGTAGCCTGGCTAATAAGCCAGACTAATATCACACAACACTGTCGCGGTATATTAGTCTGGGCTGGCGCCACTTGGATTTCATTTCCCGGGGGGCGGGTTCCTCTTTGACGCAATTGGTCAGAGCTACTGTCAGTCAAAGGTCTCAAGCATTGAACGTCACTGTACCAAAGCCCGCCCATATTGCATACCGTGTGCCGATTGGTCCGACCTGTTCTCGGTTGTAGGAAAGAGGCGTGCTACTGAGCCTCGCCAGACCGTAATCCGCTGGTAGGCAATTTTTTTTTGCCAACGGCTGATTCGGCCTGGTTATTAACAAGGCTAGCGTCGCGGTACAAAGGCACAAATTAAATCTGAAATGTGGATGGCAGAAAATCTATCAAGGACAGCGATTCTGGAGTCAGACTTAATTTAACTGGTTTGCACTGAGATTATATTTGCAATCCCATAGTTGGTACGGTGGGGCGTACATATCTTTAGGTCTACATGTCTGTTCTGCATTGACCTGATCTTTTACTTACTGTATGCACTATACACAGTCAAATCCTCACTGTTCATTTATCAATTTTTAACGTCTTCACTTACAAGAATTTACTGATAGGGATACGTTTCGGTCACTCAGACCTTCACCAGACATCGGGAGCGTGCAGAGTTAAATTAAGACCCGGGATTTTACTTTACAGCATAGCTCTTCTCTGTTTAATCCACTCCAGTCACAACACCAAAACGACATCATGGCTGGACCCTCGGCTGGCGAAGAAAGCCAAACCGCCTGAGGAATGTAAAGAAGACGGTGAGTTCAGTGTCTTCTCTCCTATGGACTGTGTGTTAGCAGTCATTCCTGTGTGCTTTGTCACCTGTGCCAGGAGATCATGACCATGTGTATGTCTGTGTCTGCAACTAGAAGGAGAGTGCTATATGTACAACTGATAATCACATGCCACGCAACTCTTTCATGGATGTAGTTACACATTTGACTGCATTGCTATTGTTATCAAGGCATGCCTCCAGGCAGAGATTTGTGCCTTACTCAGCGCTCCTTCCTAGTTAACGTTTGTGTGATTGTGTGGGCGTGTTTTATTGGATTGTTGTTTGTGTACCTGTGTTGTCTGTTCACTGTTGTGGCAGTCTGCGTCTTTAGCGTTACCTCTGCGTGACGTCATACGTTCCCACGTCTCTCCAGGAATTTTGTGAATGGAACAAAGTGAGCCAGAGTGCTTTTTGCTGTAACCTACTGTCCATATATTGGCCTACCTCTGGCCCGTGAAACCAGTCCATCAGAAAAGCCTGCAAGTGTTCTTCTCATTCTATCATACATCATTAGAGGGACAGGACACCCAAAATCACTTTTTCTTAGATTTTAACAAAAATAATGTGTCCTTTCTCCTTTGTGATAGGGAGCACAATATAGTACAATTAGCTCATAGGCTTCTGGTTTCAGAGCTTTCTGCTGTTTCTGGAGCTATATCTGTGTATTTACAGGTTTCTGTGTAGAAAATAAATGTTTGGCGCTACTCATTACATATTAGCTCAATGTGCTCGACTTTTTGTGTTTTCAGAATTCACATTGTCGATGCGGTCAGCTTTCTGTGGCGTTGATTCGGAATATAATGATATGCATGCTCGACTCCGCCCCCTCCCCATCACAACAACGAATAACCACGCCTACTGTACATTTTATGTTTCTTTTCATTTCACAACTCTGATCAAATAAATGATGAGTGGGGGTGTCCTGACCTGTCACATAAATAGTTTCTGCATGCAGCTCTTAGGTAACCATATTTTGTTTCGTCAGTTGCACTCACATATCGCGTCCTGTAATGTGAAGCTTTTGTCAGGGGAAAAAATATTCACTACTGTATACCTGTATACATCTCAAGGTTTGACAAGGGTGCGTACAATTAGTTGCAGCCTCTGCTTCCTGGCAAAGTAGCTGATTAATTGAAAGGCTAACAGTGTCAGTCGATGGTGCCAGACTACTCGTCAGACACAACTGAATGATATCAACAGCCTATAGCATCCATATCCAATCCAATTGCTCAGCTCAAGTGGCAGGCGGGCCACACACTGAAACAGGAACTAAACTGTCTTTGCTCATTAGTGACAAGTTGTCTCTGCCACTGCTGAGTTAGAAATACAATCATGGAAAATGAAACCCTGGGAACATCAATGACTAGACTGATGTCATCTTTTTTTAGCCAATGAGGGAAAACAGTGGTTCAAAGTGATAGGAATTGTTTGATGCAGAGGCGCTGTGTCTCAGGCGGGCTGTGGATAGCTTGTAAATGTCCCTGGTGATGATGCAGAAACTGTAGCTAGGCCTACATGTAATATGTATAGAAACTTAGAAAGAGAAACTCTGTAGAGTTATGGAATGCAAAAACAGGCCCAACAATCAAGTTCTTACTTGATTGTTGGAATGGGCAGTGTCTATAGCAGGGCAATATCTTCTAGTAGGCTACAGAGGTTTCTGCATGTGCAGCTGTAGTTCACCTTCACTTACATTTAGTTTAGTCTCTCTCTCTCTCTCTCTCTCTCTCTCTCTCTCTCTCTGCCTGTCCGTCTGTCTCTCTGTCTTCAATTTATTGGGAATTTATTGGCATAGGAAACATACGTTTACATCACCAAAGAAAGTGTGAAATAAAAACAAACAAAACTGAAAACTGAAAGAAATGTATGTACAATTAAAATATAGGCCTACTAGAATAAATAATTGTGTAAACAACAGAGCTGTGTGACATTGCAACATTGCAGTCAAATATACTATGTACTGTAGTTCAGTGAAACATAGGCCTACATGTACAGTTTGTAAGTCCAACTTAATATACAACTTTTTCTAATTCGTAATTTTTCGAAATCAGGTTTTAGTACTGAAATCAATACGGTGCAGAGCAGACAGTGCAGAAATATACGTGTGTCTATTGTCTGTCATAGGAATTTTAAATCTGCTGTCAAAAAAGCTTGTAACGCTAGTTACTCTACACGTCACGACCCACATACACAAATGTGCATGTTTAGCTAATAGAAGAACTTCCGTTTGACCAGGCCTTCATATTTTATTCCGGGGGGTAGGTCTGCGCTAATGCATTCACAGAAATATTAAATAACATTGAAATTTGAAAAATATTAGGGGAGTGTCTTCTTTGGCCTACTAGTATAGGCATTTTAGGGTTTAACCTCAAACTAATTGCAACAAAAACTCCTTCAACTTTTTTTGTTTCATAAATATGTTAGTAACAACATATCAAAATTCCTAAGAAATCCCAGTGGTGGAACATATTGAAAAATGCTAAAATAGGAGATGGTACCTTTAACAACCTACAGTATAAGGCACAATTCTCAGATTTTGATTCTGCTTTAAGTAGCATGTGACGTGTCAAACTAGGGGCTTTTCATGATTCTGAATCCATTCCAAGCATTATTTTGTCTTGCACGAAAAACACTCCTTAAAACGGCCATAGCCATCATCACAAATGTGATGGTTATCACATTTGTGATGGTTATCACATTTGGGCAAGTGGCTATGGCCGTTTTTAGCCCAAGGAGTTCCACCACTGGGATTTCACTAACATATTTATGAAACAAAAAGTTGAAAGAGATTCTGTTGCAATTTGTTTGAGGTTGACCCCATTTTTCCCATAGAATGCCTATATACCATACTGGCAGAGTGTGTGTGTGTGTGTGTGTGTGTGTGTGTGTGTGTGTGCGTGTGCGTGTGCGTGTGCGCGTGTGCGCGTGCGTGCGTGCGCGTCCAGACTAAAATAATCTAACAAAACTCACATGGGGGTGTAGTTGGGTGCAAAGAAGCACATAACATCCTGTAGTATGCGACAAAAAAAGTTACAACAGTGGAACAAGCCTGAGTTATACAGTACTTAGTTGCATGCAGGTATCGCACACCAAAAATAGCCAATCTACAAGCTCACAAGCTGATTGTGAGCTTGTAGATGAGCTATTTTCAGTGCACAGCTATCTATAAACCAGGAGGTGAACTTAAGTAAGCAGCCAAACTGCTTGACACATCAGAGTTACATAACCCACATAGTAGTGCACGTGCACGTGCATGTGACCCACTCAAGTATATCTGCCTGAACTAGCTCACAAGCTGTGCATGTTTTTTTTTAAATCTTCAGTTCACTTTAGTAGGCATTTAAAAAAAATCTGTTTTAGTGACCAAAAAACATATTGCATATGAATGAGAGACCTAGGAAAGGGCTTGAGAGTTGAGACACAAGGTCAACAACAGGTGATTGCAAACATCGGTAGCAGTCTTGCAGACAACAGGTGATTGTAATCAAATAGCAGGTGATTGTCGTTAAATGGCAAACCATGGCCACTGAGCTGCCATTATGCCATATTGTAGGCCAGGGCAAAACATTCATGATATTAATATGAATAGTGATCATTATATTGTTGAAAAATAAATAGGTGTTCATTTAGCACCTTTCTGCCCTCAATCACTGAGAGATGTTGTGGTGTGATTTACCAGGGTGAAAGCACAATCAATGCCTCTCTCTCTCTCTCCCCCTCCATCCGTCCCTCCCTCAGTCCAACTGTGATTCTCTCGCTCCCTCTCTCAGACTCCTCCATTATCTCTTGCTTCTCATCCATTCTCCCTCTCCTCATTCCAATTCAACCTCTTATTCATTCCCCCCCCCCCCCCCCTCTCTCTCTCTCTCTTGTCCTATCTATCTACCTCTCCTCCATCCTGTCGTCATCCACGCTCTCCTCATTTGATCTCCAAATCTTCCGTTCTCAGTCTCATCCATTTACGCTCTCTCACCTCTCCTTCACTCTCTGTCTCTCACATTTGCTCCCTTCCCCCCGCCCCCCTCTCTCTCTCTGTTCTCCTCTGCCCGGTAAAGACTCTGACTGTGACAGGAATTCTAATAACGCTGGTCCACTGGCACAAACCCTCTGCAGAGGCTGCTCTGTCTCTCGTTCTCGTTGACGATTTATCGCGGTCCATCTCTCTCCTTCTCACACATCATCATTGTCATATCATATCTCCTCTGTATTTGTCTCCCTCTCCCGCGCTTCCGGGTCTCTTAAATTGTTTGTTTTTGATAATCTGTCTGCCTACCATTTATCTACTTTTTTTCCATATGCTGCCCTTGATCTTGGTCTTTTCATCCAAATGTCTGCTATAGCCAGTTTCTGTATTTATCTCGATCCCTCTCTCCTTTATAGTTTTTTGGGTGGGGGAAGTCGATTTTGTTATACCCTCAGTGATCTCTGAGGCCGCAGGATTAGGAATCTAAAGGGTGTTGGGTGGGGGGGGGTCCTCCTGGTTCATATGTACATCGTCACATCCTCTTCTGTAGCTTGTTTTTGAACTGGTGCCTTCCAGGCATCAGCCTGCAGGTTCCTGTGTGCTTGGAACTGCTCCCTGTTGCTCCATCACAGCTTGAAGCCGTATGAAAGACAGGATCCATCTAACTGTTGATTTGGTTTCATTCACTGTAAAGTCCAGAGTGTTAATTTAGCTCTGAGAGTATACAAATGGAACCATTTCACTTAAGTTAAAGGCACATTTGGTTCCTTTTGATTGAATTTTACACTGTATCTCTTTCGTCATAGCGGGAAGTTAGGCTGGCACGCCTTAGCCACATACTACTGTATGATTCGCTTAATATGCGTGTTTGTAATGCAAATGTAAACAACAAATTTTGTTCCATTCGTGCCCGCATTATACTGTTTTGAATAATGAAATACATACGGCTGGAAAGATGCGGGGAGACTCCATAACGTAAACAAATACAACGATAAAGCCGAGAGGAGAGCAGTGTGCCAGTTCAAACTGCCCGTCTTTGGGCTTTCACAGCCCAAGGCAGTGCAGGAGGACGCAGACAAACATCAATCCTCACTTTCATCAGCGATGTTCTTACATTCCGCCTCTTGTTATTTCCTCCCCATTGCCTCCCGTCCTATGAGTTTCTTTGCTTGTATTCTTTGCATTCTCTCTGTATTCTCTCTCTCTCTCTCTCTCTCTCTCTCTCTCTCTCTCTCTCTCTCTCTCTCGTCTCATATTCTCTTTCGCTATTCTCTTTCCCCTTCAGCCACCCTAGCAATTTTCTCTCCCCCCTGTGGTACGTTTCGGGTGAACTTGAGGAGAAGCTTGTCTTTTTTTCCGTTGCAGATGTATGAGCCCCGTATACAGTAGCTCTATAGTGTGCTTTGAGCTGTATCTATATATGCCGAGGGCTGACTCCTCGTCGAGCTCAAAGGCCCATCACCACAGATCTGGCGAAACTAGCAGTCGTCTTTTTTATTTCATTTTGTCAGATGAGCTCTTTGTTATGCATCGTGAGACTACACCCCCTACCCCCACCTCACACCCCCATCTCGGAAGAGGATGATAATAAAACAAGACAGGCTTCAAATTACGATGGGTGTTGGTTTCGGCGTTGCCTTTGATTCACACCCCCCCCATAGTAAAAAGAAATCACCTGTGTCACTCAATTCTGTGTTTGAGGTACACACTTGCACCGTGTTCCCGACATTAGTGATCTCGACTGCAGCGCATGAAGAGAGGGAGAGGGGGAGAGGGAGGGAGGGAGTTAGGGAGGGGGGGGGGGAGAGGGAGGGAGGGAGGGAGAGGAGGTTTAGAATACAAGCAGAAGAAATTATGAAGATGAGATGAGTGAGAGTGCAGTATGATATGAACAGGGGAAAGTGAGAGGATGTAACATTGATGAACAGTGGGTGATTTTGTTGTTGGGCGAGAGAAAAATAAATGGATGGAAATTGAGAGAACTATACATGGAGAAGGAGGGATGGCAGGCATTGGTTTAATGTAGTGGTTTTCAAACCTTTTGCTTATCTATTTTTTAATATCCAAAATTGACACAGATGCTTTCCTGGATTGAATGGATTAAAGGCAATTGTTGAGTGGTGCAACCACTCCTATAGAAAGCTATGTGTGTGGCTGGCTGGCTGGCTGTGTCTGAGCACGAAAATTGCATTTGGTTTGTTTGTACAAGTGTCACTGTTGCGCAGTCTAACACACACACACACACACACACACACACACACACACACACACACACACACACACACACACACACACACACACACACACACACACACACACACACACACACACACACACACACACACACATATATTAACTGTATGGAACTTCCGGGGACCCCCTGGGGACCCCCACACAGAGTTGCACCACTCACTTCACACAGGTGTGATTTTTAAATCTTAAAGGAGAATTTCGGTACTAACCGTTTTCTTACCTTAATCTGATGTTATTATATCCAAGAACGAGTGGTACAGGTGGAAGATTACATAACTCCATAATTAGCACACCGCAGCTCCAAGTGTGCGCAGTGGATTTAACCACAAATTGCTCAAATTCATTTTTTTGTAGACATCTGTCTTTTTTTTTAAAGATATGTTTGGGGCTTTTTTGCCTTTATTGATATAGATCACAGTAGGTACAGGAAACGGGGAGAGAGATGGTGGAAGACACACAGCAAAGTTCATCAGGATCAGGACTCGAACCCGCGACACACTGTCATGCTGGATTACCAGCCAAGGTGCCTGGACCGCTAAGCCGGCCCAGGCCGACATCTGTCTTTTATAATGTCGCATAACTCTCCACAGTGTTTGTCTCTATGGGATGCCATAGTGGGCGATTTATTGTTAAACCCACCGTGCATGCTTGGAGCTGCGGTGCGCTCGGGATGGACTTATGCAATTTTTCACCTGTACTACTTGCTCTTGGATATCGTCGCTGTCGGGAGGATAAGGATACAACTTTCTCTTTTTTTTTTTAAAGATTTATTTTTGGCTTTTGTGCCTTTTATTCTTTATAATTTTTATCCCACGATTTTGCAACCCAGTGTCAATTATCTAATGTAATCCTGGGCTACACTTCCTCTGCCAACCTAGCCTTGTGTTGCGGTACTAATATACCACTGCGCTGCACATATGCATTAGGGGCGGATGAAGTCTGGCTGCGCCAGGCTACTGCCAACCTGGGGGGGCAGCGGACTGACCTCCTGCTTCCTTCTATGCATGAGGGCTTTTGTGCCTTTATTGATAGATACAGTGAAGATGGACACGAAAGAGGGAGAGAGAGAAGGGGAGAGACACGCAGCAAAGGTCGTCATGAACGGGACTCGAACACGCGACACGCTGTCAGGCTAGAGCCTATATGTGGCATGCGCCTGGACCACTAGGCCAGCGGGCGCACCAGGGAGGGAGGATACAACTTAACTCAATTCTTTATTTTTCATAAACCAACGCTATTGAACTTTCCAGGAAGAGAAACTTCCGTTAGCTTGGAATCCCCACTGGTAGGCAGGTTTCAGAACTTTCCATAGCCCACCAATGAGACACAGTGTGGGAACTGGTTTAATGTCATACAGAGGTTAAGCCACTCTGAATGTTACCTTTGAGTTACATCACTGCTCACTTTGGTCTGGACCAGAACTACTCTTCCGCGCATGCATGCACATAGGTATACGCGTGCGCATACACACACACACACACACACACACACACACACACACACACACACACACACACACACACACACACACACACACACACACACACACACACACACACACACACACACACACACACACACACACACACACACACACACACACACACTCTCTCTCTTTCTGTCTCTCTTTTGTCTCACTCTAGCACTCTTTATCTCCGCCTCCCATTCTGTCTTAATCTTTCTCTCTGTCCATCACCGTCTCTCGTCACAATTCTCTCCAGAGAAACCTCTCTTTAGAGGTTTGAATTCAAATAAGGCTTGTAATGCAATATTTATTCAGGAAATCACATTTGCGTCTGTTTACAGGCACAAGGAAACTTGGAAGACTGCCTGCTATTGAACCAACCTGCTTGCATTTTTACCACTCGCATTTTCCACATAGTGGAGGATATAGCTTACAGATACAGATGTTTGTCTGCACTGTAAACACAATTCAGCAATATTAGACTCGTCTTAGATAAGCTAGGGGGTTCAGTGATATGGATCATTGGAGGTTTGACATGGTGTCCATGCCCCCTTTTTTGCAATCAGGTATAGTGCTTGGAGATATGTTCTGTATAAAATCAAACATCACAATCTTTTGGTCCAAATATCATTCTCAATATCAATTATTTTGATGATAATACTGTACTGTGACTATATATATTTGCCTAAAGATTTCTGAACATTTTTGATAGTATAAAAGATGGCAATGCACCAGAATTGGAGCACTATTGTAATATCACAATATTTCAATACGACAATATTTAGTCTAGATATAATATCGATATATTGTCATAGCCTATATATAGTTGGTGGTTCAGGTGTGTTTATCTTGTCCCTGCCCGACTGGTCAAAGGATCTGTGTGTGTGTGAGGGGGAGTGATGAGTCATCTGACGCAGTCAGAGGGAATCAAGAAGAGATTTTAATGTCAAGAGACAGGAGTGCAGATGCACGTGAACACGTAACGGGAAACAACCTCGAGCTTCAAGCTGTGTACAACCACAGTAGAGACTCAGACACAAATGCTGCGCGCATGCGTGGAAGCTACATGCATGCACGACGCAGCGGACACACGGATGTATGCTATGCACAAGGCGTGTGTGTGTGTGTGTGTGTGTGTGTGTGTGTGTGTGTGTGTGTGTGTGTGTGTGTGTGTGTGTGTGTGTGTGTGTGTGTGTGTGTGTGTGTGTGTGTGTGTGTGTGTGTGTGTGTGTGTGTGTGTGTGTGTGTGTGTGTGTGTGTGTGTGTGTTAATTGATTTAGTGTCACAGCAGATGAGGCTGTCACTCATTCAGACGTGCAGCGAGGTGAATCACCACCCTAAACCGCTCGTTTCACTAATCTACGCCGAGGTGAAACACGACGGTGCAAAAACACACATACACACACACACACACACACACAAAGCACACATACATGTACATATGTGGGAATACATGCACACACACACGTGAATTCTCACACTGTCTCTATTTCAGAGGCAGCAAATAGAGACAAGCTGGAGCTCTCAGCTCAGGAGAGGGAAAAAAAGAGACTTCCACTGGTGTGTTTCCATGGAAACTGTCTCCTTATTTTCACTTCAGGGGGAGGGCAAACGACGGAGGCTGGCGACTGGACCAAGGAGCCAGACGTTTAAGGTGGTTCGCAGGCAGAGTTAGAGAGAGGAAAGGGGGGGGGGGGGGGGGGTGAAGGCAGTTGGCAGCATCTAACTCGAAGCACTAGTTTCTGTGCTTTGTTGGACAGAAAGGGTCGCTCAAGGTAACAGGAGTGCCTCGTGTGGCTTGTTCAGAGAGTTCGTGGAAACCATCCAACGTAATTGCAGTGCGTAACCCTTTCCACCTCCCTTATATCGGCAAATCAGAGCGCTCGCCAACTGGCGCGCATCGACAAATAGACACATATAAGGACATGCACGTCGGGGAGGTGGAGGGGAGACACGACACAAATCCCATGTCTTATATCAGGGGTGGGCAACTTTGACGATGGAGAGGGCCACTATATTTCCACACTCACTCCCTAGGGCCATATATTACTGTCGTCGCAAAAATAGCCGATCTACAAGCTCAAAACGCGTCGCGCTGCGACGCGTTTTGAGCTTGTAGATCGGCTATTTTTGCTATATTCGAATTGAAATCTTGAATTATTTTTTGCTCTTTTTGAATTGGAATCCTGAAAATTAACATTTTTATGTCATTTCAAATGCCTTTAATTATACTTGTGTTGAGCATTGAGCTACTAATTTTGACTGAAGTAATGAAAGCGGGTCATGTTGCTTGCTTGCATGTTGTGGAATTGTAACAGCTGAAACCGCCATTATAACAGTATTCTGACATTAACCTGAGGGCCACATTAAGTGAAGGTGGGGGCCGCATGTGGCCCCCGGGCCGCCAGTTGCCCACCCCTGTCTTATATGTATTGGACATAGAGGATGGTGTTAGGTGTCGCACAGTTAGGTCGTCATTGAAAGTATGTATTTGCCAACGGCTGGGTTAAAAAAATAAACTGAAATGGGGTCACGGCTATCTCAAGGTCTTGGTGCTGCGATATGGTCGAGGGGTTTCGTCAGCGACTGTACAGAGAGTGTTAGTTTATCCATTTTCTTAAAGCTAATGCGGAGCCGGTGGAGCATCACACCTGCACACGGCAGAAAGCTCCGCCCCCTCCAGCTGACCCTTCAATCAAATTACATTCAACGCCACCTTTCCATCAGCCGCCGCACTGTTCACCCAGCTGCTCACCCACGTAAATCATTACCCTTGCTCTGACCCCCTGTCCACCTGGCCAGCCCTCACCTTGAGGCTGCTGCGTGTTTATATGTTTCTGTATAACACACTGCTCCAGTTGTTCTCAAACATGTTCATGTCAAACACCCTCAAATTGGTGCTTATTATGCCGTCGACCCCCTTTTGAAAATATTTAGTCCCAGGACCCCACATAAGAGAATATTTTTATGTTGATTAATTTCTTTCAGTGCAGACTATTGACTGACTACTATACTGTAGGTGTGAATGTAACAGTGGATAGAGTGAAAGCTATGATACGAATAGTCATTCTCTCATTGGACTAACTCCTAGCGGAACGTCCCTGGCAATCAGTGCATAATTAGATTCATCTCGTCTTAACGTCCCTGGCATTTAAACTGAAATTAAACCGTTTCTTATTTCACTCTTACTTCTCTGAGCTATCCTCTTAGATCAGTATTGTTCATAAAGGTACTGGGTTGCACACAGTGGCAAGAGTGAGGTTTTTTCGTTCATGTCTTTACATGTCAGAGGGACAAACGTTTTGGTTATCCAGCCTTTGTCAGTGTGCATAATTAGAGCTGTCTGCTTCCTTTTGAAAAGGAGGTGACCGTGTGCAGGTGCTAATCACTTCACGTGAATATGACACACACATCACACCAGGAAGGTGGAAGGTAGATATGTTATTAAACTCATTGGCTGCCAAGGACGAGTTAAACAAGTTTTTAGGTTATTGTTAATTATGAAAGATCTCCAAAGTTATTATTATCTGGTTAGCTGCGGTTGCTATAGCTATCACTAAACAGCCACTGGAATAGAAACATGCATAAAGTGAGTGGCAAAGTGAGTTTAACATCGTTTAATGCAATAAGTTAGGACTTTTCGGTTTGGATGTATGGGCTGTCAAGGCCAGAACGTCGTTTTTTTGCCACTCAGGAGGCATTCCCACAACTTCCCAACTTCCAGGTATGATGATGATGTCACGCGCATACCCTCTTGCTATTATTCTGGTGCCAATCACAAGAAAGGAGAAATGTTGCATTCTTCATTCCTGCCCAGGGGGAAAAGAGTTTAAAACTGTGTATCCAAAAGCATTCCCTTTTGTAAGAGTAGTTCTTCATAGTTACCACCTCTGCGGGTGAGCCATACCTTAGAACCCCCCCAAGGACCCCTGAGGGTCCTCAGACCAAATCATGTGCTAATTGAACTCTTGACTGTACAAATAGAACAAATGTAAGCATCCATTTGGTTCCATTTGTACACTCTCCGGATAATCCTTTTCAGAGTTAAATCAACACCCCAAATTATGTACAGAAAGTGGTGAATGGTGCAATTTGTTAATGTGTTCTACCCACTCTCAGACCATTTGGCCATAATGTGATAACACTTTATTGTGTGTGCTTTTTTACCCTGAATAAAATGTACCTCATTGGCGTAGCCGTATTGGACGATTTGTGCGTGTGTGTGTGTGTGTGTGTGTGTGTGTGTGTGTGTGTGTGTGTGTGTGTGTGCATGTGCGCGTGTGCGTGTGCGTGCGTGCATGTGTGATGTGAAGTCTGTCTTTCAGGACCACCAGGCAATGAATTATAATCAGTCGATGTATTTAACATAATGTTTGAGTAGGTGGCGAGTAGCTGTTAATGTGTGTGAGTTTGAGTGCTTTTAATGCGGTAGTAAGTCTTACAGAGTGAGGTTAAGCCTCTTTGCAGTGACCTAACTTGCTGTCCATCTGATTTAGTGATGACTAAATGTTTAAAACAAAGTAAAAATATCCTCAATTTAAGGTTTAAGGACAAAGCGTATTATTACTATTCTGTAGTCTGTGTCTGTGTTTGCATGCACATGTGTCCTGCTTACCTTTTCAATGTATGTGCATCATGTGTATGTCGAAGTTCTGTGTGTGTGCGTGAGCGTATGGGCTATAGAACATGAGAATATTAGCAGTGCCGTGACCCAATTCCTCCTCCCATGGAGGGAGGATATAAATCAGAAAGAAATGGTAGATGAACAAAGGAATGTGCAGAGAACGAGAGGAGAAGTTTAACGCAACAGCTGCAGTGGCTGTCCAAGGAGTAATGGAGAGGGTGGGGAGGTTAGAGAGCAAAGGAAAATATCCACTCGTAAGAGAGGGGTAATCTAGACTTCATTGTATGGTAGCGACGCGGTGCATTACAGCAGTAGATCCCCAACTTTATAGCTCGAGAGTAAGATACATTTTATGTCTCCACGGCCAGGACCCAATCACCCAAACTAGTGAAAATAGCCGATCTACAAGCTCACATAGCCGATCTACAAGCTCACATAGCTGATCTACAAGCTCACATAGCTGATCTACAAGCTCACATAGCCGATCTACAAGCTCACATAGCTGATCTACAAGCTCACATAGCTGATCTACAAGCTCACATAGCTGATCTACAAGCTCACATAGCTGATCTACAAGCTCACATAGCCGATCTACAAGCTCACATAGCTGACGTGATGTGTTTGCTGGTGATAAAGGAGGAAACAACAATATTCCCGACATGAGATGTACAGTAGGAGAGACAGTTTAAACTAACTCTAATCAAGGAGAAAATGTCCTCAATCTTCCTCAAATCTTTGTCAATATTTGATATTTTTGGGTGCATTTTTGGGTGCATAAGAAGAAATCTTATCTTCCTTTTTCTTATCTGTGCTAGTTTTGGTATGTTTTTGTGATTTTTATTTACACAATACGTGTTCTGATCTTTTTGAATCTCGCCGCTGACAAATACAGCATATTCAATCAAAAAAACGTGAATTAACACTGTGTGCGTGCGTGTGTACTGTGTGTAGGCAGGGGTTTGTATCATGGTGATGAAGCCGCCACAGTAGATCGAAGTGTCATCTGTCGCTAAAAGAGCATTCTGGGAGCGTCTGGCAGTGGAATCAGCAGATAACATGTTGTTTCCCCTCAACAGCTCCATTTAATGGCTACGTTGTGTCCTCTGCTCTCCACATGAATTAATTTCATTTTCTCTCCTCTCCTCTCTTCTCCTCTCCTCTCAGAGCTGCCCTATGGCTGGGAGAAGATCGATGACCCTATATACGGCAGCTATTATGTAGAGTAAGTCTGGCTGACTCAACCGCACCACAGTGTAACGAAACACACAAGAAAAAAAACAACACTTCCTTCTATTATTTATAGGACTTGGGTTTGAATTAGGATCGAAGCAATTAATTGAATTAATTATGGGTTGCATAATGAAATAGTTCTGGGGATCGATTGCATTTTAGAACAAGTGATTATCATGTAAAAATGTGGGTCCGGGTGCCTCAGCGAGTGGTACGCTGGTTGCGTGAGGTCGATCACTGCCGCTGTTCTAGGGCTGGGCAATTAACCAAAAATATCTCGAAACCAATATTTACAACCAATAACCGATTAATCTTGCTCATGTAGGTTTTTTGAATAATCAAGAGCCATTTTTTTTATATATTTTTTTATTAGTGGTGTAAGTCATATCTGGGAGGGAGACAATAGTGTGTCACACTGTGTCAGGGCCACAGTGTGACACACTGGGGAGAAATCAAAGCTGCTCCCTAACAACATGGGAGTGCCCCAAGGGTTGGTACTTGGACCGCTGCTGTTCACCATGTACATTAACGATCTTCCAAATACCTGTCCAGGCGTTAGCTGCCAGATGTATGCTGATGACACTGCCATCTATACGTCTGCTAAAACAGCCAGCATGGCAGCTGCGCAGCTGACACAGGAATTGGAGAACATCTCAAACTGGCTAGAGTCGTCACAATTAACTTTAAATGTACAAAAAACAGTTTCAATGTGTATCTCCATCCGCAGCAGGCCTGCTGCGGACACCTTTGAGGTATGCATCAAACATGAAACTTGCTGAAATGAGTGAAGTAAAATACTTAGGAATAATCTTGGATAAAAACTTAAAATTTGAAAAACAGGTAAAGCATATATGCAAGAAGGTTAAACCAAATCTAAATTGTTTTCGTCATATTAGAAGGGACTTATCAACTAAAACTGCACAGCTGTACATGCATGCTATGATTTTCTCACACCTAGCATACAGCATTACAACATGGTCACAATCCTCTCAAACCGTCTTAAAACCAATAACATCAATATACAAACAGGCTATAAAAATCATGGATCAAAAACCGATGAGATGGCACCTCTGTGTTATCTTAAAAAAACACAACCTTTTTACGTTTGAATATTTTGTGTTTTTTTTCTACTATCAAATTGTTTTTTAAATGTTTACATGGTCATGTTTCACCTTTGTTCTCTGGACTGGTTGATAGACTTCCGAGCTCTGGTAGAGCAACCACACGAGCCTCAACAAGTGGTAACTGTATTGTTCCCAGGTGTAACAACTCATTCGGACAGTCTGCCTTCTCAGTAAAGGGCGCAAACCTATGGAACTCCTTGCCTACGGTTCTAAAACTAGAGACGGATGGTAACGTGTTCTACAGAGGACTCAAACTATGGTTGAAATCAAATCAACTGTGTTCACATGTATAAATTATGTAATGGGTATTGTAATTTTGCTGTAAATATTATTAGAATGTATCATTTTTTGTATTTGATTGGGTGTTTTTTAAACTATAGTGTCACTGTATTTTTTAGAAAAGTCTCCTGTGGACAAGTGGTGAAAACGAGAACATGTGCTAACACACTGTAAACGATGCATCTACAATTTGTACAACTGTGCAATGAGCAATGCAATTGTTATGTCCATATCAAATAAATAAACATAAACATGTATTTCTTATATGTCAACAAATGAATGTAATTGACTAAAATGACTAGTCTGATTAACCATTTAACCCTGTATTATACTTCATTGTAATATTTATTTGTACAATGTTGGTGTAAAAGAATAGTAGCCAATTTACAAGCTTACAACTTATCACATTGTGACATGTTGTGAGCTTGTAGATTTCCTAATTTTTTTCATGATTGTTTATTAATTGTAATCGAGGCAAAAGTTTGAAGTCGAGATAATGTCAAAATGTTCAATTTACTGTATTTCAGACAGTTCACCAAAATGTGAATGCTTGTCTTCGTTCCATATATCATATTCTTTTTGACTGCACAGTGAATACATTAAGCAATTCAAAGTTTCGGTTCAGATTAGTGATGAGCATTTCACAATATTATTTAATTTATGACTTAGTTACAAAGCCCTACAATGAATAATTGAATCCAGCCCAGCCTGAAGAATGAAATGCTTGTCTATCCTATGAATGCTCCTGCTAAAAAAAAAATGTATCAAATTGAAATGAACCATCTTAGAGTTTAATCGGTTCATTAACCACTTTCAAACTGTTAACAGTCGCAAACTTATTTTAGAGTACCGTAACATTATCAGTATAAACGAGGGTTTATTTGTGTGCTTTATTCTCTTAAGCCACATCAACAGAAGGACCCAGTTTGAGAACCCAGTCCTGGAGGCAAAGAGACGACTGGAACAGCAACAACAGATCCAGAGCCAGGGCCTGTCAGCCCTTCCATTGCCTACTATATACAGAGGTACCATCCTTAATCCTTACATCCACACACACACACACACACACACACACACACACACACACACACACACACACACACACACACACACACACACACACACACACACACACACACACACACACACACACACACACACACACACACATCATATCTTAGTCGTCTGAAGATTTCGTTTTAGTCAATTAAACATCATAAGATTTTAGTCGACTACAGTTGATGTTGTTGACTAAAATGTACTTTGGCGCAGGCCTTGATGGCATCGTAATGGCTGATTTTAGACTTGGTTGTATGCTGAACATAGCCAATCTACAAGCAACAAGTTGTACCTTGTAGATCAGAATGCAACCAAGCATAAAATGTCTCGTCTTTTAGTTCTACTGGATCTCTTTTCCACTAGTCCCTCCCTAACATTTTTGTTTATTTGTTGACAAAATTGTCAGTATACAGTATTTCATCTTAGTTTTAGTCATCGTTAGTTTTTATTTAGTTTTCCTCAGTGAAAAAAGGTAGTCGACAAAGATTTTTCGTCATGGTTTTACGTTGACAAAATCAACACGGCATCAAATGGCCAATTTGTCTGATACCCATTCACTCTTTGTCATTGCTTGCGCGTCTCCAGAGAAGCCCTTGTTCACGAGAGACCCCACTCAGCTGAAGGGCAGCTTCCTGTCCACGGGCTTGCAGAAGAGCAACATGGGCTTTGGTTTCACCATCATTGGAGGCGACGAGCCGGACGAGTTCCTCCAGGTCAAGAGCGTCATACCGGAGGGACCCGCCGCGCAGGACGGAAAGATGGACACAGGTACACACACGCAACGTGGTGTCACCTCTGTGTGAAATCATAGCTGTTGTTTTAGCCTCTGCTGTCCCTATACTAACCCTACTTCGGCCTTGTGTCTCATCCAAGAGATGTTTCTCGAGGCGTTGAAGCCCTGTCCTGTGAATACATATCAAAGAGAACAACATTGTTCATCAGAAAAGAAGAATGCAGGGGTACCTGGCAGTTGCATGTATATGTTCCTAGTGGGCACAAGGACGCATGTCTCCTTCTAGGGTTTCCTGTCTCTCTACACTAACTTATCCGAAAAGCAAAAAATGCCGACAATATGTCTTTAGAAAACAAAGACTATATTGTTACCGCTGTAAGTATGTCTGATTTGTACTTAATTACGTGCCGAAAATAGCATCTATTTTTGGTGTGTATTACCATGAATTTCATGCTGCGTCTGCGACCCGTGTAAAAAACAACAACAACCCTGTGCTGGTACGGTTGGTGTCCAGCCACAGAGGCCCCTTTTCTATCGGGGTTGAACCGGTTCAGTTTTTTTTCCTGTCTAATATTGAACCAGCTCAGAGTGTTTCCACTGAAAATGAATTGGTTCAGAACCCTAAAAGTTAGAATGGAACTGGAACAAAAAAATGGCCGCCAGTTCCATGAAAGCATCAAGGTTCCAAGAATCTAGAACGGAACTAGTTCTGGAACCAAAGTTCTTTTGGTGGAAAAGGGGCCTCTGAGTTATTGGTAGCCATGAACCCAGCGGGCTGTGGCTGGCACGTGGCAGAGAGGGAGGGAGAGGTCTGTGTGGCGCTGTGATGCTGCTGGCCTCATGCCTGGACCCTGTTGGTTGCCTAAACTGAGCATTTTAGCTGGAGCCTTGCTGCTCATTTTCACCATCCCTCCCGCCCTGCTCTCCTCCCTTAGTTCATCTGGAATTCACTCTCGCTGACTTTCCCTTTCATCTCTGTTCTCTGCCCTCGTGTGTTTTCAACTGCCATCTTTTCCAATGCCTCTCTTTTTTTCCCTCCTCTCTTCATCCTTCCATCCCAGACTGTCAGCCTTTTCCTTTTTCACCGTCCTGATTTCTCACTTGCCGCCGCTTATGCCCCCCCCCCCCTCTCTCTCTCTCTCTCTCTCTCTCTCTCTCTCTCTCTCTCTGACATTGCCAGAACTCGTCCACTCCACACAAACACATATACGGAGCCCTCATAGACGCACACTCACACATACTGTGTGCAGTGTGCACTCACAGGCACATGCAGGCTCTACACAGCTCAGATTAGCTGGCCTATTTGAGCTGTGTGGCATTGCTTTTAGGGAGTGTGTGTGTGTGTGTGTGTGTGTGTGTGTGTGTGTGTGTGTGTGTGTGTGTGTGTGTGTGTGTGTGTGTGTGTGTGTGTGTGTGTGTGTGTGCGTGTGCGTGTGCGTGCATCTGCAAAGTGCAGTGTAAACATTCTTACACTATCAGAGTTAAGTTGATTTTGCTGTGTGTGTCTGCATGCATACAGACATGCATGCATGCATGCGTGTTAGACAGAAAGGGCCTCCAGCAGTGTGAAATACAGGATTTTAGATGACTGCATTTGTCATGGGGCTGGGACTTGTCATGGGGCTAGGACTTTAACTACAGAATCAGGGGGCGACTCCTCCTGTCTACATGTCGAAGTGTCCTTGGGCAAGACACTGAACCCCAAATTGCTCCCGATGTGCTGGTTGGTACCTTGCATGGCTTCTGCTGCAATCGGTGTATGAATGTGTGTGTGAATGGGTGAATGTAATGCACAATCTATGTAAAGCGCCTTGGATAAAGGCGCTATATAAATGCACCATTTACTACAGCGTTTTGTATTTTCATTCACTGAGCATCATCGGGTCTGCTGTTTCAAGTGGACGATGTAGGAAATGCATCCACGTGTCTCTCCAAGACTGCCATGTTGGTGACAGGATCATCAGACGTATCTGTGGATGCCAGTGTGCTCCAGATGGCTCACATATCCTCAGAGACTCACCGAGGCACTCCGACCCTTCACTCTGTCTGTCAATCTTCTCTCTCCATCTCTCTCTCACTCCATGTCTCTCTCTTTCTCTACTTCCTTGTCTCCCTTTTTTCCCTCTGAAACTCTCTTATCTCATTTCTTTTCTCTTTTTTTGGAACGGCAAACAGTAACTGCATTGGTCAGGCCCACCCACACTACTGAAACACACATTTCAACAACATCACTGAGCACTAATCACATTACCCCCCCTTAGCCACTGTGTATCCCTCATAGGTCATAGCCAATCTACGTGATGCATTGTTGTGAGCTTGTAGATGATCAGCCGTTTGTTGGTGAATAGCAGTTCTAGCGTCCCTATTTCGCATCATCACAGCAATGACAATATTCAACATGGCAGCAGGAAAAGTCTCTATTATTCGACGAAAGCATTTTTGCTGTTGTTTGTGTACTGTGAAAAAGGAAGGTGGTCCGCACACTAGGTCTCGGCTCCCAGGCAACTTTATTAGAGGATCATGAATACAATATTATATGTATTATGTATTCATGATCCTCTAATAAAGTTGTCTGGGAGCTGAGACCTAGTGTGCGCGGACTGCCTTCATTTTTCATTGTAAGTATCTTTGTCCAGCACATGTAGAATTTTTTTAGATGTGCGTACTTCCCTTTGGACTCTCTCTAATGTTTTTCTGTACTGTAAAATGGCATTTAGAATAAATAGTGTTGTCAGTAAATATAGCTTAGACAGTACATTTACAAAATGGGAACTGGAAATAGTTTATAAATTATTACTCATGTTTGTCATAGTCTAACAGTGCTGTTAGTAAAACCATAACAATCTCTCTGAATTCCTTAGAATACTTCACTTACAACATTTATTCTGCAGACCTAATGTTTTAATAAATAGCAATACAATTAAAGTTGTAAAATTGGCTTAGGAAGTAAAATTGCAGCAAAATTGGCTTAGGAATGGAACAAAAACAAAACAATTCAAGGAATAAATTGCATTTTCTTCTGAAATGAGCATGACAGCATACCTAGAAAAGTCTCCTGTGGACAAGTGGTGAAAACTAGCACATGTGTAACACTGCACACTGTAAAAAATACATCTACAATTTGCTGCAATGAGCAATGTAATTGTTATGTCCATATCAAATAAATAAACATAGCCCTTAATAGAAGATTTGAGAACTGATTAATCACATTAGAACTATTATCAGTTGTGCATCAGAGCACCAGAAAAATTGGCTTAGGAATGGAACAAAAACAAAACAATTCAAATAATAAATTACATTTCCCTCCTGTGTTAATAATAGCTGAATAGGTTGGGGCAGGTCTATGCTGTATTTTAACATCAGTTATTATGCTGGTACTTGGAGAGCCAGATATGTTCTGTGGTGGTACTGTACTTGGTATAAAAGGTTTGAAAACCCCTGTTCTAGAAGAACTGAGATGTCCTTTGACACTGGGCGCTAGTTACAATGATACGACTACTAAGACTAAGACTACATAAACTCCTCAATATTGTTAACAGGCTTTTAAATATATATTATAATGTTAAAATATAAAATCAAGATTGTGCAACTGCATGGACAATTTAATTAGTTGGACTGTATAGGTGAGGCTTGGTCCATAGATGTGATTTGCATATCAATGAGTCAGTCGTTAGACTAAACAGCCTTATGCAAGTTCCCTGCTGCCCCTAGTGCTTCTTCTTCACATCACTTCCTGGTGCCTTGTGGCGTTAACGTCACTCAAACCCCAAAAAGGGTGACAGTAAGTGCCAACAACATGAAAGTGGAAACCACTGTAGGTGAGAGGATATTATAGTCCCATGTGGCACTTCAGAGGGACATTGTGCTTCTTCTGTGTCATTGCGACAAGCGCTGTTGCCCCTGAGAGTTGACAGTTATGGCAACAGAAGGTGACAAGAGGTACTTTTCTCTGCACACCATGTCGACCACTGAGGCCATGATCATGTACTATTTGTGAGTGTTTGACAGTGGATGTGCAACTGTGCGTGCGTGCGAGCTTGTGTGCGTGCGTGCGTGTGTCTGTGGGACAGATTTTGGACATCCACAAAACCAGTCGATCGTGGATCATTTCATTTGGAACAAAAATGGCTTTCACAGTATTATATGGTTGAGGTTAGAGTAAGAGAGTAGGGAATTAATGTAAGTCAATGCAATGTCCCCAAATGTTTGCAAAACTAATTTGCGTGTGTGAGTGAGTACAAGTGATTCTTGTTTTCTTGCACACAGGGAGCTCTCCGAAGTTTCTCATGTTGACATAAGGTGACCACTTAAACTCTACTTAATTGACTGGGATCCCCCAGGTGTACTTTCTTGTTTGTTTTTTGGTCTTTTCTGCCTTTATTGGATGGTACAGTTTAGAAAGACAGGACACAGGGAGAGAGAGACAGGGAGTGACACGCAGCAAAGGTTGTTGGGTTTTGGAATCACACCTGTATTAGAGCCATGCATCTTAACCGCTCGGCCATCGACCTAGGTGTACTTAGGCCCCTCCTTTTCCACTGTGCACAGAATCTGTTGGCTGAAAATAGCCGATCTACAAGCATACAAAGCAACGCAACACGCTATGAGTTTGTAGACCGGCTATTTTCGTAGATTGCTCGCCTGTTACACTAGGGTTCACGTGGGTAGTACATGGGTAGGCTTACAGACTGCCTGGGCCCCTCGGCTGATGTTCTATCTCACAGACACAGTGTTCCGTCCTCGCTGAAGCCCCTCTGGTCACCTCTCCCCCTCCCTATAGGTGATGTCATCGTCTACATCAACGACATCTGCGTCCTCGGCACCACGCACGCCGACGTGGTCAAACTGTTCCAGTCGGTGCCCATCGGTCAGAGTGTCACGCTGGTGCTATGCCGAGGCTACCCGCTGCCCTTTGACCCGGAGGACCCCAACGCCGCTGCTGCCGCTGCCGCCGCTGCCGCCGCCCTGACCCCCATCGGCATGGAACATCGCCCCCTGGTGGTGAACGGCCGCGGCAGCTACGACCCCTACCTGGAGTATCTGTCCCTGAGCTCCCAGCAGGGCATGGTCCCGCCCGGAGCCCCTCATCCTGGGGACACACATCTGGACGGGTCCTCGCTGCCCCCCACCACGCCCTGCTCGGTGCCGGCGCTCACTCCTCACGACGATAACGTCTCCATGGCCTCTTCGGGGGCTGCGGGCATAGCCGGGGCGATGCAGGGGGCGGAGCTGTTGACGGTTACCATGGTGAAAGGGGCGGAAGGATTTGGGTTCACGATTGCGGACAGTCCTACTGGACAGCGGGTCAAACAGGTTCGTTTTACGGTATGAATGCAGTGTGTTGAATGCGAATTGTAAAATTCTAGAGGATATTCAGTTGAACTTTACACTAACCTCTGAGCAGTATTATTAGCCACTTAAGCCCCATATACTTTGTTGTATAACAAACTGTTTAAATGATTAAAAACAATGTTTAGCATTTTCACCTAAAATGACATTGCAAACATAGGGACACCGGCGTTAACATTTTATGCTCTCCGAATACAAAATAACCAGATGCTTGCGTCGATTTCATGACACACATTGACAAATCCAGAAAATTTTGTAAGTACAGATTTGTACTACTGACTGGTCTGTGTCAGACTGTGACTGTGCCGGTGTTAATATTTTCAGGAGATTTAGATGTCTTTTAGTCTTAGTCAACAAAATGAACAGTGGACTGTGCTGTACTTTGGGTCCAGGTGCTGGAGCCAGGCTCCCAGGGAGCCGCAGGGCTGGTGGAGGGAGACCTGATCCTGGAGGTCAACCAGCAGGTGGTGGCTGGAGCCGGACACGGACGTGTGGTGGAGCTGCTCAAAGAGTGTCCGGTGGGGGCCGAGGCTACACTCCTCATTCAAAGAGGAGGCACAGGTCAGTTGGTTTGTCTGCCTCGTCATCTGTGTGTTCTTGTTCTTACAGTACATGTGTGCCTGTCTGGTTCTATTATTTGGTCTCTCTCATGTTTTCTTTTGCATAACACACCCCGGGCTTGTCTGTGTGACCCTCTGTTTCTCTCTTTTTATTTGTCTGCCATCTCTTGCTGGTCAGTGAACTGAATAACGCTGGTCTTTTGATGTTTTCCTTTTAAAGTGTGCTTTTTATTGATAAAAGCAAGCTTTGGTGTATGAGTTACTGTAGTGTACATACAACTGGATAGTTTTTAATTGAATACATATTTCACACATTTGAAGCTATGACCACACACTTCTAGTTGAGTGTGTGGTCTGAAAGTGATAAATAATTCCTCTGTTTCTAGTATGTTACTCTGCGTCACCATCAGGGCAATGTGGTTTACCTGCATCCATTCCATTTTCAACATAAAATATTTGAAAGCTCTTCAGTGAAATCTTGTAGTCAAGCTATCATATTGAGATCATTTAGTCCTGGTATTGTTGCAGCTATGATGACTGAATACTATCATTGCAATTCACATAAAAAAAACTACTTTCCAGTCCATTTTCTGCATTTCTCCCATCCTCCCAAATCTAATGAACATTATGCCACATGCCTTTACCCTGAGGGAGTACATGTAAGTGTAGCTGCTTTTGGAGAGAGAGAGAGTAGAGAATGTAATGGTGTAGAAGTTTGAAAGGCAGGATGAGATTTCTTGACAGATCACCAGGGCAACATGGAGTGAGGCCAGTTTCCCTCTCTTCCTAATGTCCTGCTAGATTGGCCGCCTAAGCAGAAATGCATAGAAATTGCTCACTTTATTTGTTCAACATCTGTCAAAATGTGCCTCAACCACTTAAGCCCTATACTTAATCGTACGACAAATAGCAAACATAGCCAATCTACAAGCTTGTAAAATTTGTAAATTTGCTATTTTTGAAAAACATTATAAAATGTATTTTTCTAAATTGGTGCAAAATATTTTGGTTAATGATGACTTGGGGCAGGCTTTACTGACAAGCCTGTTGCCCATCTCACCCTTACGGTTAAGTAAAGATCAAATTCACTTCTGGGTTTCTCCTTTGACTTGATGTTATTTGTCACATCATTGTATGTATATATATATATATATATATATATATATATACAGTATATATATATATATATATATATATATATATATATATGGGATATGTATCCCATGCATATATATATCCCATGCATTATTCCTCTTGACTGAACAATGCAAGTGCTGCTTTTAGTGTTTAGGCATGAGGATAAAGGTTTCAGAGGTATCAAATAGAATATGTCAAGAATTCCTCCAGCAAAAGAAGAAGAAAAGAATATTCAGAAGTGTATGGCTGCAGACATACTGGATATACTATGACAAAATGTTGACAGAATTATGTATATTGATTGTGAATCTGGTATCTTTCCGGGTGAGATGATTTCATGGCGTTTGGCAGTTAGATCAAGACAAATTTAATCTGTGATGTCAAGCACATGGCTCAGATATTCAGCAGTCCAAAAATATTCGCCAAGTCTCTGTGCGTGTGTCATTTCTGCAAGTATGCACACCATGCGTGCATCTCAGAATGTGTATGAAGGCAAGGGTTCGATTTGCTGGTGGGGAAGGGGGGAAAATCAATACTGTTTTTGACACCCAACCCCCTCTGGTCATTCATCTTTAGCGTCAGTGGGGGGGATTTGTTTTCATCCATGCTTCTAGTCAAACTGAATTAAATACTGTATTCAGTGTATTGGGAAATGTAGTCTGATATGTTTACATCACAATTTGATCATTTAATTTAAATAATTGTGTTACCACACTAACCCTGGCATCACTATTTTGGGCAAGTACATTTTTCTAAATCTTCTTTTCAAAAAATGTAATTGAAAAATAACAAATCTACAAGCTCACACTGCGTGCATCTTAGCTATTTTTTTTAGATTGTATAGATTGGCTATTTTCGTTTGTCATATGAAAAAGAGTATAGGCTGGCATGATTAAGAACTGACCCCCCCCCCCCCCCCCCCCTTTCCCACCACAAATCGACCCCTGTGTGTATGTGTAATTCTAAGCATTCATGACTGCCTGCTGTTGCACAGATCAGCCTAGCGGCTCACATCCATCACACACACACACACACACACACACACACACACACACACACACACACACACACACAGAGCTGGTGTACTGCCCGCCACCTGGTGGTTAACATCTACCACAGCGCATTCTCATTTTTCACTGTCAGAAATACCAACAATTGTCTTTACAGCGAGGATACAGAAATTCAATACTCAAATGAAATTGCCTCATGCATATTTTAAACAAACAAAACCCATATGCATATAGGCAGTAGGCACACACACACACGCACACACGCACACACGCACGCACGCACGCACACACACACACACAGCTTGCATCCTCCAAACTGAGAGATGCTCCCACCCCCACCTTTCCCCTCTCAAACTAGCCTCCTCCCTTTCTGTCAAACCTTTCAAAGCAAAGGCTCCAGACTGACTATCAGCCTGACACACAGAGCTGCTCTCTCTCTCTCTCTCTCTCTCTCTCTCTGAAACGCCGGGCTAGGTCTTATATAAAAAGACTCAGACAATTGCTGTCAGGACCGACTGTACATTTTGTGTCGACTGGCACCGATTTGTTTCCAACACCTGGGTGTTTGTCTTTGTTCAATCGCATGATTTCAGACGCTTGTTACACATCCGTTAGACGGAGCGAAATGCAGCTTTTTCGAACAGAAACGATGTGTCAGACTTCTGTAGCATGTGAGGTGAGAGACTGTGTGTGTGTGTGTGTGTGTGTGTGTGTGTGTGTGTGTGTGTGTGTGTGTGTGTGTGTGTGTGTGTGTGTGTGTGTGTGTGTGTGTGTGTGTGTGTGTGTGTGTGTGTGTGTGTGTGTGTGTGTGTGTGTGTGTGTGTGTGTGTGTGTGTGTGTGTGTGCACGCGCCTTTGTCTCTTTGTCAGACGAACTGCTCTAGTGTGGGCACTCTGCCAGAGTTCCACTGAGCTGTGGTCGTGTTCACAGCTCCGTCCCCTGACATTCCATTTGAAGTCGAGCCAAATGCTGACGATAGACTGCTCCCCGCACCAATGAGAATGTAGATTGTGCTGGTGAGGAAAGGGCGACAGGCTCCACAAGCCAATCGGGGTGATCTAAAGGCCATCCAGGGACTCAGCAGGCTAGTCTGTGAGGCAGACCTGCCAGACTGACTCCCTGCTCACTGGCTCACAAGCAACGGAGAGTGGTGCCTCACTAGCAGTCATTCATTTGTAATTCATCAGCATGCATGGGAGCGCGCCCCACACATCCGGCACATATGCTCAGCAATTGTATTAGCATTTAAATTAAGCTTAAACGTGTCTGCAAGGATGATGCTCGGACAATTGCTCTGTAACTCATATTCATTTTCTCCAGTGGGTCATTAAGGTACGTTTCCAGAGAATGGGTTATTAGAATTCCTTAAAGACTTCCTCCCTAAGGCCCCTATTCCCTGCAGAAGGTTATTACACGGCCTCCCCTCTGCCCACGCTGGTGTGGTGAATGGTTTCAGCACCATGGACAGCTCTATAGAAGCCTCCATTCATGTCTAAAGGATTCTCTTCAGCACCATGGACAAGGCTGATGTGTAGTAGGCAGAGTGCAGTGCCACAATGCCCCAGGAAGGCCAGCATACTAAACCTGGAGAGACAACATCTCGACTGCAATAGCCGGGGAGGCACAGGCCCAAAAGCTCAACGGTTAAGGATTAACCTGTGATGTCTAAATGTTTTTTTTTGTGGCTTTCGCCTTTATTTTATATATTTTTATGGAGGGACAGACAGTAGGCTGACAGGAAAATGGGGAGAGAGATGGGGGAAGACATGCAGTAAAGGCCGTCGGGATCGGGAGTCGAACCCGCGGCACACTGCCAGACTGGATTACCAGCCAAGGTGCCTGGACCACTGAGCCATGGCCCAGGCCTAACCTGTGATGTCATGACATACTTTTTATTTGTGGGGGGGGGGGGGGGCACTGATTGTGTTAAGGTCCACAGAATGAGAGGTCTGCTCTGCCGGAAACATCGCGAAAAAAATGGCCATTTTTGTATACCACACCATAGACAACCAATATAAGGCAAAATGTCATCATACTTTAAGTAGCATGTGGCATGTCAAACTAGGGGGTTTTCATGATTCTGAATCCATTCCAAGCATGTGTTCTTCGTGTAAAACTAATGCTTGGAATGGATTCAGAATCATGAAAACCCCCTAGTATGACATGTCACATGCTACTTAAAGTATGATGAAATTTTGCCTTATATAGGTTGTCTATAGAGCACCGAAGTCCTGACGTCACTGCCCTCTACTATCAGTAGAGGGCGCCAGTCCCTAGGTTTGTGTATTTTTCTTATAAGCATTGTAATCTCCATAGGGGGATTTCAGATCGCCTCATATAAGAACTGTGTTTGAAAAATAAACCGATCACCCCGGCCTTTTCACTCATATGGATATGAAGCATCGACTGAAGGTGGAAATGTACAAATATACCCAAAGAGTAACAAAATAAGCGTTAGAAACGAGCCAAACAGCCCCTGTTAAGTGTTGACCTGATGCCATTATGTAGTCCTGAAGAAAGCAAGGACACAGAGACACTGGAGATGGAGTCACTTGGAGGGGGGAGGGAGGGAAGAGGGGTGAAAAGAAAAAAAATCCTGGGAATTGCACTTGTGTTCTATGTATGCATAGAAATGATGTTTTTGTAATGCTTTTTCCAAATAAAATAAATATTGTAAAAAAAAAAAGAAACGAGCCAAACAACCCAGAGACTACATTTCCGGGTAGGCTGCTTCTGCCCGCAGCCCGTCGCACAACAGAAACTGAACGTTAATTACGTTTATTTTAATTTTAATTTTATTGATATGTAATGTATCGTGGTTAGTACAAGTCGAGTCACCACCAGCTGAGCTTACGTCAACGAGGAATCTCAGGAACGCAATATGTTGACAGCTGGGTGTGACGTATATGCTCAGCGACATTGCATTCATATGTAGTTTCAAGGCTTTTGCAGTCACATTAATTCCATTTTCTCCAGAAACTGGCTGTATCAAATATGAATGGACATCATTAACGACGCACAGCCACTCCCCTGACAGAAAGGCTGGGGTGGTCGGTTTATTTTTCAAACACAGTTCTTATATGAAGCGACATAAAATCGCCCCTATGGAGATTTCAATACAAATACAAAAATACACAAACCTGTGTGTTGGTGCCCTCTACTGAAAGTGACGTCAGACTTCGGTGCTCTATGGTGGGCTATACAAAAATGGCCATAACTTCTTTTCGCAATATTTCCAGCAGAGCAGACCTCTCCTTCTGTGGACCTTAATGACCAAATGAATAGAAAAAATACAAATAAAAAGTATGTCATGACATCACAGGTCCTCTCAAATTTTTGGTGCTGGCTCCCCGGCTACAAGCTTTACTACTTGCTTGCTTTCTCTCTCATTCTCTCTTGCTTTCTCTCTCACACACACACACACACACACACACACACACATACACAGTTACACTATCTTTAAGCATGTGACCTTCCCCAGCACTCGGATAAAGCATTGCATAATTATGATGACACACTCTCAGATAATAATAGAATAAGGAGAAACAAACATGCGATGCCGTGACTGGAATAGGGGAAGATAATATGAACTGGAATAAGAAGAAATGCTTTTTAAAGTTTTATGTCATTGTATTTGTTTTAACTACAACCATATAACTACCTCATAATGTTGTCATGCCAGATTCGTAATGTACTATAATGTATGGATTTCTCCATGGATTTGTGATGTGATTTTAATACATTATTATATCCAATTGTTGTCACATTATGTATAGTAGAATTGCACTTTATGTAGTCATAGCACTTTGTAGTACACATGTATAATATATTATATAGTATAGTATGTATAGTTTACATAGATACTCCACTGTTACGTTCTTAGTCTACGCATGATTCATGATAACTACTTTTTATATGTGTGATGTATGCCTTGCTTTTGTTATTGCTTAATGTAAGTCGCTCTGGATTAAGAGCGTCTGCTAAATGCCTAAATTGTAAATTGTAAATTGTATAGTATTGTTATGAATTGTTCAAATTGTACTAGTCTGTGACATTAACCAACAATTTAATTGCTGTCCAGTTTTCATTCCATCATCATTGTCATGTAAATTATTATTATTCTTTCTCTCTGCTTGGGATAGAATGTTGGGGTTTTGTGTTGTTTGTTCTTGTTGTAGCCTTCATCTGTTAGACCTAAACAGAAAAGCAGATGCAGAATATGAATAATAAACACATCTCATTCACTATTCTCAGACATTTCTCTATAAGAAGAATAAATGGTTATGAGTCTCTAGGGCAGGGATTCCCAAACTGTGGTGCATGCACCCCTTGTGGTGCCCGAGCGCCTTCTAGGTGGACATGAAAAGGCTAATGGTGGTGCTATGGTTTTATTTTAAATATATGAACATATTATGCCTATATATATATATAACGGGTATATGCAGAATATAGGCCATATTCAGTTTCATATATGCACATATGTGGATATAGGAAATATATGTCTATATGCAACATATTTGCAGGTGGACAATTTTGAATAATATGTCACATATATTTAATTTCCATGTGTACACACACACACACACACACACACACACACACACACACACACACACACACACACACACACACACACACACTTAAATGTATGTATTTGGGTCTCAGCAGCCTCAGTATCTGTTGTTTGTTGTTCTTGATATGTAGAGGCAAGGCTACTCCGGCTTCCTACACCCAGCCCACATGAAGTATGAGTTATATAGGGGTGGGTGGGGGAACTGTCTCAGCCTGCAGCTAATGATGTAATTATACTGAAAACAAATGCAATGACCAAACTCGTTTAAGGGGGTAGGGGGGATGGGGGGTGTTACACAAACACAACACAACAAAACAGGAAGGAATACAAAGTGGGTAAATTGTTGATGCTGCTGCCACAGATTCTGCAAAAGGAGGTTTCAGCAGACTGGTGTCACGCTCATGTGAGCTGTGGAGGTTCTGTAGTGATTCATTGTCTGCCTTGTGCGGATGGCTCACCGTGTTAATGTCTATTATGAGGGGGAAATTCTGTGAAATATCATAAGGCATTGCGTAACGCACAGCAGCCTTCCCTGAGATTTAGCTAATTGTGCTTCATCTCTTTGTCTTCAGGCCACATCTCTCCCTGGAAGACCTCCAAACAGGTACAGATATTAAGCCGTGCTGCTCCTGTGTGTCTGCCTCCCTCTTTTGGTGTGTTTGAGGTTGTGTTTATCGTGTTTGTCTGTCGAAGCAGAGGGAGAACACATGTTTCATCTGAAATGTGTGTGTTTGTCACCGTCGCTTACTTGCCTCGGAGCTGTTTGACTTTCACTTCAAAGCAAAAGTAGTCAGTGTCCCAAACCGACGCATTTGTGGGTCACAGCTCAAATACAAATCGAATTAAATAATTGTATAAATGTTAAAACAAACAAACAAACAAATCTAAGAAATGTCATGAATAATAAAAAAATATATATATAATTTATTTTATGATATAATAATTGTATGATGAAAATAGCCAATCTACAAGCTCGCAATGCTGTGCGAAGCAACGTGTTATGCGCTTATCTGCTATTTTCACTAGTTTGGGTCCCTGGCAAACGTCTTCATTTCTCTTTTGGGTCTCGGCCTGAAAAGTTTGGGAACCCCTGAGTTAGATCACACCACTACAGCTACAGAACCATTATGCCTTTTTACATTCAAACACACACATATATGTTGAACAGATTCAACAATAACATTTAACAATCTACCCTTTTAGACACAATATTCAGACAGAATGACTCATTCACATCATAGCGACATCATAATGATATTTAAAATATTGATTTGTTTTTATGGTGTGGCTCTGCAGGAGGCTAGACATCACGTGTGTGTGTGTGTGTGTGTGTGTGTGTGTGTGTGTGTGTGTGTGTGTGTGTGTGTGTGTGTGTGTGTGTGTGTGTGTGTGTGTGTGTGTGTGTGTGTGTGTGTGTGTGTGTGTGTGTGTGTGTGTGTGTGTGTGTGTTTATTTGTATTAAACATTTCAACAAGGCACTTCAATGTGCTTTACATAGAACACAAAGCAAAATAAACACATTACTTATAACAAGACATTTGACTTCAGTAAGAGTTTAAAAATGAAATCACATATAGTCCATGTATAATTCTCACATAACGTTTTTTTTTTACTCCGTCACTTCTGCTGGTACCCTGGTAGTTCCCAGACCAGTGGGACCCTCACGGCAGTCCCCAGACCAGCCTGAACGCCCCGGTACTGCCCCCCGGTACACCGTTCCCCAACCAGCCACAGCATCGTACCTCTGTCCCGGACTCCACTGAGGGATTTGACCTGAACAAACCTGACCCCTACGACCTCTACGAGAAGTCTAGGGCCATCTATGAGAGCCGACGTAAGTGCAGAGCATCTCTCTTAACAACACTACATAATCCTGAGCATCAGTTTAGCACTTCTAATGCCACTGAATATTTCAGAATAAAGGCTCTAGAGTGCCAAGCAGATGAGGGAGATTTTATTCTGAATAGCCAGCCTTCCCTTTCCCCCAAAAACCGGGAAGCGAAATCTTCTATTTTTTACATCGTGCTAGTAAGTCTGATCTCTCTTTAGAAGCGTTAATATTGTAAGTCTTCTTCCCTACACACCCTAGGTGTGTCTTCTTCCCTACACACCCTATAAATAGTAACTGGATCACTCACACAATATTCAAAGTTCAAGGGATAATAATTCACAATTGTTCAGTTCAGTTCCAAATCCAATACAGTTCCCAGTTACTCCAAGCCCTCAATATTTCTCACAAAAACACGGTACTAGTTTGTAAACCTGCACGGTACCCGTTTGTAATCCATCCCCTCAGCTCTGCCTCTGTTTTGTCTGCACGTTAAGTACTCACGGACATAAAAGTTTGTTGTTTAAATCCCCACTGCTGAGGGTTTCCTCCTGCCGATCCCAATGTTCCATAGAGAATAGGCGTCCTCTCAGTTCGATCCTCCAACAGTGCCTTGTCCTCCACTCCAAACCAAATGATCCATGTGACAAACAAAACATAAACTTTACGAGGCTACAAACAAAACAAAGCACATTGTACCGCGGCATCAAACAACAGCCATTCCTTCCGGAGCTCAGATGAGACGCCGACTCACTCCTCCGCCAGGTAGTGTGACGTCAAGCCATTGTTAAAAGTGAACGTACTCGCGTGAATGAACTGAACGCAACCAGTGGGTGTGAGTGACAACACCGCTAATCATCACAAATTGTTAAATTACTGCTCATGATTTTGCTGTGTAATTTACATACAAACAAACTGTCACTGTGAATAGCACGCATTGGGGTGAATTGTTCAAATGAAGTAAAGAGTTGAATTTATTTTCTTGCGTGTGTGTGTGTGTGCATGCGTGCATGTGTCAGGTGCGGAGTACCATGAGGTGGAGGTGCATCTGTTGAGGGAGAAGACGGGGTTTGGCTTCCGCATCCTGGGGGGAGACGAGGCCGTGCAGGCTGTGAGTCCGGACGCCCGTGACAAGGCTCGTATGGGACGGGCTGGACCACACATTTATAACCTGACATCACACACCACTAACCTCATATTACACAACGCACACTGCATTCATAATTACCGCACGCACGCATGCACGCACACACACACACACACACACACACACACACACACACACACACACACACACACACACACACACACACACACACACACACACACACACTGATCAAATAAAACAGTCCTTACTCAAACATCTGCAGCACCCTCACATTCTCACCTTGCCTAAGTTGTCACAGGTTTTGACCACATGAACCCCAAGTGTCCCTATTCTGGTGCGAATAGTTGGCAAAAATAGCTGATCTACAAGCTCACAACGCGTCACAACACATATAATAGTGAGCTACAAGCTCACTATTCTAGTTTGGTGAAGATCTAGTGTTGAGCAGGAAAAAGGGAGTGGGCCGAGTCTAGTGTTAGACCCCTGGGGGACTCTGGTCAACGAGGTATATAGTCTAGTGTTAGACCCCTGGGGGACTCTGGTCAACGAGGTATATAGTCTAGTGTTGGACCCCTGGGGGACTCTGGTCAACGAGGTATATAGTCTAGTGTTAGACCCCTGGGGGACTCTGGTCAACGAGGTATATAGGGTTTAAGTGGTGGTCAACGAGGTATATAGGGTTTAAGTGGTGGTCAACGAGGTATATAGGGTTTAAGTGGTGGTCAACGAGGTATATAGGGTTTAAGTGGTTAAACGTATTCAAATGGTCAACGAATCTGGCTGCAGAGTTAATGACCACATCGCTGGCAGCAGAGCATTTAGGAAGGTCAGACGAGCTGCAAAGTTAGCATGATTAACACTGCAAATGTCACGACTGAAAGGTTATGCAAGAGGTAGGAGATGATAATTATTATCATCACTATAACACAAGCCAATGGTTCTTGTATGCTGCTAATATTGATCATCGTCTTCTAACAGATTGTGATTGGCGCCATCATTGAGAACACCCCTGCTGAGCGTGACGGCAGACTCAGACCCGGAGATGAGCTCATCTCGGTGGATAAGATGGTGGTTGCTGGGAAACCGCACAGATACGTGATCGACCTGATGCATGCGGCCGCTCGCAACGGGCAAGTCAGTCTGACAGTGAGGAGGAGAGTGCAAATGCCTGGTGAGAGCACTGTTTTGTTTACCAAGAGTGTAAAAAACAAGTAGCACGTCTCACTCCCGTCACACCACGAGTGTTAAGTGGGGTCTGCGACGCATAGCCAGGGCGTCCGCAAACTAATTCACAGATTATTTATTTTATTTTTTAATGCTGTATCATTACAATTATGTATAATTATCTAATTGAAAAGAGTGCTGTCAGGTTTTGCCCACAATCAATTAGAATAGAATCACTATTGGCACATGATAAAATGATAATATTGTAGTAGTGTTTTCTGTTTATGACTATGAAATGATTTTGATTGAAATGTTATAATACAAATAGTTCTAATGGCACCTAAATGTACACATGTGGTTGTAAGTATATTCTTATCTTATCTAAAAATGCCCCCCCCCCCAGGCCCCTGTTGTACATCTGTCATATATTTAGTATTGCAGTAGGAGCACCATTTCAGATTGTCTTCTCAAATAATGTTGTATTGAAAAGCATAAGTAACTCACATTTTAAATGACCGGTTACCTTGAAAATGCTTGAAAAGCTGGTAATTGAATGCTGAATGTTCTTTTTTTTGCCCCCGCAGTGGCAGTCATGCACAGTTACACTTCGCCAACCATTAGAATAAACTTTTAATTAGATAGGCTTTGTGACTTTGAGTAATGTGTACACTTTTTTACAGTAGGAGAGCACTTAACCTACAATATGTGGACTTTCCCCCTCCTCCAGGTGAGCCATGTCCAGTAAATGGCCGAAGCCCAGGCTCAGTGTCCACCCAGCACAGCTCTCCTCGCAGTGACGCAGCCTCTGCCTCCGGTCCTGCCGCAGCGTCCGCCACTGCCCCAGGCGCTGCTTTGGCTCCAGAGGGCTCGGCCCTGCAGACCAGTGACGTGGTCATTAACCGCAAGGAGAATGAGGGCTTCGGCTTTGTAATCATCAGCTCCCTCAACAGACCAGAGAACGCCACCATAATCAGTAAGTCACAGAACTCACGGACAGAAAATGCCAAGAGAGGATTGTTGTAGAATAACACAAAACAAAACTTTAATGCTATGTTCACAATTGCGGCGACAATACCTGCAAAACAACCAATGTTGTCAGCTACATTGCTGCCAAGTCACTGAAGTGTTCCTCGGCCCACTGTGTAACTAAAAAGGATAGGGTTAAATACCACAGTGAACTAGTTAACGGCAACAATTGGAGTGCTGAAAAAAGTTGAAGACAGCTCAAGTGACAAGTGTTGGCCATCGGTTTGTAGCATTTTGGACTATGAATTTGTATAAATAATAGACGTGACCTTGAGGTGTAATCATGCAGTATAATCATAGCATTCAAATAGTCTTTCCCAAGTTTAAATAATCTTGGCACCCTCTGGAGATTTCCTCATACGCCTGCATACACCTGGTGGTATGCATTGCATATCCCAAAACTCTGTCTAGAAGAGCTATTTTATATAATTTATTAGTGCACTGCAGGATGAAGTGGCTCATACTAAACTGTTTCTTCTCTGGACATTATATCTAGAAGAAGTTATGAATTTTGGCAGTCTTTTCTGTCAATTGTAATGTGTGTAGTTTGCTCTCTTTGCTTCCAGGTATTTAAAAAAAATCATGAGTCAAACACTAAAAGTCCATAGACTTGGCTGCCTCATGACCTCATGTCTGAAAGCCAGACGTTGGAGGGGCTAGCGCTCCTCAAAAGGCGACATGCAAGTTGGGAACGATGCAGGGTGGGCAATACATAGCCACCCGTTTGTGCAATACTCCTTTACCTGAAGTCGTACATGTTGTCATACGGCGCCACTTATATTGGCGAAGTGGTACAAATGTGATTGGGTTAGCCAATCAGGGAAGCCGGTGGCCACATAACAAACACATTGTCTCAGCGGCCCAAACGTGACGCGAAGCTCGGCCAATCAGTTAAGCCATCGGGTCGGGTTGGCCGATCAGGGAATCCGGTGCCCACATCACTCCCAAACTTTGGCCGATCAGGGAAGCGAGTTCCCACACACCCCTCCCAAACACATTTTCGGTGCATGCCCCGCAGACACTCGGACAGACAGACAGATACAGATATTTGTGTTTTTTTGATTCTCTGTGTGCAGTGGCACTTGGCCCCTTACACCCCCAGGCCACATGAGGCCGTCCAGTCAGGCCGCACACGAGTTATGCCCGGGACAAACCGACAGAGATTCTGTGAATGAATAGATAAATGTAGAGGACAATGCAGCAATAATAATGAGAGGAACAAAAGTCATTCCATTCAGTCAGTTTAAATCCTTTTATACTATAAAGGTTGGACACCTTGATCCAAAATGAATACCGACACTCTCCTCACTATTGTCCATTCCAGCTGTGCCCCATAAGATAGGACGTATAATCGAGGGCAGCCCTGCAGACCGCTGTGGGAAGCTGAAGGTAGGAGACAGGATTCTGGCAGTAAACGGACAGTCCATCATCAGCATGCCTCATGCAGACATCGTGAAACTCATCAAAGACGCTGGGCTCACTGTTACACTGCACATCATACCAGAAGAGGGTAAGTACATGTATGCATGTGAAAGGATGGTGGTTCATTTTACAAAGTAATGCATGTCAGAGTAATCTTTTAATGTTAATGTTTCAGGGTGCATTGCAAGCTGTGTGTTCTGCAGTTCATTTATCTTCCTGGCTTAAAAACATGTTCAGCTTGCAGTTCATTCCAACTGTTGCTATGAAACGTCGATGTTGTTTTGTGAAACCTATGTTGCCATGGCAACTCTCCATTGCAGATGCTCAATCTGGGCCTAGCTCAGAGAAGCAAAGTCCAATGACACAGAAACACAGTCCCCACACCCAACCCAGCCCTGTAGCGCAGCCTAACCAAGGAGGCACCCAGCCCAGCCAAACAGTTGCCCAGCCTGGCCCGACCAGCACCCAGCCAGGACAAGCACCTGCCCAGCCCTGTCAGACACCTGCCCAGCCGAGCCAAACAGCAGCAGTTACCCAGCCTGCCCCAGCAGCCACCCAACCTGCTTCAGCTGGAACCCAGCAGAGTCCAGTCTCCCAGCACCCTGGCCCTCCACCCCAGCTCTACCTCCATGACGGCAGGTAAGGACAACATCCCAGTACTCTGATGATGAAGGGGAATGAATGTTGCATGTATTCCTGTGAAGTCTATGAGTCTGAGAAACCGTTGAAATAATGTATTTATCAAGTTAACTTGGGGAGAACATTCTCTCAGGTTCATGAGATCAGAGAACCACGTTTTTGAGGCAGACTTGCACTTGATGTCACATGATCAGGCTCACTGCGGCTCACTGATTTAGTCAGCCGTGCATGTTTCAGTCAATCCAGCGGGACCTCACATCTCTGAAAATGTCAAAGCAAATATTCAAGAAGACTCTATTTAAGTTTTTTTTTTATTGCTGTAGGCGGATCTGTGAAATGTCTGGCTATGCAAGACTACCTCTTGATCGAAAGTGAGTTGAATTGGGACAGGCAGTAACTGATGATATTTCACAAGTTCACGAGCATACAAGTACAGACTACAGTTATTGAGAAATGGACACTTTTTCTCTTGGTGAGGATGGTGACTGCAGGAGGTCACCACCAGCATGGAATCATCCTTTATTCTAACAGGTTCAGGCAAAGGTTTTGTCCCATTATGCCTCTCAGGCCCAGGCTTACTCTCAACTTTGTTGTGTAATACCACTTAATTCTAAAAGAGTCTGTAAACAATTGATCCCTGTCAGGTATCTATATCTCTATAATATAAGGGCACCAACCCCAGGGTTCTGTTCCCTGCACCCTAAGAGAATGCTACTGAATTATACCTTTAAGGATGCAATGGCTTTTAGCAGCCGCCTGCTGCACCCCTTTTTGAGTGGTGTAGGAGTGGTTTACACCACTCAAAAAGGGGTGCAGCAGGCGGCTGCTAAAAGCCATTGCATCAACTGGCTAAACCACTCCTACAACTGGCTTTTTTGTGCAGAAAAAATGAGCATGGTTGCTATGTTCACCCTGTTGTAATGACGTAATGAAATCACACCTGGGTGAACAGGGTGAACATAGCAACCATGCTCATATTTTCTGCACAAACAAAGCCAGGTAATGAAATCACACCCGGGTGTGATTTCATTACGTCAGACATGATTTCATTACGTCAGACAGACCTTACACCACTCAGTTCACACGGGTGTGATTTTTTTATATATATCTTATTTTAAATTTTTCACAAAATACACAGACCACCCGTCCACAGCCCTCTCCCCTCCACACATACAAACCCACATACATAGAAGACAGCACAGTTAAAGCATAATAACAATAATAATAATATTATACAAAATAAATAATACAATAAAATACAAAAAACGTGGAAAAAACTAAACACAAAACAAAACAAAACAAGAAGAGACAAATCTACTATAGAGAAAAAGTTGTTTCCGGAAGCAATCGATCCAGACTGAGATAGCTGAAAAATAACGAACTTATAACATTTCTGATACAGGTAAGGGCAAATTTTCCATATAATTCAAATAAGGTTGCCAAATCTTCAAAAACAAATTCAAACCCTTTCGTGCAACCTCTATAAATGTGATTTTGTCTTCTAGATTTGCACTGATTGCAGTGATGTTTCCTAAGAGGCAAAGTTCAGGGTACAACGAGAAGGGAGCATCTATAATTTTAGCCAGTGTATCACAAATATCACATTCCCATGTACAGTGCAAACATGATCCTTCTTCCTTACCACACCTAAAACATAAATCTGAGATCTCAGGTTTGTACCCATGCAACTTTTGAGGTGTATAATAAAGTTGGTGGAGAAAATTATAATGAGTCAGAGTCAGTCTATACCTAGAATTGACAGTAGCAGAGAGGCTGTCATGACACAAATCAGACCATAAATTCTCATCAATAATAATATTTAAAGCCTGCTGCACCCTTGACATGGGTCCTGATTAGGGTGACCAGACATCCCGGTTTGTCCAAGTCTGGGATTATCTTAATTTCAAACTCTGACACATTTCTGTACTACTAATATACTAATATGTCCCGGTTTTCATTTCAACAGTCCCGGTTTTCACCAGATAAAATTCTGTGGTTGCATAGACATTTATCATGTTCTTTATTGCGTGTCTGAATTTAACGCTGAGGCTGATGTTTGTCAATCAACACCTATGCTGCGTATACATACATACACGTACACACATGCGCGATGAACAGGCACATTGATTTAAGGGTCCTGATTTTGCAGAGAAGAATTGTGAATCTCTGAAATTGGCTGATCGCAGACATTGAAATTTTGAATGTTACCACCAGGCGTGAATTTTAGGGTCAAGGCCAACCTTTGGTGTGCACAAAGGCCAAATACCAGGCCATGAAATAAAACAATGATTTTAATCATCGTTTTCGTTATGTTCATATTTTTTGCACTCTCATCAGGATCCTAGCAGCACTGTTCTGAATATACTGGAGCCTCTGTTTCTGAAGTGAAAGAATGAGATTTTGCACAGGTGTTTAATGTGGTAATAACATGTAATGTAACAGAAATGTTACATTACATAGTACAAGTACAGTATAAATATATCAGTAATATGTAACCTGTGTATTTGACAAAATAATCTATTGGCAAATTATCAATAATATCATATTGGTCTCAAACTCTCAATATTTTTGTCATTCAGCACTACACATGAATCACAGCATTCACAGATTCAAGGTTTTATTTTATTTTTATTGTCATTGAAGATGAATTGTGTTTGGACTTTCAGTAATGACTAATGACTTTAGTTCATTTACATGAATTAAAGTATTTGTTACTATTAGTATTTTAATTCATTTCGATAGCCTACACATTAATATTATCCAGCATTTTGTCATAATCTATTTCACGCACGCACGCACACAGACACACACGTCCTTGGGTTGTGGAGTTTAATAGTTGTTCTGTTACCTTCACTTGTGAAATGCTCCATTATTATTACCGAAAAAAACGTTGGAAGTCAATTGGACGTGTTGGACCCTTGCAGGACATTTTTGTCGGCATGTAGACAGCCAGTTTTTTTTGGTCGATAAAGATTGCATAATAGTTAGTTGGCAAAGCAGAATTCTGTACATGCATACAGTGCTCGCCCTGAACTTGTGACACCCACATACAATACTGGGAGGCTTCAGTCTGTTACAATAGTTTCATTTTAACTGGTTAGGTGACGCTAAATAAACAGCGTCTCTCCCCCTACCCTATCAGAGAGAGAGATTGATTGATTGAAGGATATTAACAGATTGGAGAATTACAGTACATTTCAAGCACAACTCAATACAAAACTGTTAACTGTGGACGACACAAAAGCATTACACTTGTTTACAATAGGGTTCACCATGTTCAATTCATCATAACATTTAGAGACGTACAAATAATAAACACTTCTATATAGCCATAAACAGGAAATCATCATAGAGGAGGTAAAAAGGGGAAAAAAACATATACAGTGAGGGGAAAAGGGGTGGGTGGGGGATTCAGATTTCGAATTGCAGCCGTCCATAGGTGCCCTTTTGAGAGCGGTTTTGAAGGAGTCATGAGATTCGCATGTCTTAGTGACTGTTGGTAGGGCGTTCCACATTTTGGTGGCATAGGAGCGAAATTAATTTAGTCCCTTGTTTGTGCCGAATCTGTGTTGCACATGGTTTGTTGAACCCCCTCTGGTGTTGTTGGTGTGGACTTTGTTGACATTAAGGAAGTATTTAGACAGGTACATGGGTATCTTGGTGGTGTATCGAATCTTGTGGACCAGAACCATTGCAAAATGCTGTACTCTGTCATCAACCCTAAGCCATTCCAGGTGGGTTTGGGGAGTGAGGCCATGTACTGTAGTAACCTGACCAGTTTGTTTTGGGAAGTATGGAGCCTTGTTTTAAGGGCCTTTGAGGTGCTGTGGTACCAAGAGGTGCATGCAAGAGGTGCATAGGGCTCCTGTTAGGGTCTTCAAGGTGTTTTTGTTGACCATAGAAGAGATCCTATATAGGAATCTTTGGTTGACTTTTTTGATTATGTTGGTGGCCATTTTATCACCGGAAAGATTTGCCTCCAGGATGGAACCTAGGTGTGATAATATTGTCACCCACTCTAACCAAGTGCAGTATTTGCCAGCATCCACGTCCTCGTGTTTGATGTGGTCACTCAAATAGAGGAGGCATGTGTCAGTGGAGTGGAATGTTCTGAAGCCAGATTGGAATTCGTACATTCGTTTTTTAGTGGCAAGAGATACTTTTCAACCTGTTCATAGATTATTTCTTCCATCACTTTCGAGATGGAGCTAAGAATAGAAATAGGGTGGTAGTTGCCGGGGTCTAATTTGCTCCCTTTCTTGTGCTTGAAATCATGGGGTACCTGTCCCTGTTTGATGGAGAGGTTTATTATGTGGGTGATGATTGGAGCTATAGAGATGGCTGAGTCTCTGAGAAATAGAGAGAGGGAGAGAGAGAGAGAGAGAGAGGGAGGGAGAGAGAGAGGGAGAGGGGGAGGGAGGGAGGGAGAGAGAGAGAGAGAGAGGGAGGGAGCTGCCACGGCATTTCAAGCTGCACACGATTCATATCAGCCTCGAAATCAAACCTGCCACTGGTTATTTGCACAACGACGTTTCACTTGATGTTGTCCGATACAAATTTAGAATCTCATTCAACCACAGACAGCGCTGAGTAGAAAACATTGAAATCAGGTGGGGCAGTGCAGGCAGAGCCATCTATTTTTTTGAGGGGCACAAATTTACAAACCGTGGCCGCCAGGAGGAAACGGTTCACCATTGTTGTGGTTGTGCTCGTTGGTTTGACGTGAGTATGTCCCTGTGAGAGCTCTCTTTGCTGTCAAAGACTCCCAACACATCTACCATCAATCTCCCTCAAGAAAAACAATAGCAAGAGCAATGGACTGCCTGCTAGCCTTAAGAGAAGCATCTGCTGTCTGCTGTACCCCAAGGGTGATGGTTTATTTCCGATCTTGTACTACCAATCTACCCTGTTTGACCCGCAGGTCTGAGGTGAAAGCTAGACAGGATGTGAAACCTGACATCCGCCAGCCTCCATTCACTGACTACCGGCAACCTCCAGTTGACTATCGTCATCCGCCCGTGGCTGATTACCGGCAGCCACCGACGTTGGACTACCGACACCCGCCTGGACTGCTGGACTTCAGACAACACCCTGCGGCTGCACAGTTCCCTCTGGGACTCCCACCGGACTTCAGACCACAGGTACAGCTGCGCTGCACGTTGCAAGTTCACATCATGTGTTCAGCGTTAACCACTTGAACATTAGCATCGCTAGGGTTCAAGTGGTGGGATGCGGGGGCACAATCAATCAAGTACCAAAACTATAACTATTATAAATCTATTATATATCTGTATTTTTATTTTATGCAATCGGAAAGGTTTGATATCAACATCAATACCAATATAAATCCTCACACTTTCCCATGAGTGAAGGTTGGAGGTCTGTATGGTGCCCAGGACAAAGACATTTGCATATTTACATATATATAATATGTATCTTTGGGACTCTCTGGTATCATAGAAAGTCATGTTATTTTATTCATAAAACAATATTAAAAGAGTATTAACTATGATTCTTATCTTGTATATTGTTATTGAAGTTGGTAGCACAGTCTTCCAGAACAACATTGTGTTGTTACATGTATGGTGACAAATAAACCTTGATTCTTGAGTAGTCGCAGTAGTAGTACTAATCACTTACATGATTGTAATCCTTAAAAATGACTTAATAATAATAATAATAATTATAATGGATTTTATTTATAACGCACTTTTCAGAAAGTGCTACAATGTGCAAAAGATAAAAACATAAGAAGCATCACATCATTAAAAACATCTAAGAAACGGGAACACTACATTTAAAACAAAATGGCAGGCTATAAAAATGCTTTGTTAATAACGAAAGTCTTAAGTCCTCTCTTAAATGAGTCAACCGACTGTGGTGCTCTCAGGTGAGTGGGGAGGGCGTTCCACAGTTCGGGGGTGGCTGAAGAGAAGGTCCGGTCACCCATGGTGCGCAGGTTTGTCTTGATTGGTTTGAGGCGGTTTGTGTTTGAGGAGCGGAGGGAGCTAGTTGAGGGTTGAAGGGTGACTACCGGTAGTTCCTTGAGGTAGGGGGGAGCGCTGCCGTGGATGCACTGATGGGTTAGTAGGGAGATCTTGTATTCAGTGCGGAATGAGACAGGGAGCCAGTGGAGTGAGCGGAGGATGGGTGTGTATTTACGCACTCTCATCAGGAGCAGCGCTGTTCTGGATGTATTGGAGCCTTTGAAGGCTCTTGCTAGGGATCCTGAGGAGAAGTGCGTTAAGGATTTTCTTTGTTTATTTTTTTCAGTATCCTTTGTGACTGGGGCTGACAGAATTAATTTTGCTAATAACAGTCAAGCTCTAATTTAGTAATGAAACGTATGCTACTGCTGCACTACAGTTATGTTGTATTTCATTTTGTCAGTTTGGGTTAGCTTCATATACAGTATATATACTGTACTTGCTCAGTGTGCGCATGTTATACAGTACATACTGTCTCCGTCTTTTTCTTGCAGGACTTTGACTATTTCACAGTGGAGCTGGAAAAGAGTGTGAAGGGTTTTGGGTTCAGCATCCGAGGGGGAAGAGAGTACAAGATGGACCTATTTGTGCTGCGGCTGGCTGAAGACGGCCCCGCCATACGGAATGGCAGGATGAGGGTGAGGCCACACTGATATTTCCCATGCTCACTCTGCCCGGCTACCTTTGTTCTGCACTCTTGACTTCTTATACAGCATACAGTATCTCTGCTGTCGGGCAGAAACCAACTCAGGAAATGAAGAAAACCGTATATTTTTAAAACAAAACAATACTGCCTCATCAAAGTTGGTATTGTGACCTTACACATTGTCAGATACTTGCATGTGTCATTATATCACTTTACCCCAATACTCTCTGAAAACGACTATTCTTTTACATAATCTTTTGTACATGCACTGTCTTCCTGTGTGTCACAGGTTGGGGACCAGATCATAGAGATTAACGGGGACAGCACTCGGGACATGACTCATGCCCGGGCCATTGAACTCATCAAGGCGGGGGGTAGACGGGTCAGGCTGCTGCTGAAGAGAGGCACGGGGCAGGTGCCAGAATATGGTGTGTGTTCCTGACACACGCTTAAAGCTTAAAGGAGAATTCCATGCTAGAAGGCTTTCTTACCTTTCTTTGTAGTTGTTACGTCCCCACCAAAGAGGTCCAGGTGTTTTTTGTGCAAAAACTCCCTATTGGCTATTTCCCCTACCATAAGCCCTCAATGAATTGCATTGAATTGAATGGGAATTGAATGGGGCTATGGGGTGTTGTGCTAATTTGCTTATTTCCATCGAAATAAGTAGTAAAGTGTACCGCTTGGGATACTATTTACATTATGAAGAGAGGATATATACAAAAAAATAATATTTTTGAGCGATGGAAATAAGCGAATTAGCACAACACCCCATAGCCCCATTCAATTCACATTCAATGCAATTCATTTAGGGCTTATGGTAGGGGAAATAGCCAATAAGGAGCTTTTGCACAAAATAACACCTGGACCTCTTTGGTGGGGACGTAACAACTACAAATAAAGGTAAGAAAGCCTTCTAGCATGGAATTCTCCTTTAATGTACAGTATACTCTAATGCACGACGGTGTTGCTCGTCGGAAACCTGTTATTTTCGATGAGCGACACCATCATGCAGCCATGTATAAACTCCTCCTCTACACTATTCTGCAATTTCTCCCTCTCTGTCTTGTCTTCTCTTTTTCTGTCCTATGCATACTAAGAATTAAACTTTACGCCATGATGTCTTCTAAACCATAGTTGCTTAGTAAATTGACACTGCTACTGTACGTATGTTCAATCAAAGGATATACAATATACTAACAAGCACAATAACACTAACCTCAATGTGTTTCAGCGCTGCTCTCTTTGCTCTACAGTTTTACATCCTCTGTCATGCTGTCTGAAATTTGCCTCGTCTAAAAGATGTTCAAAGCTTTTGTTTAACAATCTGTTGCGCTAAAAGCCCTTTCAGCCTAATGGTGCATTTATACTTTGTTGTACAACGATATCACTCAATGAAAATGACAGATTTTCAACTGAAAATCAGTTGAAAATCTGCCGTTTTCAGCCTTGTCGCACAACAAATTATAAATTAGCCTAATTTGTGTTAACCCCACAGCTTTTAAGTCTAATGATTAGTATAGGCTTCTACTTGCCTTCCCTTAGGAATGGTACCTTCCAACCTCTCCATGTGCATGAAAGGTGACTCACTAGCCTCCCCATATTTCTTCCTAATGGGCCACTCTAAAGACACGGTTTGTGAAAACTGCACGTCTCTTTCCATAAGGATTGTTTTGTTTGTGTGTTTTTTACTGTGTGGATAAGTGAGCGTGTGCATGTTGGCATGATTTTATATTTGAAGACAGGCTGTGTGTGTGTGTGTGTGTGTGTGTGTGTGTGTGTGTGTGTGTGTGTGTGTGTGTGTGTGTGTGTGTGTGTGTGTGTGTGTGTGTGTGTGTGTGTGTGTGTGTGTGTGTGTGTGTGTGTGTGTGTGTGTGTGTGTGTGTGTGTGTGTGTGTGTGCACGCACGTGCAATTTTATATTTGAAGACAGGCGGGGTGTGTGTGTGTGTGTGCGCGCGTGCGCGCGCGTGCGCGCGCGTGCAATTTTATATTTGAAGACAGGCGGGGTGTGTGTGTGTGTGCGTGCGGGCGCGAGCAAGATTTCATGTTTCTGTGCTAGCAAAAACATTGAGGTTTGAGCTGAACCTCTAGGACAGGTGAACTTCAAACATGAAGTTGGCTTGAAGTAGTCTCTTTATAGTAGTATCATCTCAGTGCTGCCTAGCTAGGGTCAGACTCGCTACAAAACAGTCTCTCCTGAGAGAAAACGTGTATCGTCTTCATGCCCTCTGTGACCCTCTGCCTGCCTGGATAATGACAATGTAGTGGTGCCTGTTGCTGGGTGATAACATGACTACATTCTTGTTCTAGCATATCAACATAGAGAACTACATATAAAAGGGTGTGTGCTGCTCACATTTTGTTGCATGTATATTTCTGTGACAAAGTGCTCGTATGTGGTGCCTTACTGACTGTTTGAGTGTGTGCATGCATCTCTCTTTTCTCAATCTACTCTCTTCACATATAATAGATTATAGGGCTATATCTTGCGCCACCCCTTACCCCTTATCCCTAAAGTTATTTGCCATTTTTTAAACGCCTTCTACCAACCTAAGTTTTCTGAAAATTTAAAATGTTTATTCAAAAGTTTCAAACATGTTATGTTGCTATATTTTCCGGTACTGTACATACTGTAGCAACAAGAACCCAGAAAGGGGTTCCCGTCCTGAAGGGGTAAAACACCAAAAGGGGTTCCCACCCAGAATGGGTTAAAATAGTTCAAATAGCCGATCTACAAGCTCACAACGTGTCGATGTAGATCGGCTAGTTGAACTATTTTAAATGTCAAAATAGTAGGTGGCGCAAGATAGGGCCCTATGTGTGCGTATATGCTATGTGCATACCGCTCGGCTGCTTTATTGTTTCCTTGTCCCCCCGAACAGACGGTGCCACCCCCTGGGATGCCCTTCCTACAGCCCACTCTTCCCTGCAGGAAGTGACCCTTGACCCCCAGCCCACCCCATTGCTCTCATCCCATCCAGCCTCAGTCCCAGATGCCCCCCACCAACTCCCTCTAGAGGCTACAGTGTGCATGGCAGGCCAGGTTCCACAGCCGACAGACCCTGGCTCCCTAAGAGGGGCCACAGGTGGCAGGCCCACCCAGCAGCAGAGGTATACCGCCAGGGGGCAGGGAACCCCACAAGGGCCCGGGGAGGTGGAAGGGGGACCGGAAGACAGCCAACCACGGGCTTTGCCTCCTAAAGCCACCCGGGGAAGGTCTACTGAAAGACGAGAAAGGGATACCAGCACCCCCTGCTGTGAGAGAAAGGACCTACACACACAGGCTATAAGCAGCAGCACCGTGTGGCCCTGGGACCCGTATTTGAGTGTGAATTTGAACGGGGGCACTCTGGGCAGTGGGGACCGCACCGGGGACGGACGAGTCAACCTCCAGGAGAGGCTTGAGCAGAGAGGTCCGCTGCTCCCCAGAGAAGAAGGGGGGGCCAACGGGCCCCATAGCAGGATCTGCTGCCCCTCTAAAGGTGTGGAGGTCCCCGCAGCCAGGAGCACAGCTGTGTCCCCTGGACCCTGGAACGTCCCTGGGTCCGATAAACTGCCCGGCACCCTGAGGTCCTGGACCTCCACGGTGAGCAGATAGATCTAGCTGGTCGTTTGGGACTGGATGAAACCCGTCTGGCTTTATACAGGCTTCCCCGTTCAGTCCATAATGAGATCGAGGAATCTCCATCGCCCACTTTCTAAAGATCCGTCTTACCCCATTTTTTCCCTCCACCTTCTTATGAAATCATATTTTGTGTTTGTTTCACATCTTCTTATGAGATGATTAGTACACCCGCCACCTTAAAAAGATATAGCTAATTATAACACGTTTGGGAGCTACTCCAATTATTCAGACATTTCAGACTTTGGACTTGAAGTTCTGATTACAAATGATGTGGTTCTGAGTAGTAGCCATTAACGTGTTCCTTTAAAATCCCTCAACCATATCGGGCTCAGATTGAACGGTTAGCGCAGAGTAACCTCACATGGGCTTCTCTGAGGAGAGAGATGTACATTTGAGAGATTTACTACTGTGCTACCTTCGGTCAGTGCAGTAGAGTAGAATGGTACTCCCAATCCACCTGGAGACAGGGGCAAAGACATTGGCAATTCTTCAAAACACGAGTTCCAACACTGCACTAACACAAAAGACAGCCCTGTTGTTAACAAGACATATGTTAGCTCTTACATTATATCAAATACTGTACATGTAAAGACGTGGGAAAATATGAACATTTGGTCATCGCAAAAAACAGACCTGTTGGTGTTTTGTTTTTGTTTTTTCCTGGTTTTTTTTGGGAGGCAGTGTTGTAGTTAGATACAATGTAAAGAGATTAAAAGAAAATGTATGTATTTTAAGATCCATATTTCCACGGCCTCGTCTATAACTACATATCAAAGACTGTATGGAAGCCAACCACGGCAGACCGCTGAGGACGGCAGCGCTCTCATGCCATGCATGGATGTAGACCACCACGTCATTATACAGAGACTCACGTATATTTTAGAGGTAGAGTTCAGTCGTAGAGAGGATAATATCCTCTGTGGAACACGAAGCGTTTGGCACCCAGTCCACGTGAAATCAAAATATTTTTCCCATTATTCTAATTGAACTTCTGAGTGGTCAAAGAAAGAAAACAAAAAAAGCAAAGCAGCTGCCTTCGAGAAGATCTCATATCACTGTTCCGTGTACTTTGTCACCAATCAGTTATGCGCTCACCATCCAGAGAATCGAGCTATTGTATTATCTATCGCACAACAGAAAAAAAAAGACCATTCTATATTTTCCCATTACTACACCTTTTTTACTGTGCTATGTGTACCATGTCACTGTGGGAGGGGGTGTAGGTGTGGAAAAGAGGATGCTGATTGGTCGGACATGAGGTGGGGCGGAGTGCCTTACTGAAACTAGCTGATAACCATTGTGATTGCTAGTCTGTTGTTTCTTGTTTGTTTGTTTGTTTGGGGGGAGTCCTTTACTTTGCTTAGGCAGTACTCACATATCAGCAGAAGTGTAGGTGGTGTAGCCTGCTTGTCTTTGGATTAAACCCCAAGATATGTACAATTATAATGATGCACTCTCCATTAATACAGTATATAGCCTGTATCAGCGTTTGCCCTTTCCCAATCAAGTGTTATAAAAAGGGATAATATGTAGCGTGTAGAATTAGCACCTCTGCCCGGAGAGTCCTCCGGGACAGTAGTACATATTACACATACATCTTACAGTTTCATCACACATTTTTATCAATCAAGAAGGCTTTTGGTTTTCTGTCAAGCAAGTCTCACTTAATGCTTAAACATATTCATATCATGGAGACGATATACCAACTTCGCATTAGTGCTTCCTGGTGCCAATGCTAATTGATGATGGGAATGATGATCTGCTGGAGTCAACAAGTAGACTACTGTATGTTACTGGAATAGAGTAAACTAAAGGCATGCTGCTGCTAAACTGAATTAACCCAACATGAAGTCACTAATACTGCATTTCGTTATTTTGTTATCCATTACTATCAGTAGGATGTTTGCCCTCATTTAAACTTACTGTAACAAAAATCTGTCTCGTCTAGAGATGTCCCAATCGGATTGGGGCAACCCTAGTTTCGTCCAACAGTCCCCTGGTGCAGACGAGAACTAGATATGAGGTTTAAAAATAATTGAATGCAGTATGATGGCACCCTGAGCTGGACCTCATAAACTGGCATACTGTCTGAGATTGTACTTTAATGGCTGACCAAGTCTTCAACCCGAGTGGTTCACTCAGGCTAGTTTGCCGCTGACTTCATTTTTGACTGACCCTTTCAATTTTAGTGGCAGCCAAAAAAGAAATTGCTAGTGCATGACATAAACAGCAGTTCTAAAACAATAGGGAGCTGTGGCAATACCCAAAACGTGACCAAAATATGCATTTAGTAAACATGTCATCATTGTTTTCTTTTTTATACAACATCGATCGTGACATGACCAAGCAGCCGAAGACCAGTGTTGTAGTGTGATACCTACCTTTAACAAGAGGTCACAGGTGTGTCGTTAGGCTGTAAAAAAATGTTTACTGTATGTCAACGTTTTAAAAAAAAGAAGAAAAAAAAGGTGAAAGCATATGTCATCTAGCCCTCTGTGGAGGCTGCCCCCTGCCTGCTGTGGGTGATTTTGTATACAGAAAAAAAGCTATATTGGAATCTGTGAAGGATGGCACGTTGATGAATCCCCATCGAGATCAAGTATAACTGTGTAGTGTTAATCGTGTATTATCCACCCTGTACAGCTGTATTCCTACAGATATGGTTTACTGTATCATTGATACTGTAGTTTCAAAGACGTGAACAACTATTTTTATGAAATGCGACAGTACGGATATATTACATTTTGCTAAAAAACAAAACAAAAAAAACTTGTTTACTGAAAGATATTCTGAAATACTGTCAAATAAACTCTTGACATGGTGTAAATATTCTTTTTTGCAGAGGTTGTTTTTTCCACACACTAAGAACACTTGAGATTTCAGATCACATGAGACCACATGTTCAGATTTATTTATTGACCCTATCAATCTCATTACCAAAAGTCTTTTACATAAAGGCACAGTTTGGATGGAGTCTATATGAGCCCTTTAGCCACAAACAAACAGGAGGAGTCCAGATTCTTGAGAGTAATTCTAATTGACCATGACCAAGAAGTAAAGACTGAACAAGAAAGTATAGTATACTGTAGATATTTCCATTCATTGTTATACACAGAAGTGGATGAAATTAATCCACAAGGGCCTATATATAGTATATACCCTATGGTACGTTTATTTGATGTTTGAATGGGATCAATACTACCATTATCAATCTCCCAGCAAACTAGTCAGCTGTGAGTATGCAAATAAGGCACTCATGACCTACCGGTATCTATATCATTCTATATCTTTGGCAGTGACAGAAAAATAGTCTTTGTCTTGAGCTCAACAAGTAAAACTATTACGTTTCTGGGTTAAAGTATGAAGGCACAGATTCACAATCACTTTGAACATAATATTCAGTTCAGTTTTATTTGAGCCCCATTACATTTCTCAAATTTGAAAGCACTATATTTCTAAAACTATGAAACATTTCAAAGATTCCTTTTCAGGCAAACAAGTCCACCGTAAGATGAACCTAAATAGGTTTGAATGGGGTTTCTAGGTGTAAGTATGTAGGACTAGTAGCATGCCAAAGTTTGTGCTATTGCCATTGAGAATGCATTGGGCGTTTAAGTTAAATAACTCAGAAACTACAAAACATTTCAAAGTAAAAAATTCCAGCATGTGTGCCCACAGTAAGCTGAATTATAAAAAGTGTGAATGGAGTTTCTAGGTGAAAGTGACTTTTTGACGTGCCATAGAGCTGCCATTGAGCCCCATTATAAATGTCTCAAATTTGAAAGCACTATATTTCTAAAACTATGAAACATTTCAAAGATTATTTTTAAGGCAAACATGTCCACCGTAAGATGAACCTAAATAGGTTTGGATGGGGTTTCTAGGTGTAACTATGTAGGACTAGTAGCATGCCAAAGTTTGTGCTATTGCCATTGAGAATGCATTGGGCGTTTAAGTTAAATAACTCAGAAACTACAAAACATTTCAAAGTAAAAAGTTCCAACATGTTTCTCCACAGTAAGCTGAATTATAAAAAGTGTGAATGGAATTTCTAGGTGAAAGTGACTTTTTGACGTGCCAAAATCTGCCATTGAGCCCCATTATAAATCTCTCAAATTTGAAAGCACTATATTTCTAAAACTATATATGAAACATTTCAAAGATTCCTTTTCAGGCAAACATGCCCACCGTAAGATGAACCTAAATAGGTTTGGATGGGGTTTCTAGGTGTAAGTATGTAGGACTAGTAGCATGCCAAAGTTTGTGTATTGCCATTGAGAATGCATTGGGCGTTTTAAGTTAAATAACTCAGAAACTACAAAACATTTCAAAGTAAAAAGTTCCAACATGTGTCTCCACAGTAAGCTGAATTATAAAAAGTGTGAATGGAGTTTCTAGGTGAAAGTGACTTTTTGACGTGCCACAATCTGCCATTGAGCCCCATTATAGATTTCTCAAATTTGAAAGCACTATATTTCTAAAACTATGAACCATTTCAAAGATTCCTTATCAGGCAAACATGCCCACCGTAAGGTGAACCTAAATAGGTTTGGATGGGGTTTCTAGTTGTAAGTATGTAGGACTATAGCAGACAAAGTTTGTGTATTGCCATTGAGAATGCATTGGGCGTTTAAGTTAAATAACTCAGAAACTACAAAACATTTCAAAGTAAAAAGTTCCAACATGTGTCTCCACAGTAAGCTGAATTATAAAAAGTGTGAATGGAGTTTCTAGGTGAAAGTGACTTTTTGACGTGCCAAAATCTGCCATTGAGCCCCATTATAAATGTCTCAAATTTGAAAGCACTATATTTCTAAAACTATGAAACATTTCAAAGATTCCTTTTCAGGCAAACATGTCCACCGTAAAATGAACCTAAATAGGTTTGGATGGGGTTTCTAGGTGTAAGTATGTAGGACTAGTAGCATGCCAAAGTTTGTGTATTGCCATTGAGAATGCATTGGGCGTTTTAAGTTAAATAACTCAGAAACTACAAAACATTTCAAAGTCTAAGGTTCCAACATGTGTCTCCAAAGTAAGCTGAATTATAAAAAGTGTGAATGGAGTTTCTAGGTGAAAGTGATTTTTTTACGTGCCATAGAGCTGCCATTGAGCCCCATTATAGATTTCTCAAATTTGAAAGCACTATATTTCTAAAAATATGAAACATTTCAAATATTCCTTTTCAGGCAAACATGTCCACCGTAAGATGAACCTAAATAGGTTTGAATGGGGTTTATAGGTGTAAGTATGTAGGACTAGTAGCATGCCAAAGTTTGTGCTATTGCCATTCAGAATGCATTGGGCGTTTAAGTTAAATAACTCAGAAACTACAAAACATTTCAAAGTAAAAGGTTCCAACATGTGTCTCCACAGTAAGCTGAATTATAAAAAGTGTGAATGGAGTTTCTAGGTGAAAGTGACTTTTTGACGTGCCAAAATCTGCCATTGAGCCCCATTATAAATGTCTCAAATTGGAAAGCACTATATTTCTAAAACTATGAACCATTTCAAAGATTCCTTATCAGGCAAACATGCCCACCGTAAGATGAACCTAAATAGGTTTGAATGGGGTTTCTAGGTGTAAGTATGTAGGACTAGTAGCATGCCAAAGTGTGTGCTATTGCCATTCAGAATGCATTGGGAGTTTAAGTTAAATAACTCAGAAACTACAAAACATTTCAAAGTAAAAAGTTCCAACATGTTTCTCCACAGTAAGCTGAATTATAAAAAGTGTGAATGGAATTTCTAGGTGAAAGTGACTTTTTGACGTGCCAAAATCTGCCATTGAGCCCCATTATAAATCTCTCAAATTTGAAAGCACTATATTTCTAAAACTATATATGAAACATTTCAAAGATTCCTTTTCAGGCAAACATGCCCACCGTAAGATGAACCTAAATAGGTTTGGATGGGGTTTCTAGGTGTAAGTATGTAGGACTAGTAGCATGCCAAAGTTTGTGTATTGCCATTGAGAATGCATTGGGCGTTTTAAGTTAAATAACTCAGAAACTACAAAACATTTCAAAGTAAAAAGTTCCAACATGTGTCTCCACAGTAAGCTGAATTATAAAAAGTGTGAATGGAGTTTCTAGGTGAAAGTGACTTTTTGACGTGCCACAATCTGCCATTGAGCCCCATTATAGATTTCTCAAATTTGAAAGCACTATATTTCTAAAACTATGAACCATTTCAAAGATTCCTTATCAGGCAAACATGCCCACCGTAAGGTGAACCTAAATAGGTTTGGATGGGGTTTCTAGTTGTAAGTATGTAGGACTATAGCAGACAAAGTTTGTGTATTGCCATTGAGAATGCATTGGGCGTTTAAGTTAAATAACTCAGAAACTACAAAACATTTCAAAGTAAAAAGTTCCAACATGTGTCTCCACAGTAAGCTGAATTATAAAAAGTGTGAATGGAGTTTCTAGGTGAAAGTGACTTTTTGACGTGCCAAAATCTGCCATTGAGCCCCATTATAAATGTCTCAAATTTGAAAGCACTATATTTCTAAAACTATGAAACATTTCAAAGATTCCTTTTCAGGCAAACATGTCCACCGTAAAATGAACCTAAATAGGTTTGGATGGGGTTTCTAGGTGTAAGTATGTAGGACTAGTAGCATGCCAAAGTTTGTGTATTGCCATTGAGAATGCATTGGGCGTTTTAAGTTAAATAACTCAGAAACTACAAAACATTTCAAAGTCTAAGGTTCCAACATGTGTCTCCAAAGTAAGCTGAATTATAAAAAGTGTGAATGGAGTTTCTAGGTGAAAGTGATTTTTTTACGTGCCATAGAGCTGCCATTGAGCCCCATTATAGATTTCTCAAATTTGAAAGCACTATATTTCTAAAACTATGAAACATTTCAAATATTCCTTTTCAGGCAAACATGTCCACCGTAAGATGAACCTAAATAGGTTTGAATGGGGTTTATAGGTGTAAGTATGTAGGACTAGTAGCATGCCAAAGTTTGTGCTATTGCCATTCAGAATGCATTGGGCGTTTAAGTTAAATAACTCAGAAACTACAAAACATTTCAAAGTAAAAGGTTCCAACATGTGTCTCCACAGTAAGCTGAATTATAAAAAGTGTGAATGGAGTTTCTAGGTGAAAGTGACTTTTTGACGTGCCAAAATCTGCCATTGAGCCCCATTATAAATGTCTCAAATTGGAAAGCACTATATTTCTAAAACTATGAACCATTTCAAAGATTCCTTATCAGGCAAACATGCCCACCGTAAGATGAACCTAAATAGGTTTGAATGGGGTTTCTAGGTGTAAGTATGTAGGACTAGTAGCATGCCAAAGTGTGTGCTATTGCCATTCAGAATGCATTGGGCGTTTAAGTTAAATAACTCAGAAACTACAAAACATTTCAAAGTAAAAGGTTCCAACATGTGTCTCCACAGTAAGCTGAATTATAAAAAGTGTGAATGGAGTTTCTAGGTGAAAGTGACTTTTTGACGTGCCAAAATCTGCCATTGAGCCCCATTATAAATGTCTCAAATTGGAAAGCACTATATTTCTAAAACTATGAAACATTTCAAAGATTCCTTTTCAGGCAAACATGTCCACCGTAAGATGAACCTAAATAGGTTTGAATGGGGTTTCTAGGTGTAAGTATGTAGGACTAGTAGCATGCCAAAGTTTGTGCTATTGCCATTCAGAATGCATTGGGCGTTTAAGTTAAATAACTCAGAAACTACAAAACATTTCAAAGTAAAAGGTTCCAACATGTGTCTCCACAGTAAGCTGAATTATAAAAAGTGTGAATGGAGTTTCTAGGTGAAAGTGACTTTTTGACGTGCCAAAATCTGCCATTGAGCCCCATTATAAATGTCTCAAATTGGAAAGCACTATATTTCTAAAACTATGAAACATTTCAAAGATTCCTTTTCAGGCAAACATGCCCACTGTGAGATGAACCTAAATAGGTTTGAATGGGGTTTCTAGGTGTAAGTATGTAGGACTAGTAGCATGCCAAAGTGTGTGCTATTGCCATTCAGAATGCATTGGGCGTTTAAGTTAAATAACTCAGAAACTACAAAACATTTCAAAGTAAAAGGTTCCAACATGTGTCTCCACAGTAAGCTGAATTATAAAAAGTGTGAATGGAGTTTCTAGGTGAAAGTGACTTTTTGACGTGCCAAAATCTGCCATTGAGCCCCATTATAAATGTCTCAAATTGGAAAGCACTATATTTCTAAAACTATGAAACATTTCAAAGATTCCTTTTCAGGCAAACATGTCCACCGTAAGATGAACCTAAATAGGTTTGGATGGGGTTTCTAGGTGTAAGTATGTAGGACTATAGTAGCATGACAAAGTTTGTGTATTGCCATTGAGAATGCATTGGGCGTTTAAGTTAAATAACTCAGAAACTACAAAACATTTCAAAGTAAAAAGTTCCAACATGTGTCTCCACAGTAAGCTGAATTATAAAAAGTGTGAATGGAGTTTCTAGGTGAAAGTGACTTTTTGACGTGCCAAAATCTGCCATTGAGCCCCATTATAAATGTCTCAAATTTGAAAGCACTATATTTCTAAAACTATGAAACATTTCAAATATTCCTTTTCAGGCAAACATGCCCACCGTAAGATTAACCTAAATAGGTTTGAATGGGGTTTCTAGGTGTAAGTATGTAGGACTAGTAGCATGCCAAAGTGTGTGCTATTGCCATTCAGAATGCATTGGGCGTTTAAGTTAAATAACTCAGAAACTACAAAACATTTCAAAGTAAAAGGTTCCAACATGTGTCTCCACAGTAAGCTGAATTATAAAAAGTGTGAATGGAGTTTCTAGGTGAAAGTGACTTTTTGACGTGCCAAAATCTGCCATTGAGCCCCATTATAAATGTCTCAAATTGGAAAGCACTATATTTCTAAAACTATGAAACATTTCAAAGATTCATTTTCAGGCAAACATGTCCACCGTAAGATGAACCTAAATAGGTTTGGATGGGGTTTCTAGGTGTAAGTATGTAGGACTATAGTAGCATGACAAAGTTTGTGTATTGCCATTGAGAATGCATTGGGCGTTTAAGTTAAATAACTCAGAAACTACAAAACATTTCAAAGTAAAAAGTTCCAACATGTGTCTCCAAAGTAAGCTGAATTATAAAAAGTGTGAATGGAGTTTCTAGGTGAAAGTGACTTTTTGACGTGCCAAAATCTGCCATTGAGCCCCATTATAAATGTCTCAAATTTGAAAGCACTATATTTCTAAAACTATGAAACATTTCAAAGATTCCTTTTCAGGCAAACATGTCCACCGTAAAATGAACCTAAATAGGTTTGGATGGGGTTTCTAGGTGTAAGTATGTAGGACTAGTAGCATGCCAAAGTTTGTGTATTGCCATTGAGAATGCATTGGGCGTTTTAAGTTAAATAACTCAGAAACTACAAAACATTTCAAAGTCTAAGGTTCCAACATGTGTCTCCACAGTAAGCTGAATTATAAAAAGTGTGAATGGAGTTTCTAGGTGAAAGTGATTTTTTTACGTGCCATAGAGCTGCCATTGAGCCCCATTATAGATTTCTCAAATTTGAAAGCACTATATTTCTAAAACTATGAAACATTTCAAATATTCCTTTTCAGGCAAACATGTCCACCGTAAGATGAACCTAAATAGGTTTGAATGGGGTTTATAGGTGTAAGTATGTAGGACTAGTAGCATGCCAAAGTTTGTGCTATTGCCATTCAGAATGCATTGGGCGTTTAAGTTAAATAACTCAGAAACTACAAAACATTTCAAAGTAAAAGGTTCCAACATGTGTCTCCACAGTAAGCTGAATTAAAAAAAGTGTGAATGGAGTTTCTAGGTGAAAGTGACTTTTTGACGTGCCAAAATCTGCCATTGAGCCCCATTATAAATGTCTCAAATTTGAAAGCACTATATTTCTAAAACTATGAAACATTTCAAATATTCCTTTTCAGGCAAACATGCCCACCGTAAGATTAACCTAAATAGGTTTGAATGGGGTTTCTAGGTGTAAGTATGTAGGACTAGTAGCATGCCAAAGTGTGTGCTATTGCCATTCAGAATGCATTGGGCGTTTAAGTTAAATAACTCAGAAACTACAAAACATTTCAAAGTAAAAGGTTCCAACATGTGTCTCCACAGTAAGCTGAATTATAAAAAGTGTGAATGGAGTTTCTAGGTGAAAGTGACTTTTTGACGTGCCAAAATCTGCCATTGAGCCCCATTATAAATGTCTCAAATTGGAAAGCACTATATTTCTAAAACTATGAAACATTTCAAAGATTCATTTTCAGGCAAACATGTCCACCGTAAGATGAACCTAAATAGGTTTGGATGGGGTTTCTAGGTGTAAGTATGTAGGACTATAGTAGCATGACAAAGTTTGTGTATTGCCATTGAGAATGCATTGGGCGTTTAAGTTAAATAACTCAGAAACTACAAAACATTTCAAAGTAAAAAGTTCCAACATGTGTCTCCAAAGTAAGCTGAATTATAAAAAGTGTGAATGGAGTTTCTAGGTGAAAGTGACTTTTTGACGTGCCAAAATCTGCCATTGAGCCCCATTATAAATGTCTCAAATTTGAAAGCACTATATTTCTAAAACTATGAAACATTTCAAAGATTCCTTTTCAGGCAAACATGTCCACCGTAAAATGAACCTAAATAGGTTTGGATGGGGTTTCTAGGTGTAAGTATGTAGGACTAGTAGCATGCCAAAGTTTGTGTATTGCCATTGAGAATGCATTGGGCGTTTTAAGTTAAATAACTCAGAAACTACAAAACATTTCAAAGTCTAAGGTTCCAACATGTGTCTCCACAGTAAGCTGAATTATAAAAAGTGTGAATGGAGTTTCTAGGTGAAAGTGATTTTTTTACGTGCCATAGAGCTGCCATTGAGCCCCATTATAGATTTCTCAAATTTGAAAGCACTATATTTCTAAAACTATGAAACATTTCAAATATTCCTTTTCAGGCAAACATGTCCACCGTAAGATGAACCTAAATAGGTTTGAATGGGGTTTATAGGTGTAAGTATGTAGGACTAGTAGCATGCCAAAGTTTGTGCTATTGCCATTCAGAATGCATTGGGCGTTTAAGTTAAATAACTCAGAAACTACAAAACATTTCAAAGTAAAAGGTTCCAACATGTGTCTCCACAGTAAGCTGAATTATAAAAAGTGTGAATGGAGTTTCTAGGTGAAAGTGACTTTTTGACGTGCCAAAATCTGCCATTGAGCCCCATTATAAATGTCTCAAATTGGAAAGCACTATATTTCTAAAACTATGAAACATTTCAAAGATTCCTTTTCAGGCAAACATGTCCACCGTAAGATGAACCTAAATAGGTTTGGATGGGGTTTCTAGGTGTAAGTATGTAGGACTATAGTAGCATGACAAAGTTTGTGTATTGCCATTGAGAATGCATTGGGCGTTTAAATTAAATAACTCAGAAACTACAAAACATTTCAAAGTAAAAAGTTCCAACATGTGTCTCCACAGTAAGCTGAATTATAAAAAGTGTGAATGGAGTTTCTAGGTGAAAGTGACTTTTTGACGTGCCAAAATCTGCCATTGAGCCCCATTATAAATGTCTCAAATTGGAAAGCACTATATTTCTAAAACTATGAAACATTTCAAAGATTCCTTTTCAGGCAAACATGTCCACCGTAAGATGAACCTAAATAGGTTTGAATGGGGTTTATAGGTGTAAGTATGTAGGACTAGTAGCATGCCAAAGTTTGTGCTATTTCCATTCAGAATGCATTGGGCGTTTAAGTTAAATAACTCAGAAACTACAAAACATTTCAAAGTAAAAGGTTCCAACATGTGTCTCCAAAGTAAGCTGAATTATAAAAAGTGTGAATGGAGTTTCTAGGTGAAAGTGACTTTTTGACGTGCCAAAATCTGCCATTGAGCCCCATTATAAATGTCTCAAATTTGAAAGCACTATATTTCTAAAACTATGAAACATTTCAAAGATTCCTTTTCAGGCAAACATGTCCACCGTAAAATGAACCTAAATAGGTTTGGATGGGGTTTCTAGGTGTAAGTATGTAGGACTAGTAGCATGCCAAAGTTTGTGTATTGCCATTGAGAATGCATTGGGCGTTTTAAGTTAAATAACTCAGAAACTACAAAACATTTCAAAGTCTAAGGTTCCAACATGTGTCTCCACAGTAAGCTGAATTATAAAAAGTGTGAATGGAGTTTCTAGGTGAAAGTGATTTTTTTACGTGCCATAGAGCTGCCATTGAGCCCCATTATAGATTTCTCAAATTTGAAAGCACTATATTTCTAAAACTATGAAACATTTCAAATATTCCTTTTCAGGCAAACATGTCCACCGTAAGATGAACCTAAATAGGTTTGAATGGGGTTTATAGGTGTAAGTATGTAGGACTAGTAGCATGCCAAAGTTTGTGCTATTGCCATTCAGAATGCATTGGGCGTTTAAGTTAAATAACTCAGAAACTACAAAACATTTCAAAGTAAAAGGTTCCAACATGTGTCTCCACAGTAAGCTGAATTATAAAAAGTGTGAATGGAGTTTCTAGGTGAAAGTGACTTTTTGACGTGCCAAAATCTGCCATTGAGCCCCATTATAAATGTCTCAAATTGGAAAGCACTATATTTCTAAAACTATGAAACATTTCAAAGATTCCTTTTCAGGCAAACATGTCCACCGTAAGATGAACCTAAATAGGTTTGGATGGGGTTTCTAGGTGTAAGTATGTAGGACTATAGTAGCATGACAAAGTTTGTGTATTGCCATTGAGAATGCATTGGGCGTTTAAGTTAAATAACTCAGAAACTACAAAACATTTCAAAGTAAAAAGTTCCAACATGTGTCTCCACAGTAAGCTGAATTATAAAAAGTGTGAATGGAGTTTCTAGGTGAAAGTGACTTTTTGACGTGCCAAAATCTGCCATTGAGCCCCATTATAAATGTCTCAAATTGGAAAGCACTATATTTCTAAAACTATGAAACATTTCAAAGATTCCTTTTCAGGCAAACATGTCCACCGTAAGATGAACCTAAATAGGTTTGAATGGGGTTTATAGGTGTAAGTATGTAGGACTAGTAGCATGCCAAAGTTTGTGCTATTTCCATTCAGAATGCATTGGGCGTTTAAGTTAAATAACTCAGAAACTACAAAACATTTCAAAGTAAAAGGTTCCAACATGTGTCTCCACAGTAAGCTGAAATATAAAAAGTGTGAATGGAGTTTCTAGGTGAAAGTGACTTTTTGACGTGCCAAAATCTGCCATTGAGCCCCATTATAAATGTCTCAAATTGGAAAGCACTATATTTCTAAAACTATGAAACATTTCAAAGATTCATTTTCAGGCAAACATGTCCACCGTAAGATGAACCTAAATAGGTTTGGATGGGGTTTCTAGGTGTAAGTATGTAGGACTATAGTAGCATGACAAAGTTTGTGTATTGCCATTGAGAATGCATTGGGCGTTTAAGTTAAATAACTCAGAAACTACAAAACATTTCAAAGTAAAAAGTTCCAACATGTGTCTCCAAAGTAAGCTGAATTATAAAAAGTGTGAATGGAGTTTCTAGGTGAAAGTGATTTTTTTACGTGCCATAGAGCTGCCATTGAGCCCCATTATAGATTTCTCAAATTTGAAAGCACTATATTTCTAAAACTATGAAACATTTCAAATATTCCTTTTCAGGCAAACATGTCCACCGTAAGATGAACCTAAATAGGTTTGAATGGGGTTTATAGGTGTAAGTATGTAGGACTAGTAGCATGCCAAAGTTTGTGCTATTGCCATTCAGAATGCATTGGGCGTTTAAGTTAAATAACTCAGAAACTACAAAACATTTCAAAGTAAAAGGTTCCAACATGTGTCTCCACAGTAAGCTGAATTATAAAAAGTGTGAATGGAGTTTCTAGGTGAAAGTGACTTTTTGACGTGCCAAAATCTGCCATTGAGCCCCATTATAAATGTCTCAAATTGGAAAGCACTATATTTCTAAAACTATGAAACATTTCAAAGATTCCTTTTCAGGCAAACATGTCCACCGTAAGATGAACCTAAATAGGTTTGGATGGGGTTTCTAGGTGTAAGTATGTAGGACTATAGTAGCATGACAAAGTTTGTGTATTGCCATTGAGAATGCATTGGGCGTTTAAGTTAAATAACTCAGAAACTACAAAACATTTCAAAGTAAAAAGTTCCAACATGTGTCTCCACAGTAAGCTGAATTATAAAAAGTGTGAATGGAGTTTCTAGGTGAAAGTGACTTTTTGACGTGCCAAAATCTGCCATTGAGCCCCATTATAAATGTCTCAAATTGGAAAGCACTATATTTCTAAAACTATGAAACATTTCAAAGATTCCTTTTCAGGCAAACATGTCCACCGTAAGATGAACCTAAATAGGTTTGAATGGGGTTTATAGGTGTAAGTATGTAGGACTAGTAGCATGCCAAAGTTTGTGCTATTGCCATTCAGAATGCATTGGGCGTTTAAGTTAAATAACTCAGAAACTACAAAACATTTCAAAGTAAAAGGTTCCAACATGTGTCTCCACAGTAAGCTGAAATATAAAAAGTGTGAATGGAGTTTCTAGGTGAAAGTGACTTTTTGACGTGCCAAAATCTGCCATTGAGCCCCATTATAAATGTCTCAAATTGGAAAGCACTATATTTCTAAAACTATGAAACATTTCAAATATTCCTTTTCAGGCAAACATGTCCACCGTAAGATGAACCTAAATAGGTTTGAATGGGGTTTATAGGTGTAAGTATGTAGGACTAGTAGCATGCCAAAGTTTGTGCTATTGCCATTCAGAATGCATTGGGCGTTTAAGTTAAATAACTCAGAAACTACAAAACATTTCAAAGTAAAAGGTTCCAACATGTGTCTCCACAGTAAGCTGAATTATAAAAAGTGTGAATGGAGTTTCTAGGTGAAAGTGACTTTTTGACGTGCCAAAATCTGCCATTGAGCCCCATTATAAATGTCTCAAATTGGAAAGCACTATATTTCTAAAACTATGAAACATTTCAAAGATTCCTTTTCAGGCAAACATGTCCACCGTAAGATGAACCTAAATAGGTTTGAATGGGGTTTATAGGTGTAAGTATGTAGGACTAGTAGCATGCCAAAGTTTGTGCTATTGCCATTCAGAATGCATTGGGCGTTTAAGTTAAATAACTCAGAAACTACAAAACATTTCAAAGTAAAAGGTTCCAACATGTGTCTCCACAGTAAGCTGAAATATAAAAAGTGTGAATGGAGTTTCTAGGTGAAAGTGACTTTTTGACGTGCCAAAATCTGCCATTGAGCCCCATTATAAATGTCTCAAATTGGAAAGCACTATATTTCTAAAACTATGAAACATTTCAAAGATTCATTTTCAGGCAAACATGTCCACCGTAAGATGAACCTAAATAGGTTTGGATGGGGTTTCTAGGTGTAAGTATGTAGGACTATAGTAGCATGACAAAGTTTGTGTATTGCCATTGAGAATGCATTGGGCGTTTAAGTTAAATAACTCAGAAACTACAAAACATTTCAAAGTAAAAAGTTCCAACATGTGTCTCCAAAGTAAGCTGAATTATAAAAAGTGTGAATGGAGTTTCTAGGTGAAAGTGATTTTTTTACGTGCCATAGAGCTGCCATTGAGCCCCATTATAGATTTCTCAAATTTGAAAGCACTATATTTCTAAAACTATGAAACATTTCAAATATTCCTTTTCAGGCAAACATGTCCACCGTAAGATGAACCTAAATAGGTTTGAATGGGGTTTATAGGTGTAAGTATGTAGGACTAGTAGCATGCCAAAGTTTGTGCTATTGCCATTCAGAATGCATTGGGCGTTTAAGTTAAATAACTCAGAAACTACAAAACATTTCAAAGTAAAAGGTTCCAACATGTGTCTCCACAGTAAGCTGAATTATAAAAAGTGTGAATGGAGTTTCTAGGTGAAAGTGACTTTTTGACGTGCCAAAATCTGCCATTGAGCCCCATTATAAATGTCTCAAATTGGAAAGCACTATATTTCTAAAACTATGAACCATTTCAAAGATTCCTTATCAGGCAAACATGCCCACCGTAAGATGAACCTAAATAGGTTTGAATGGGGTTTCTAGGTGTAAGTATGTAGGACTAGTAGCATGCCAAAGTGTGTGCTATTGCCATTCAGAATGCATTGGGCGTTTAAGTTAAATAACTCAGAAACTACAAAACATTTCAAAGTAAAAGGTTCCAACATGTGTCTCCACAGTAAGCTGAATTATAAAAAGTGTGAATGGAGTTTCTAGGTGAAAGTGACTTTTTGACGTGCCAAAATCTGCCATTGAGCCCCATTATAAATGTCTCAAATTGGAAAGCACTATATTTCTAAAACTATGAAACATTTCAAAGATTCCTTTTCAGGCAAACATGTCCACCGTAAGATGAACCTAAATAGGTTTGGATGGGGTTTCTAGGTGTAAGTATGTAGGACTATAGTAGCATGACAAAGTTTGTGTATTGCCATTGAGAATGCATTGGGCGTTTAAGTTAAATAACTCAGAAAGTACAAAACATTTCAAAGTAAAAAGTTCCAACATGTGTCTCCACAGTAAGCTGAATTATAAAAAGTGTGAATGGAGTTTCTAGGTGAAAGTGACTTTTTGACGTGCCAAAATCTGCCATTGAGCCCCATTATAAATGTCTCAAATTTGAAAGCACTATATTTCTAAAACTATGAAACATTTCAAAGATTCCTTTTCAGGCAAACATGTCCACCGTAAAATGAACCTAAATAGGTTTGGATGGGGTTTCTAGGTGTAAGTATGTAGGACTAGTAGCATGCCAAAGTTTGTGTATTGCCATTGAGAATGCATTGGGCGTTTTAAGTTAAATAACTCAGAAACTACAAAACATTTCAAAGTCTAAGGTTCCAACATGTGTCTCCACAGTAAGCTGAATTATAAAAAGTGTGAATGGAGTTTCTAGGTGAAAGTGATTTTTTTACGTGCCATAGAGCTGCCATTGAGCCCCATTATAGATTTCTCAAATTTGAAAGCACTATATTTCTAAAACTATGAAACATTTCAAATATTCCTTTTCAGGCAAACATGTCCACCGTAAGATGAACCTAAATAGGTTTGGATGGGGTTTCTAGGTGTAAGTATGTAGGACTATAGTAGCATGACAAAGTTTGTGTATTGCCATTGAGAATGCATTGGGCGTTTAAGTTAAATAACTCAGAAACTACAAAACATTTCAAAGTAAAAAGTTCCAACATGTGTCTCCACAGTAAGCTGAATTATAAAAAGTGTGAATGGAGTTTCTAGGTGAAAGTGACTTTTTGACGTGCCAAAATCTGCCATTGAGCCCCATTATAAATGTCTCAAATTGGAAAGCACTATATTTCTAAAACTATGAAACATTTCAAAGATTCCTTTTCAGGCAAACATGTCCACCGTAAGATGAACCTAAATAGGTTTGAATGGGGTTTATAGGTGTAAGTATGTAGGACTAGTAGCATGCCAAAGTTTGTGCTATTGCCATTCAGAATGCATTGGGCGTTTAAGTTAAATAACTCAGAAACTACAAAACATTTCAAAGTAAAAGGTTCCAACATGTGTCTCCACAGTAAGCTGAATTATAAAAAGTGTGAATGGAGTTTCTAGGTGAAAGTGACTTTTTGACGTGCCAAAATCTGCCATTGAGCCCCATTATAAATGTCTCAAATTGGAAAGCACTATATTTCTAAAACTATGAAACATTTCAAAGATTCCTTTTCAGGCAAACATGCCCACTGTGAGATGAACCTAAATAGGTTTGAATGGGGTTTCTAGGTGTAAGTATGTAGGACTAGTAGCATGCCAAAGTGTGTGCTATTGCCATTCAGAATGCATTGGGCGTTTAAGTTAAATAACTCAGAAACTACAAAACATTTCAAAGTAAAAGGTTCCAACATGTGTCTCCACAGTAAGCTGAATTATAAAAAGTGTGAATGGAGTTTCTAGGTGAAAGTGACTTTTTGACGTGCCAAAATCTGCCATTGAGCCCCATTATAAATGTCTCAAATTGGAAAGCACTATATTTCTAAAACTATGAAACATTTCAAAGATTCCTTTTCAGGCAAACATGTCCACCGTAAGATGAACCTAAATAGGTTTGGATGGGGTTTCTAGGTGTAAGTATGTAGGACTATAGTAGCATGACAAAGTTTGTGTATTGCCATTGAGAATGCATTGGGCGTTTAAGTTAAATAACTCAGAAACTACAAAACATTTCAAAGTAAAAAGTTCCAACATGTGTCTCCACAGTAAGCTGAATTATAAAAAGTGTGAATGGAGTTTCTAGGTGAAAGTGACTTTTTGACGTGCCAAAATCTGCCATTGAGCCCCATTATAAATGTCTCAAATTTGAAAGCACTATATTTCTAAAACTATGAAACATTTCAAATATTCCTTTTCAGGCAAACATGCCCACCGTAAGATTAACCTAAATAGGTTTGAATGGGGTTTCTAGGTGTAAGTATGTAGGACTAGTAGCATGCCAAAGTGTGTGCTATTGCCATTCAGAATGCATTGGGCGTTTAAGTTAAATAACTCAGAAACTACAAAACATTTCAAAGTAAAAGGTTCCAACATGTGTCTCCACAGTAAGCTGAATTATAAAAAGTGTGAATGGAGTTTCTAGGTGAAAGTGACTTTTTGACGTGCCAAAATCTGCCATTGAGCCCCATTATAAATGTCTCAAATTGGAAAGCACTATATTTCTAAAACTATGAAACATTTCAAAGATTCCTTTTCAGGCAAACATGTCCACCGTAAGATGAACCTAAATAGGTTTGGATGGGGTTTCTAGGTGTAAGTATGTAGGACTATAGTAGCATGACAAAGTTTGTGTATTGCCATTGAGAATGCATTGGGCGTTTAAGTTAAATAACTCAGAAACTACAAAACATTTCAAAGTAAAAAGTTCCAACATGTGTCTCCACAGTAAGCTGAATTATAAAAAGTGTGAATGGAGTTTCTAGGTGAAAGTGACTTTTTGACGTGCCAAAATCTGCCATTGAGCCCCATTATAAATGTCTCAAATTGGAAAGCACTATATTTCTAAAACTATGAAACATTTCAAAGATTCCTTTTCAGGCAAACATGTCCACCGTAAGATGAACCTAAATAGGTTTGGATGGGGTTTCTAGGTGTAAGTATGTAGGACTAGTAGCATGCCAAAGTTTGTGTATTGCCATTGAGAATGCATTGGGCGTTTTAAGTTAAATAACTCAGAAACTACAAAACATTTCAAAGTAAAAGGTTCCAACATGTGTCTCCACAGTAAGCTGAATTATAAAAAGTGTGAATGGAGTTTCTAGGTGAAAGTGACTTTTTGACGTGCCAAAATCTGCCATTGAGCCCCATTATAAATGTCTCAAATTGGAAAGCACTATATTTCTAAAACTATGAAACATTTCAAAGATTCCTTTTCAGGCAAACATGTCCACCGTAAGATGAACCTAAATAGGTTTGGATGGGGTTTCTCGGTGTAAGTATGTAGGACTATAGTAGCATGACAAAGTTTGTGTATTGCCATTGAGAATGCATTGGGCGTTTAAGTTAAATAACTCAGAAACTACAAAACATTTCAAAGTAAAAAGTTCCAACATGTGTCTCCACAGTAAGCTGAATTATAAATAGTGTGAATGGAGTTTCTAGGTGAAAGTGACATTTTGACGTGCCAAAATCTGCCATTGAGCCCCATTATAAATGTCTCAAATTTGAAAGCACTATATTTCTAAAACTATGAAACATTTCAAAGATTCCTTTTCAGGCAAACATGTCCACCGTAAGATGAACCTAAATAGGTTTGGATGGGGTTTCTAGGTGTAAGTATGTAGGACTAGTAGCATGCCAAAGTTTGTGTATTGCCATTGAGAATGCATTGGGCGTTTTAAGTTAAATAACTCAGAAACTACAAAACATTTCAAAGTCTAAGGTTCCAACATGTGTCTCCACAGTAAGCTGAATTATAAAAAGTGTGAATGGAGTTTCTAGGTGAAAGCGATTTTTTTACGTGCCATAGAGCTGCCATTGAGCCCCATTATAAATTTCTCAAATTTGAAAGCACTATATTTCTAAAACTATGAAACATTTCAAATATTCCTTTTCAGGCAAACATGTCCACCGTAAGATGAACCTAAATAGGTTTGAATGGGGTTTATAGGTGTAAGTATGTAGGACTAGTAGCATGCCAAAGTTTGTGCTATTGCCATTGAGAATGCATTGGGCGTTTAAGTTAAATAACTCAGAAACTACAAAACATTTCAAAGTAAAAGGTTCCAACATGTGTCTCCACAGTAAGCTGAATTATAAAAAGTGTGAATGGAGTTTCTAGGTGATAGTGACTTTTTGACGTGCCAAAATCTGCCATTGAGCCCCATTATAAATTTCTCAAATTTGAAAGCACTATATTTCTAAAACTATGAAACATTTCAAATATTCCTTTTCAGGCAAACATGCCCACCGTAAGATTAACCTAAATAGGTTTGAATGGGGTTTCTAGGTGTAAGTATGTAGGACTAGTAGCATGCCAAAGTTTGTGCTATTGCCATTCAGAATGCATTGGGCGTTTAAGTTAAATAACTCAGAAACTACAAAACATTTCAAAGTAAAAGGTTCCAACATGTGTCTCCACAGTAAGCTGAATTATAAAAAGTGTGAATGGAGTTTCTAGGTGAAAGTGACTTTTTGACGTGCCAAAATCTGCCATTGAGCCCCATTATAAATGTCTCAAATTTGAAAGCACTATATTTCTAAAACTATGAAACATTTCAAAGATTCCTTTTCAGGCAAACATGCCCACTGTAAGATGAACCTAAATAGGTTTGGATGGGGTTTCTAGGTGTAAGTATGTAGGACTAGTAGCATGCCAAAGTTTGTGTATTGCCATTGAGAATGCATTGGGCGTTTTAAGTTAAATAACTCAGAAACTACAAAACATTTCAAAGTCTAAGGTTCCAACATGTGTCTCCACAGTAAGCTGAATTATAAAAAGTGTGAATGGAGTTTCTAGGTGAAAGTGACTTTTTGACGTGCCAAAATCTGCCATTGAGCCCCATTATAAATGTCTCAAATTTGAAAGCACTATATTTCTAAAACTATGAAACATTTCAAAGATTCCTTTTCAGGCAAACATGGCCACCGTAAGATGAACCTAAATAGGTTTGGATGGGGTTTATAGGTGTAAGTATGTAGGACTAGTAGCATGACAAAGTTTGTGTATTGCCATTGAGAATGCATTGGGCGTTTAAGTTAAATAACTCAGAAACTACAAAACATTTCATAGTAAAAAGTTCCAACATGTGTCTCCACAGTAAGCTGAATTATAAAAAGTGTGAATGGAGTTTCTAGGTGAAAGTGACTTTTTGACGTGCCAAAATCTGCCATTGAGCCCCATTATAGATTTCTCAAATTTGAAAGCACTATATTTCTAAAACTGAAACATTTCAAAGATTCCTTTTCAGGCAAACATGCCCACCGTAAGATGAACCTAAATAGCTTTGAATGGGGTTTCTAGGTGTAAGTATGTAGGACTAGTAGCATGCCAAAGTTTGTGCTATTGCCATTCAGAATTCATTGGGCGTTTAAGTTAAATAACTCAGAAACTACAAAACATTTCAAAGTAAAAGGTTCCAACATGTGTCTCCACAGTAAGCTGAATTATAAAAAGTGTGAATGGAGTTTCTAGGTGAAAGTGACTTTTTGACGTGCCAAAATCTGCCATTGAGCCCCATTATAAATGTCTCAAATTGGAAAGCACTATATTTCTAAAACTATGAAACATTTCAAAGATTCCTTTTCAGGCAAACATGTCCACCGTAAGATGAACCTAAATAGGTTTGGATGGGGTTTCTAGGTGTAAGTATGTAGGACTATAGTAGCATGACAAAGTTTGTGTATTGCCATTGAGAATGCATTGGGCGTTTAAGTTAAATAACTCAGAAACTACAAAACATTTCAAAGTAAAAAGTTCCAACATGTGTCTCCACAGTAAGCTGAATTATAAAAAGTGTGAATGGAGTTTCTAGGTGAAAGTGACTTTTTGACGTGCCAAAATCTGCCATTGAGCCCCATTATAAATGTCTCAAATTGGAAAGCACTATATTTCTAAAACTATGAAACATTTCAAAGATTCCTTTTCAGGCAAACATGTCCACCGTAAGATGAACCTAAATAGGTTTGAATGGGGTTTATAGGTGTAAGTATGTAGGACTAGTAGCATGCCAAAGTTTGTGCTATTGCCATTCAGAATGCATTGGGCGTTTAAGTTAAATAACTCAGAAACTACAAAACATTTCAAAGTAAAAGGTTCCAACATGTGTCTCCACAGTAAGCTGAAATATAAAAAGTGTGAATGGAGTTTCTAGGTGAAAGTGACTTTTTGACGTGCCAAAATCTGCCATTGAGCCCCATTATAAATGTCTCAAATTGGAAAGCACTATATTTCTAAAACTATGAAACATTTCAAAGATTCATTTTCAGGCAAACATGTCCACCGTAAGATGAACCTAAATAGGTTTGGATGGGGTTTCTAGGTGTAAGTATGTAGGACTATAGTAGCATGACAAAGTTTGTGTATTGCCATTGAGAATGCATTGGGCGTTTAAGTTAAATAACTCAGAAACTACAAAACATTTCAAAGTAAAAAGTTCCAACATGTGTCTCCAAAGTAAGCTGAATTATAAAAAGTGTGAATGGAGTTTCTAGGTGAAAGTGATTTTTTTACGTGCCATAGAGCTGCCATTGAGCCCCATTATAGATTTCTCAAATTTGAAAGCACTATATTTCTAAAACTATGAAACATTTCAAATATTCCTTTTCAGGCAAACATGTCCACCGTAAGATGAACCTAAATAGGTTTGAATGGGGTTTATAGGTGTAAGTATGTAGGACTAGTAGCATGCCAAAGTTTGTGCTATTGCCATTCAGAATGCATTGGGCGTTTAAGTTAAATAACTCAGAAACTACAAAACATTTCAAAGTAAAAGGTTCCAACATGTGTCTCCACAGTAAGCTGAATTATAAAAAGTGTGAATGGAGTTTCTAGGTGAAAGTGACTTTTTGACGTGCCAAAATCTGCCATTGAGCCCCATTATAAATGTCTCAAATTGGAAAGCACTATATTTCTAAAACTATGAACCATTTCAAAGATTCCTTATCAGGCAAACATGCCCACCGTAAGATGAACCTAAATAGGTTTGAATGGGGTTTCTAGGTGTAAGTATGTAGGACTAGTAGCATGCCAAAGTGTGTGCTATTGCCATTCAGAATGCATTGGGCGTTTAAGTTAAATAACTCAGAAACTACAAAACATTTCAAAGTAAAAGGTTCCAACATGTGTCTCCACAGTAAGCTGAATTATAAAAAGTGTGAATGGAGTTTCTAGGTGAAAGTGACTTTTTGACGTGCCAAAATCTGCCATTGAGCCCCATTATAAATGTCTCAAATTGGAAAGCACTATATTTCTAAAACTATGAAACATTTCAAAGATTCCTTTTCAGGCAAACATGTCCACCGTAAGATGAACCTAAATAGGTTTGGATGGGGTTTCTAGGTGTAAGTATGTAGGACTATAGTAGCATGACAAAGTTTGTGTATTGCCATTGAGAATGCATTGGGCGTTTAAGTTAAATAACTCAGAAAGTACAAAACATTTCAAAGTAAAAAGTTCCAACATGTGTCTCCACAGTAAGCTGAATTATAAAAAGTGTGAATGGAGTTTCTAGGTGAAAGTGACTTTTTGACGTGCCAAAATCTGCCATTGAGCCCCATTATAAATGTCTCAAATTTGAAAGCACTATATTTCTAAAACTATGAAACATTTCAAAGATTCCTTTTCAGGCAAACATGTCCACCGTAAAATGAACCTAAATAGGTTTGGATGGGGTTTCTAGGTGTAAGTATGTAGGACTAGTAGCATGCCAAAGTTTGTGTATTGCCATTGAGAATGCATTGGGCGTTTTAAGTTAAATAACTCAGAAACTACAAAACATTTCAAAGTCTAAGGTTCCAACATGTGTCTCCACAGTAAGCTGAATTATAAAAAGTGTGAATGGAGTTTCTAGGTGAAAGTGATTTTTTTACGTGCCATAGAGCTGCCATTGAGCCCCATTATAGATTTCTCAAATTTGAAAGCACTATATTTCTAAAACTATGAAACATTTCAAATATTCCTTTTCAGGCAAACATGTCCACCGTAAGATGAACCTAAATAGGTTTGGATGGGGTTTCTAGGTGTAAGTATGTAGGACTATAGTAGCATGACAAAGTTTGTGTATTGCCATTGAGAATGCATTGGGCGTTTAAGTTAAATAACTCAGAAACTACAAAACATTTCAAAGTAAAAAGTTCCAACATGTGTCTCCACAGTAAGCTGAATTATAAAAAGTGTGAATGGAGTTTCTAGGTGAAAGTGACTTTTTGACGTGCCAAAATCTGCCATTGAGCCCCATTATAAATGTCTCAAATTGGAAAGCACTATATTTCTAAAACTATGAAACATTTCAAAGATTCCTTTTCAGGCAAACATGTCCACCGTAAGATGAACCTAAATAGGTTTGAATGGGGTTTATAGGTGTAAGTATGTAGGACTAGTAGCATGCCAAAGTTTGTGCTATTGCCATTCAGAATGCATTGGGCGTTTAAGTTAAATAACTCAGAAACTACAAAACATTTCAAAGTAAAAGGTTCCAACATGTGTCTCCACAGTAAGCTGAATTATAAAAAGTGTGAATGGAGTTTCTAGGTGAAAGTGACTTTTTGACGTGCCAAAATCTGCCATTGAGCCCCATTATAAATGTCTCAAATTGGAAAGCACTATATTTCTAAAACTATGAAACATTTCAAAGATTCCTTTTCAGGCAAACATGCCCACTGTGAGATGAACCTAAATAGGTTTGAATGGGGTTTCTAGGTGTAAGTATGTAGGACTAGTAGCATGCCAAAGTGTGTGCTATTGCCATTCAGAATGCATTGGGCGTTTAAGTTAAATAACTCAGAAACTACAAAACATTTCAAAGTAAAAGGTTCCAACATGTGTCTCCACAGTAAGCTGAATTATAAAAAGTGTGAATGGAGTTTCTAGGTGAAAGTGACTTTTTGACGTGCCAAAATCTGCCATTGAGCCCCATTATAAATGTCTCAAATTGGAAAGCACTATATTTCTAAAACTATGAAACATTTCAAAGATTCCTTTTCAGGCAAACATGTCCACCGTAAGATGAACCTAAATAGGTTTGGATGGGGTTTCTAGGTGTAAGTATGTAGGACTATAGTAGCATGACAAAGTTTGTGTATTGCCATTGAGAATGCATTGGGCGTTTAAGTTAAATAACTCAGAAACTACAAAACATTTCAAAGTAAAAAGTTCCAACATGTGTCTCCACAGTAAGCTGAATTATAAAAAGTGTGAATGGAGTTTCTAGGTGAAAGTGACTTTTTGACGTGCCAAAATCTGCCATTGAGCCCCATTATAAATGTCTCAAATTTGAAAGCACTATATTTCTAAAACTATGAAACATTTCAAATATTCCTTTTCAGGCAAACATGCCCACCGTAAGATTAACCTAAATAGGTTTGAATGGGGTTTCTAGGTGTAAGTATGTAGGACTAGTAGCATGCCAAAGTGTGTGCTATTGCCATTCAGAATGCATTGGGCGTTTAAGTTAAATAACTCAGAAACTACAAAACATTTCAAAGTAAAAGGTTCCAACATGTGTCTCCACAGTAAGCTGAATTATAAAAAGTGTGAATGGAGTTTCTAGGTGAAAGTGACTTTTTGACGTGCCAAAATCTGCCATTGAGCCCCATTATAAATGTCTCAAATTGGAAAGCACTATATTTCTAAAACTATGAAACATTTCAAAGATTCCTTTTCAGGCAAACATGTCCACCGTAAGATGAACCTAAATAGGTTTGGATGGGGTTTCTAGGTGTAAGTATGTAGGACTATAGTAGCATGACAAAGTTTGTGTATTGCCATTGAGAATGCATTGGGCGTTTAAGTTAAATAACTCAGAAACTACAAAACATTTCAAAGTAAAAAGTTCCAACATGTGTCTCCACAGTAAGCTGAATTATAAAAAGTGTGAATGGAGTTTCTAGGTGAAAGTGACTTTTTGACGTGCCAAAATCTGCCATTGAGCCCCATTATAAATGTCTCAAATTGGAAAGCACTATATTTCTAAAACTATGAAACATTTCAAAGATTCCTTTTCAGGCAAACATGTCCACCGTAAGATGAACCTAAATAGGTTTGGATGGGGTTTCTAGGTGTAAGTATGTAGGACTAGTAGCATGCCAAAGTTTGTGTATTGCCATTGAGAATGCATTGGGCGTTTTAAGTTAAATAACTCAGAAACTACAAAACATTTCAAAGTAAAAGGTTCCAACATGTGTCTCCACAGTAAGCTGAATTATAAAAAGTGTGAATGGAGTTTCTAGGTGAAAGTGACTTTTTGACGTGCCAAAATCTGCCATTGAGCCCCATTATAAATGTCTCAAATTGGAAAGCACTATATTTCTAAAACTATGAAACATTTCAAAGATTCCTTTTCAGGCAAACATGTCCACCGTAAGATGAACCTAAATAGGTTTGGATGGGGTTTCTCGGTGTAAGTATGTAGGACTATAGTAGCATGACAAAGTTTGTGTATTGCCATTGAGAATGCATTGGGCGTTTAAGTTAAATAACTCAGAAACTACAAAACATTTCAAAGTAAAAAGTTCCAACATGTGTCTCCACAGTAAGCTGAATTATAAATAGTGTGAATGGAGTTTCTAGGTGAAAGTGACATTTTGACGTGCCAAAATCTGCCATTGAGCCCCATTATAAATGTCTCAAATTTGAAAGCACTATATTTCTAAAACTATGAAACATTTCAAAGATTCCTTTTCAGGCAAACATGTCCACCGTAAGATGAACCTAAATAGGTTTGGATGGGGTTTCTAGGTGTAAGTATGTAGGACTAGTAGCATGCCAAAGTTTGTGTATTGCCATTGAGAATGCATTGGGCGTTTTAAGTTAAATAACTCAGAAACTACAAAACATTTCAAAGTCTAAGGTTCCAACATGTGTCTCCACAGTAAGCTGAATTATAAAAAGTGTGAATGGAGTTTCTAGGTGAAAGCGATTTTTTTACGTGCCATAGAGCTGCCATTGAGCCCCATTATAAATTTCTCAAATTTGAAAGCACTATATTTCTAAAACTATGAAACATTTCAAATATTCCTTTTCAGGCAAACATGTCCACCGTAAGATGAACCTAAATAGGTTTGAATGGGGTTTATAGGTGTAAGTATGTAGGACTAGTAGCATGCCAAAGTTTGTGCTATTGCCATTGAGAATGCATTGGGCGTTTAAGTTAAATAACTCAGAAACTACAAAACATTTCAAAGTAAAAGGTTCCAACATGTGTCTCCACAGTAAGCTGAATTATAAAAAGTGTGAATGGAGTTTCTAGGTGATAGTGACTTTTTGACGTGCCAAAATCTGCCATTGAGCCCCATTATAAATTTCTCAAATTTGAAAGCACTATATTTCTAAAACTATGAAACATTTCAAATATTCCTTTTCAGGCAAACATGCCCACCGTAAGATTAACCTAAATAGGTTTGAATGGGGTTTCTAGGTGTAAGTATGTAGGACTAGTAGCATGCCAAAGTTTGTGCTATTGCCATTCAGAATGCATTGGGCGTTTAAGTTAAATAACTCAGAAACTACAAAACATTTCAAAGTAAAAGGTTCCAACATGTGTCTCCACAGTAAGCTGAATTATAAAAAGTGTGAATGGAGTTTCTAGGTGAAAGTGACTTTTTGACGTGCCAAAATCTGCCATTGAGCCCCATTATAAATGTCTCAAATTTGAAAGCACTATATTTCTAAAACTATGAAACATTTCAAAGATTCCTTTTCAGGCAAACATGCCCACTGTAAGATGAACCTAAATAGGTTTGGATGGGGTTTCTAGGTGTAAGTATGTAGGACTAGTAGCATGCCAAAGTTTGTGTATTGCCATTGAGAATGCATTGGGCGTTTTAAGTTAAATAACTCAGAAACTACAAAACATTTCAAAGTCTAAGGTTCCAACATGTGTCTCCACAGTAAGCTGAATTATAAAAAGTGTGAATGGAGTTTCTAGGTGAAAGTGACTTTTTGACGTGCCAAAATCTGCCATTGAGCCCCATTATAAATGTCTCAAATTTGAAAGCACTATATTTCTAAAACTATGAAACATTTCAAAGATTCCTTTTCAGGCAAACATGGCCACCGTAAGATGAACCTAAATAGGTTTGGATGGGGTTTATAGGTGTAAGTATGTAGGACTAGTAGCATGACAAAGTTTGTGTATTGCCATTGAGAATGCATTGGGCGTTTAAGTTAAATAACTCAGAAACTACAAAACATTTCATAGTAAAAAGTTCCAACATGTGTCTCCACAGTAAGCTGAATTATAAAAAGTGTGAATGGAGTTTCTAGGTGAAAGTGACTTTTTGACGTGCCAAAATCTGCCATTGAGCCCCATTATAGATTTCTCAAATTTGAAAGCACTATATTTCTAAAACTGAAACATTTCAAAGATTCCTTTTCAGGCAAACATGCCCACCGTAAGATGAACCTAAATAGCTTTGAATGGGGTTTCTAGGTGTAAGTATGTAGGACTAGTAGCATGCCAAAGTTTGTGCTATTGCCATTCAGAATTCATTGGGCGTTTAAGTTAAATAACTCAGAAACTACAAAACATTTCAAAGTAAAAAGTTCCAACATGTGTCTCCACAGTAAGCTGAATTATAAAAAGTGTGAATGGAGTTCCTAGGTGAAAGTGACTTTTTGACGTGCCAAAATCTGCCATTGAGCCCCATTATAAATGTCTCAAATTTGAAAGCACTATATTTCTAAAACTATGACACATTTCAAAGATTCCTTTTCAGGCAAACATGCCCACCGTAAGATGAACCTAAATAGGTTTTTCTAGGTGTAAGTATGTAGGACTAGTAGCATACTAGTAGCGTGCCGGAACATCCAGACGCCCAGGGGGCCAGGCCGATTTCGGCGAGCCGCCCTACGTCCGAAACGGTTGAGAAATGACTGTTACCGTGTGGGGGTCCCTCTACTATACTGGCACACCCGAAATCATCATATATACAGTTAATGTGCGTGTGTGTGTTAGGCCTCACTTACACTTAAGACACACTTGTGTCCTGTGTTTTCTGTGTGTTATGGCCGCCTCAATGCATTTCCAATGGTTTCATGACACAACCTTGTTGCATGGCTGTCTTCTGAGTGGCCCCAGAGCCATCTGAAGTTGAGTAGCCCTGTTATAGTATGTCATCAAAAACCATGATGTTTTTCTTTTCTTTTTTTTTTGTCGAAAATCATGAAAAATGACATACTATAGTATTGTTTTTTTTTAATCAGCGAAAACCAGCGAAACGCGTAAAAAACAACATACTACAATGTCATTTTGAATGGTTTGACGATAAAAGCAATGATAAATCGTGATATTGTTTTTCATGGTTTGACGATAAAAAAGATGAAAAACATGATTCTCAAAATTTTTTGCGTCAACAAACCATGAAAAACGACCTAATTTCTCTATTTCATCTGCAACATCCATGAAAAACGACAGACATCTTTTTCTTAGAAGTCGAAAACCATGAAAAACGACATATTCAAGGGCTTTTGGAGAGAAACAAGAGACACCAATCACTTTAGACTAGAGTACTGCAGTGCTGGTGTGTGTGTGTTTCCAGCTGGTGCTCGTTGACGCTCGTTAATGTCAATGTCAATTATGTTTATGCACTGTCAAATAGGTCTACATCTATTTTAAGGTAGCATATACATATACCACCCTGTGTTCATACTGTGCACACATTAATCTTTGTGTTTGAACACAAAATGCATTTTGAGATCCCAAGAAATGTTGTGCCGGTAGTTGAATACCCCTGTACTATAGTATTTTGTTTTTCATGATTTTCATTATTTGTCTCATATTTTTATCGTCGAAAACCATGAAAAACTGGCAGTAGGTCTATCAATAGGTGTGACTCCTATTCATGTGTTTGTGGAGGACGTCCTGAGATGTGAAGGCGTAGAGGCACTCAGGACAGGAGAAGGGCTGAGTGGGTGACCTCACAGCGTTGGTGTTTGCTTGTAGCGTCAGTGTTTTGAAAGGGATATCTTTATTGAGTATTCTGACATACTAAAAACGACATACTGTCGTTTTTCATCATTTCTCTATTTTTACCACCTGCAAAAACCATGAAAAACAACATACAACTTTTTTTAGTCAAACCATGAAAAACAACATACAACATACTAAACAATATGGTTAATCTAACCTCCCGCAGTCAATGCTGTTTCAGAGCTTCGTTCAACATTTTAGTCGACGCTGGTACAAATGTTTTTTTAAACCTGATGTACTTCCACTTTGGTTCTTTGTACCTTCTACCAGAGGGCAGAAGTACTTCATTTCAATGTTAAAACATGGGTAACATCACTGACACTGTTTTGAGCCTGTCTTAATGTAGCCTGCTCATAAATAGACTGCAGAGAGGGGAGTTGTCTTACCCCTATGATCTTCCCTGCACCAATCTAAACAATTTGGACTATGTCGTTGAAAGCCATGAAAAACGTTTTCATGATTCAGCCTCCAGGCACTGAGTGTGATTTCCTGTCAAATCTGCAGGTCCATTGTCCTGTTCGTTGTTCTCTCCATTGTTCTGTCCATCCAGGAGGCCTTCCTGAAACAGCCAAACATAAGGATCCATTAGGTATTTAACCACTCGTTTCGTTGCTATCGGGTGGGAAGTCTAAAACCGTTCCTTTTTTATTATAATTCTAAAAACGATTTTAAAATGTGACAATAGCTGATCTACAAGCCTTTGAATTGGCTATTTTCACTACTTTTGCGCAACGTTCTTGTATGGTGAAGTAGGGCATTAATTTAAAACAAAACATCAAAAGTTGGAATATGGAAATATGAGGTTTCTGCCTGACAGAAACGGTATATACTTCCTTATTGCTGTATAAATTGCTGAAATAGCCAATATACAGTACAAACTCACACTTGTAGATCAGCTATAATGTTCTTGAAAGTTTGCCCAAAACATGGTTAATGCAGCTTAAACAGAAATTCAGACATTCTCTTTAGTTTTATCATTTAATATAGAACATAAAGTCCCAAGTTGCTTTTCAATTGGAATGGAATACTCCATGCCCACATCTGTGTTTTCATAAAAAGCATGTTTTTATTGCATCATTGACTCACCTCCCTTTGTCTGTGAACTCCCAACTGGAAGCGACAGCAAATAACATCCACTATGAAGCCTACCATCCCATGAAGCATGCCTGTCAGAAAATAAAGAAAGGTCTTTTCATGCAACAGGCATTTTCAATTTCATGTACCTCTATAAATACCAGATTGATTGTCCTTGTCGTGCATGGGAAATGTCAGCCCTAATATTGGGAAATTCACCATCTCCCTCTTTTGTTTGAGAGACTTTCCCATCAGACTGTATGCCAGCTGCTGGCATTTGCCAGTGTCCATTTTGTTCAAATGACTGGTGGTTTGCCAGTATTTATTATAGGGGGGGGGGGGGGGTACTATTTTTTCACTTAGTCTCTTTTTGTACAGTGAATTGGACATTTGTTAACTTGTATGTATAGAGCAGACCCAAAAGATTACGGAAAAGATATGTTTAGGCAAACAACATTACATTAACAGATGCAACGCCATTAAAACAGAAGGAGACAACTGCCTTGCAAGGGACAATGTGTGAAGAAGTTATACAACTCAACTCTATACATATTATGGTACCTGGGTATGTGCTATATGGCCTGTGCGTGTGTGTGTGTTTTCTTAAAATAGTCCACATTTTGGGACAAATTAGTTAATTAATTAGGGACGCATAATTGGGGACAAAACTTGGGGGCCCCAATTTGATTGTACTGCAGCTTCATACCTACCATTGCTATGGTTAGGGTAAAGAGAAATGGACTGAATGTAAGTCAATGCAATGTCCCCAAACGTTTGCAAAACCAATGTTTGTGTGTGAGAGAGTTTTTCAACCTGTTGTAGAGAAAATGCCTCCAACAATGCCGCAGAGTCTGATGAAAAACTTCCACAGTGGCATGTGCTGCTCTGTGATTTTAACCATCAGGGAGCTGATGTCATACTTCATGAAGATCCCTGACACTCCATGGCTGCCTGCAGCATGGTCTATTACCCGCTCCTACATAAGAGAACAGACAACAGAACAGCACTTAAATACACAAGCGCAAGTACACCAAGATATTCTGATGCATACAGATACAGACTACTGAAACCTAAACATACCCGCTCAGTGACTGAGTACTGGTTTGTCTCTGCTGCCATCTGGTAGGTGTTCAGTTTTGTGGGCACTATGGTGATGAAGTACTGGAACATGTGATTATCTGGAGAGAGGTATTATATATGCTGCTGGTTAGTCACTTAATCTTAAAACACAAATCTAAAATCCACTATCATTAAAGGGAAATTTCACCCTTTTTGCAAAAAAATATATGTTAATGACGTTTAGAAGATTTAGAACACTTTCCTGTGGGTCTTTGTGTGTAATATGTGGTTTTAGATATTTTGGATTTTAGCAGTGAGCCCAGTGTCTCTGATGTCATGGACACTGGGCTCACTTACTTCCTGGACTACATGTTGTCTCAGTAAAACAGCCCTCCCCCTATCCACAAGGAGGAGCAGTGCACCAAAGCATTATGGGAATTGTAGGAAGGAAGCTTTGAGAAGGAAAGGAAATGGTCACATGAGTGGCCTGCACCATGACACTTTCATGGACACTTTCATGGGAGCCAAAACTCACACCGGAAGTTCAATGAATACATGGCAGTGAATGGAGCCGGCTGGACAGCTCATAACAAACACTATTTATGAACAATTGAGACCTTTGTCATATAATTGGTTCAGGAATATAAAAGAATACATATCACAGGTTGTTTTCTAATCACTTGCTTTTCGATTTGCACAGAGTGCACAGTATATCATTTTATTTGAGGATCTAAACAGCAGCAGGTATCGTTTCTGGCTCGGAGGTATCGCGATATTTGACTGACCGACAGGAAACGGTCGGTCGGTTGCGATACTTGGTACGTTCAGAAAGGTGCTTTGCGCTCTTTAGATACCATACCTCTATAAAATTACAGTGTACACATCGAAAAGCAACACAGCAGACAATAATGTGTTACATGTCTGTTCCAGTGCATTCTGCAACTTCCGGGTGTAGTTTGGCTCCCATGAAAGTGTCCATGAAAGTCACGTGTCCAGTCACGTGGGCGACTGTGGCTCAGGAGGTAGAGCAGGTCGTCCAATGATCCATGGGTCGGTGGTTCGAATCCCGGCTCCTCCTGTCTACATGTCGAAGTGTCCTTGGGCAAGACACTGAACCACAAATAGGCCTTATGCAGCCGACACTTCCGCGTTCAGCTTGGGCCGCCGGAAAGCTTCCGGTCGGGAGAAACTCATTCACTGTGAACGTACGGTCGTGATTTTGTAGGAATAAAGTTCAGTACTTTATACAACACTATTTCATTTGATAATGTGATGCCATAGTTTTTCATAGTTTGTATTATTTGTGTTGCGACGTTGACATGATGACATGAGTTAGAAACGTCTTAAATCTCCTGTTAAAAACGAGAGCTCTTCGTGTATTTCTCCGTTGTTGCCATGTCCGCTTGTTATAAGCGACTTGGGGCTTGGCTTCTTTTCATAGACCTGGTTGCTTATTTCTCTCACACAATCTGGCGACACCTACCTCTCGTCTCCAGCTGTTACACAGCAGTGTAAACAACCGGTGTTGCCAGATTGTGTGAGAGAAATAAGCAACCAGGTCTATGAAAAGAAGCCAAGCCCCAAGTCGCTTATAACAAGTGGACATGGCAACAACGGAGAAATACACAAAGAGCTCTCGTTTTTAACAGGAGATTTAAGACGTTTCTAACTCATGTCATCATGTCAACGTCGCAACACAAATAATACAAACTATGAAAAACTATGGCATCACATTATCAAATGAAATAGTGTTGTATAAAGTACTGAACTTTATTCCTACAAAATCACGACCGTACGTTCACAGTGAATGAGTTTCTCCCGACCGGAAGCGTTCCGGCGGCCCAAGCTGAACGCGGAAGTGTCGGCTGCATAAGGCCTATTCAAGGGGCCAGTGATGCTATTCAACGTTGAGGCGCTCGGCCCTAGTGGTAGGAGGAGGGACTACAGGCGGACCCGTGGATTCATGACCGGGAAACCCCGTGCAGCTGGGCTTTAACATTGAGCGCTCGGTTGCACTTCCGCATTTGACCACCACAATTTGGTGGTCAAATGCGGAAGTAGACGTTCTGAGACGGTACTTCCGGCAGTCTTCCGGGTGCTTCAAAACGCCACTGAGCAACTTCCACTGACATGAATAGCGGAGGGGGCGGAGCTTTGCGCCAGATCAGTCTCTATCCTTTTATATACTCTATGGGCCTATTGCTCCCGATGAGCTGGTTGGTACCTTGCATGGCTTCCGCCGCAATCGGTGTATGAATGTGTGTGTGAATGGGTGAATGTAATGCACAATCTATGTAAAGCGCCTTGGATAAAGGCGCTATATAAATGCACCATTTACCATTTACGTGACCATTTCCTTTCCTTCTCAAAGCTTCCTTGAGGAAGGGTAGCCAATTTCTGAAGTTGGACTTAAACAGCTTCCTGGCAACATCAAGACACAAGATAATTAGCTTGAACAGGCAACTAGTTTTGAAGCGAAAGCCTTCATGCTGCATAGGCATAAGAAAGGTTCAGTCATCTAAAAAGGGAAGAAACAAAAGCAGTAAGATGTCTGCTTGCTTAAGGATAAACACAAGGTTTTGGGGGGCTATTCAGCATTTCTTTGGGATGGTTGAGATGTATATAGCACCGCTGTTGAACAAAGAACCTGTTATAGCCCCTGCATGGTTCGAGGTTCTCTACTTCAACTTAGCTAAGGCATGTCTACTGGTTTGATATAGCACCATTGACAAAAGGTGCTATAGACAAAAGTACAATAGATTCCCATATGATTACAAAGAACCACTTTTAGCGCTATTTTGATATACAATTTAGGCATTTAGCAGACGCTCTTAATCCAGAGCGATTTACAGTAAGCAAGAACACATTTGTCAACATACTAGAATTTCGCCGCCCTTCGGGCGGCTCATCCTAGTTCCATTGCAGCGCAATGGGAAGAAGGAAATTGCGAGATTTGACAGACTCCACTTCATGTTTCAGCTGTGTTTTTAAACCCAGTATTGTGCCCTTCACATGTATTAACAGATGGGTATTATTAGTATTTGTTGTATTTTATTTTCACATCAAAGCAAATTAAATTAATTTAAAATAAGCACACATGAAACTGCTTTTTACTGTTTTGGTTTACTTACAATAAGTTAGTGTTTTTGGAAACCAAAAGATGTTGAGAATGGAGCAGAACATACTGTAGTATATTTGTGTGGGGACCTTGACTGCATTATAGTAGGCCTACAATCTTTTGGATTGCAGTGACCCCACATTGTTTCTTCGGGAACAATATTTGTAGTTACAATGAGGGCTACATGAGCCGAAGGGAGAGAAACACGTCGCCTCTCTCCAGTCCGTGCGTATGTTGCTGCTGGTGGCTGAATAACAACGGATCGCATCGCTGAGTGACATAAACGCACAGTTACAAATCAGAGGCACTTCAATAAGAAAACTCAACTAATAACGCTTGTGTGTGTTAATCTGCCCGATGCTGACGTTAGTATCTAATGTTTAGATTGTTTTCCTGTTGTACATGCGTTTGTGGGCACAGTGGCAGGGGGTGAAAAGCCGATTTGTCCCATGGTGTGCACTGCGCAACTGTGCAGTGTAAAAAATGCTGAAATCAAACCACACACACACACACACACACACACACACACACACAGTCACTCAGTGACAAATCCTCCACAGTGTGATTACGTGTCTGCAGTGACACTGATGCGAGGTTACAATGAGTCCGTGGTGTGGTGAGACTGGGAAAGGAATAAATCGCGGAAGAGCTTGGCATCCGACTGCGCGCGTTGTGTGGATGAGATGGGCGCGTTGGGAAATACCGCACCGAAGCACACTCGCCTATTAGTTTGCATTGCATTTGCACAGTGCGCTCAGTGCGATATTTGCGAACGTGGCCGTTGTGTGTGTGTGGCTGGCTGCGTGGGGATCGCCATGTGAGGGGGCTAGCCAATAAGGGGCCTGTTGCATTAGTGTGTGTGGTGTAGCCGAAGGGGGTGGTAAGAACATGAGGGGGATGTAGCACAGCAATCGGTGACCCCTACATTAAGCTGTGTTGCTCCCATCATGCAGTGCAAATGCGTGTTGTATCAACCGTAGCCAATGGGAAAACAGGATGCAGTGTTGCCAGGTCCGCGAATTGTAAGCGAGTTGTAAGTAGCGTGTTGAATGGCATTTTTTCTGGGCTAGTTTTCATAGACCTGGCAACAAATTAGGCGGGGGTGTCGGTGCTTGTGGCGTGTTTGTGTTTATTATTGATATTGATGTTGTTTGTGAGTGTGGACGGGAGGCGGCTTTAGTGGCAGTGCAATGACAGTTTTTACGCGGGTGTTGGTGAATGTGGTCGTGCGGCGCGACATGAGGAGATAGCCGTGGATCGACGCGGAGGGTAAGGCTGTGTCGTGTTAGTGTGTTGTTGCAGTGTGTGTTGCAGCGTGTTGCAGTGTGTCAGTGACGTAGTAGCTGGTGCCTTTTGTTCCTGTGCGTGCTTTTGGGCACATGTTTTCAATTGTAATATAGGATATATTTGACAGAGTGCTCATTTAAAATGTGATAAAGTAAACCTACGTTCATTGGAGACTTTCTCTGTCCCATCCAGTGGGTTGATGATCCCAGGAAGCTTCTCTCCAAACGAGAAGTGATCGATACGGTGAGAGAAGTTATAGGCTAGAATACAAGATGTCACAACAACTTCAATGTGTTAAGCCTGATTTATAGTTCACGAGTCACATGCCAAAGATAAAATCTACAAGCTCACAACACATTGTGAGCTATTTTCCAGAGTGCAAGAAAGTATAAATTAAAGGTAGTGGTATTTTTTGTGCTAAAACAAAATATATATTTGTGTAAAAAACTTAAATCTCTTGATGGTCAGTAACAGGGGTTTCCCCTTCTCTTTAATAAAACAGAAAATACATTTTCAGGCGGGTGGTCCGGAGACCCTAGGCTGCAATGCTAGCCTGACAGCATGTTGCAGGTGTTGCGATCCCAACGACCTTTCCTACGTGTCACTCCCCATCTCTCTCCCCATTCCTGTCAGTCTTATCAATAAAGGCATAAAAGCCCAAAAATAAATCTTAAAAAAGATTTTCAGGTGGGTTGCCAGTTGAGTTCCAGTTTAATATGTCTGTTCATTTCTTTGCGTCAGTATCCTGTACGAGTTATCTTGCAAAATGTAATTTCTGTTTAGAGCTGGAGAGGGTCCCTTGTTACTGAACAAACACATTTGTTCAGATAAGGTTCTCAGAGCCTAATTTGGGGCCTGCTCATGAGGTAGTAATAACCCCGAGTTCATTGCTTGCTTTAGCCTACTCTATATAGCATTGATTACTATGAGAATATAGATATTTAATAGTTATTTTAACGAAATAATATGACTTAGTGCACCTTTAAGCATCACCTAGGCAATGGAAACAAGCCCTCTGGATTTTTGTGTCATCATTTTAGCATTATTGTATAACTGTACCTTTTGCAAACTGTTAATATTAATCAATCAATCAACTCACTCTCATGACTAACAAGTGCTGCCAGGTGGGCGTGGCCTCTGGGATGTGGGATAGCTCTGGTGGGGTAAAAAGGTCAGAGGTCAAGCTCTGGAAAGTTTACAACACACATTCAATTATGGCTCTTTTCCATCTAATTGTTGATGATATTGTATTTTGGGGGTTAATCTTTTATGCTATGTTGATGAATTGAATACATAGGACCACAATGGAAATAAGTCCCAAGGACTTGTTTGTGTTATCCTTTTAGCTCAAATGTCTGGCTGAACCTCGTGCCGTTTACATTTCTGTCTAATAAAGTATTCAATCAATATTCAATCAACTGTGCGTGCCGTGCGGTGCTGTGTAACATATTTTACAGGTTTAAATTAGTTTTCCATTCGCTACGGCTTGGTTTCAGAGATATGCTTCTCAAGAGTTTGACTATTATATATAGATCAGGGGTGGGAAACTTTGATGATGAAGAGGGCCACTAACTAACTAACTTTACACACTCACTCTAGGGGCCACATTGAATATCTGCACTCTCACCAGTAGTATACTGTAAACCCCATCACTCAAATAGCACATAATAGTCACACGTTTATTAATAAAGGGATTAGGATATTAACAATTATTATTCAGTGTAACATTTTAAATACATTCAAATGCATTTAGTAGTACCTATATTAATTTTATGAACTTAATGATACTGATATATACATACTTTCCCACAGTGATGTGGAAGTTTCCTGCAACCTTGTTGACATACAGGTGACCGTGTATTCTGCAGGACTCCAGCGGCTGACTGGGGTTGTCCTCTCTGGGAGAAACCATAACAGGAAGTAAAAGTTACCAAGACGTTATTCCATCTTTTATCTTATCTACAAATTCCAAAGTGTGTGTGTGTGTGTGTCGAGGCATCATATCACATAGTAGTATGGTACTGGTGTCATACATCATAACATCACAGATTGGTCTCTGGCCTGGCCCAGCCTGTATGATTTCAAGGTCTAGAAGGGCGGGTTGCCAGTTTATCTTATTGGTTCAACGATCTGAGCACCCTGAGCAGGTAGAAAACAGCAGAGAACAATGACGTCACCACATTTGGAGCAACGAGCCTCCTCACTGTTATTGGTTAGTGAAATACAAGCTTCCTATGCCAGATTTTCCAATGCGTTTCCCCAGGCTTTCATTTTTGAGCCGAATGTGAACGAAAATAAAAGCCTGGGTACAGAGGCTAATTTGTCTCCAATGCTCCGACAATACTGTAGGTACTGTACTGTACTAGTTCCACATAATGATGCATGGAAAGAACCCACCCACCCCATCCTAAGAAACCCACCCACCCCATCCTAAGAAAGCACTTTAATGCATTTTTCTGAATGTCGGGTCCAGGGACCATGAGGGGCCCAACTGGGCTACAACCATGTGTACACTGTACACTCTCAAAGTTAAATATAAACAGTGTAGATTGGGGTCCCATGGATATAATAGTCTTGTCAAATGATGGTCCATGGCCTAATGCATATCAAACTGGGGTTCCTTGAAATAAAAAATCACACCCGTTGGTTGGTTAAATTTACATCATATTTGGCGGACATTTTACCTCATTTCTCCTTTCATTGTCAATGGCAAATATGAGACGTGTGGGGACAAGAATTAGCGGACATTTTACCTACTTTCTCCTTTCATTGTCAATGGCAAATATTGAGACGTGGGGACAACAGCTGTATATAGGAGGGGCTAGCACCCCTCAAAAAGGTTGAGAATCCCTGCTTTAGCGGAACTCATCTTCAACTAGAAAAAGGTCTCCTCAGAGCACAAGTCTCCGCTAGGTCAGGTCAGCAATGTTACGAATTTGCCATTCAAGATGGAATATGAAAAATCACACCCGCGTAAAGTGAGGGGCGCTCTTATCATCGTACATCATCCATTTATTGTCAATGGGAATTGACAATATGGGAACTTTGTTTAGGACAAAAATAGCCGATTTGCTCGTCTACATATGATGTAAATTCTCCATTCATTGTCAATGGGAATTAAATGTTTGTGTAAGACGAAAATCTACACTATAGCTGAATATAATCTCACAGATTTCCGTGATGTTTGGAATAAATCTATAGGAGTACTACAGTCAAAAAATGTGTTTTGCAAAAAATCTGCCTCCTGGTGGCTCTATAACAGGTCCATGTGAAAGAATGCTCTGGCATCCAGGGAGTGTGTGCTCACAGTTGTGATCAAGCCAACGGTGGCTGGAGATTAGCTGTTCACAGATGGACACAAACACACACACACACACGGACGGACAGGGTGAAAAACTGTCTCGGCCAATGTATTTCGGCCTGGCGGAGACAACACACAAACCTGGGAGGCAGAGCAGTAGGAGATCCTTTCATGGTGGTCTTGAAGAGAACATTCTGCAGTGAGTGTTCTTCTCTTAAACGCTCTTGGATGTGCAGCAGGGTCCTAACAGTGAGGGACAGGGGCGACTCATTTATTCTTATACCAGTTAAGTTGGGGGGGAGTAATAATTTACTATTCTGTCCATATAACTTGAACTACCGAACTTCACAACGTGCACACTTTAGTGCGCTTGGTGGTGTCTCTCATGGCTTTCTTGCACTTGTGGAAATATTTATTTCCCACCACGGAGTAACCGCCGTCACCAGACTATCCACCTCGGAGGTGGGTGTGGGGGCCAGAGGAACGGGGAGGCGTGCATGGCCAACTGGTATAAGAATTAGTGGGACGCGGGGGTGAAGGCTCAGAGAGAGGATACTTCCCCCTCCTTTGTGGTACTCTTTGTCACTGTACATTTGCACATTATATGAAATGTGTCTCCTCATTGTGTCTTCCAGGATTCGATTAGAAAACGAACAAACAAAACAAAAAGAAACACATTCTGATTCCCGGCCAGTAGGCCAAAAGAAGCAATTACATAAATAAAGTGGCATTTTCAATTTAGGCATTCTGATAGATTCTAACCATGGATACATCTCTAAAGAAAATAAACGAGAATGTCTTACTTGTGCCAAAATTTTTGCTGAGGTGAAAGCTCAAAATGGACCTAAAAAAAAAAGAAAATCACATAATTTAAATCGAGAAATGCATACTACATGGTACTACAAACGCTGGTGTGTTGTTGCACTGTGTTACTCTAGTCTCTTTTATTTTGGAAGATATTTTTTATGGCTTTTTTGCCTTTATTTGATAGGGTACAGTAATGTGACAGGAAAGGGGGAGAGAGATGGGGGGAAGCCAGGAGGCAAAGGCCAACAGGCTCGGGACTCGAACCCGCGGCACGCCGTCAAGCTGGATTACCGGCCTGCCAGCCTGGACCGCTTAGCCACGGCCCTACGCTCCATTTTTCTTCAACACAAAATCTCTTACGGTATATTTAATAATTGAAGATCTACAAGCTCACGACATGTTATGAGCTTATTGAGCTAGTATATCTGCTATTTTCGCTGAATGTTTTCCCAGCTCAGAATAGACATAAATAATTGTCTATTCTGTCTATTAGTATAAATTAATGGGGTGCATAAAATCAGTGCACAAAAGGCATACTCACTGGTTCATATTCTATACCATCGGATGCTACCATGGTCTCTGCCAGATCAAGGACATCGGCCCCTATATCTGCATTCAGCCACAAACAAAGTGTCAGTATAGCTGAGCGAGGCATGACAACAATGTTTACCCATCATTTGCAACACTAGATCTTTTTTTATAATGGGTTGAATTTAGAGTTGCAACACCCTCCATTCACAGCCTATTCATCCAAATAGAAAAGTCTGTCCTGCTTGTATTAAATTAACTCACCAACATTGCAGCTGTAAGACAAGCTTCAATTATCCTCTTTCAATGTATTTTATATTTGTGTTTTCTCTATTCACTTGGTCATTAAGGTCCACAGAATGAGAGGCCTGCTCTGCCGAAAACATCGCGAAAAATAGTTATGGCCATTTTTATATACCAGACCATAGACAACCAATGCAAGGCAAAACATCTCAAATTTCATCATGCTTTAAGTAGCATGTGACAATTGTGACATGTCAAACTAGGGGGTTTTCATGATTCGGAATCCATTCCTAGCATTTGTTTTGCACGAAAAACACTCCTTGGCCTAAAAACAGCCGTCATCACAAATGTAATGAGGTTAGCACAAAATGTGTTGAGGTCAGCACATTTGGGCACATTTTGGCAAGTGGCTATGGCCAAATTTAGGTGTGTTTTGTGCAAAACTAATGCTTGGAATGGATTCAGAATCATGAAAACCCCCTAGTTTGACATGTCACATGCTACTGCATGATGACATTTGGGAAATGTTGCCTTATAGGCCTATTGGTTGTCTATGGTGTGGTATACAAAAATGGCCATTCCGGCAGAGCAGGCCTCCCTCCCTCTCATTCTGTGGACCTTAATGACAAAATTAATAGAAAAATCACACCAGTGTGAACTGAGTGGTGCAACTCCGTGCAGGGGTCCCCGGTGGGTCCCCGGAACTTCCAGACCCACATGAATGCGCCCCGGGGTGCCAGCCCGGTTCCGGCGAGCCGCCCTGCGTCCGAAACGATCGAGAATGCGTCCGAAACGGTCGAGAATGCGTCCGAAACGGTCGAGAAATGACATCTCTCTCTCTCTCTCAACAGTGCAACACTATCTCTCTCTCTGTTTCTAGCACAACAGTGGCACTTTTGCCCCTACTGGTACTCTAAACATAGGTTGGGACATAGGTTGTGACATAGGGACATAGCTGTTTCTTGGAGTGGTTGCACCACTCAAAAACACAAATAAAAAGTACAGGTCCACTCCTGTCCAATTTTGGGCCTGTGGCTCCCCGGCTATGTAGACATGTTATGAGCTACTTTCTGTCAAGAAATTCCGTTCCTGTTCCAGTGATATTATTACTTTTTTGAAGTGTTGGTGTTTGGAAGCGCTCGTCGGAAGTCACTAAACGTCCCTGCGTACCACCTATTTTGAATTTGCACATAATACATTAAGCAGCAGCACAGTGTGTTTATGAAAACAAGTGCTTCCAAACTCCAACACTTAAAAAAACGTATCACCTGCACAGATTTTCTTGACAGACTGTAGCTCATAACATGTCTACAGTGTTTAATGAAACAAATGCTTTGCAGATTGAAAGAGGATAGCCTAATTCAAGCTTGCCTTACAGCTGAAATGTTGGTGAGTTTATTGTTTAATGTAACAATAAATTGTAGCTAATGGGATACAGTACCCTGCCTATATTATAGGCAGTTATAAAGAAAATCCTTAAAATCCACTTACACTGGCATTTCATGGCAACTGTGATGTCCATGTTTATTCTTAGTTTACTGTGAAGGCAAGTCACATATAATTAGGTTGGAAAAACTTTTAAATACACCATTAATTCAAGTTCCTTCCCATTCCAGTCTAGTCTATACAGATGTGTAACCACCACAAGCATACCACCGGTAAGATCACAACTCACAAGCAATTCTGTTTACCTGCTAAAATCTTTGTCCACCTCATATTCATAATTCATCCATGTGTCTCTGTACACAAAGAATTCCAAGAAGGCCAGGACAGCCATGAAAGTGAATGCGATCAAAGACACTGGAGAGAAAACATGAATCATTCACAACATGGCATTTTACATCGAGTTTAATAAAATCTTCTCACACCTATAACTGTTTGGGAGTCTTTTTTGCGGAGCCTGGGAGTCGATGGTCAGTGAGGGGGCGCTTGTTTTACAGGTGAGTGTCAAGTTTAGGAATATAGTTTTACTGAGGTTAGGGTTAGGCATAGTTTTTGTGAGGTTAGGTTAGGTTTATCATAGTTTTTGTGACGTTATATAACCCCGCCCTACTAGTAGTAGCCGGCGCTGTAAAACAAGCGACGGCTATCAGCGCCCATCGAAACCCAGACTCCGCAAAAAAGGTAGTCCCAAATATACACCTTTCCAAAAAATTAGAACATCATGGAAAAGTTGGTTTATTTCCATAATTCCATTCAAAAAGTTTAACTTTCATAGATTATAGATTCTGTGCACACAACGCAAATGATTTCAAGTATTTATTTGTTTATCTTTACACATTTTTGGCTTCCAGCTCATAAAACAGAATTTCAAAAAATTAGAATACTGTGAAGAAATCACCATTAAGAAATTAGGATCACGTCAAATCAATCAAAAGGTACTTTCAAAACAGAAATGTTAATCTTCAATACTTGGTTGGGAATCCCTTTGCCTTCATCACTGCCTCGAATCCCTTGATACGCCGTGGATTGAGGCAATCAGCCTGTGGCATTGCCCGGTGATGCTTGCCATCTACCTTGCTACCTTGGATTTAAGAAAGCAGAGTGTACCAACACCTGCACTGGACATTGCACCCCAAATCATGACTGACTGTGGATATTTCACACTGGACCTCAAGCAGCTTGGATTCTGTCCCTCACCCGTCTTCCTCCAAACCCTTGATTCCCAAAACGAAATGCACACTTTACTGGGCTTCCATAACTCCCGGGCAATGCCACAGGCTGATTGCCTCAATGCCACAGCGTATCGAGGCAGTGATGAAGGCAAAGTGATTCCCATTTCCCAACCAAGTATTGAAGATTGACATTTCTGTTCTGAAAGTACCATATTTTGATTGATTTGATGTGATCCTCATTTCTGAATATGGCATTCAGATTAAAACATTCAGGCTCTGCAAAAACTGAGGAGTAAATGGTGATTTCTTCACAGTATTCAAATTTTTGGAAATTCTGTTTTTACGGTTTTATGAGCTGGAAGCCAAAAATGTGTAAAGATAAACCAATAAATACTTTAAATCATTTACGTTGTGTGCACTGAATCTATAATCTATGAAAGTTAAACTTTTAATGGAATTATGGAAACAAACCAACTTTCCCATGATATTCTATTTTTTTTGAAAGGTGCTGTAACTGTTTAGAATGACAATGATTAGGTTGTTCAGTTTACCTGTACCCCCTGCCGCGGAGGTCTCCACGTAGCTGTCAGGAACCTTGGGGAATGCATCCAGCTCTTTAACTAAACTCAGAGCTTTCTTCTTGGTCAGTCTCCTCATATTGACAACAGTGGATGATGGCAAATCCGCTGATGATCTCTCATTAAACGTGAAGTTTAGCAACGCTACACCGGGCTGACTATTTTGTATGACGACTCATTTCTAACACCATTGTTTTGTTGTTTGCCATCATTCTACTTCCATGCTGACGTCGCCCATGAGTGCTAAGCAAATTAGCCTTTTAAACAAACCATATGGCAGATGAAAGTACGTACATTAGAGATAACTTTGTATGGTATAACACTCAGACAAACGTTTAATCCTATGGAGACTGTTTATTCCACGATTGATTACATGGAATAACATCTGAAATCCACCGGCTACAGAACAGCAGGCTAACTTCATTCCAATATTTGCTTCATATCTTGTTGTGGTGGTGTAAACTTTGACCCACGGATCTGGTTTCAAACTGCTTCCATGTTCACTTAGCGCCCCCTCCTGGTTACTAAAACTAGGCTCAGACTTCCCAAAACAAACTGGTCAGGCTACTACTTGTCTTGGCCTCACTCCCCGAACCCACCTCACCCCTGCCCATTTTGATAAGCTGGAATGGATTGACGAGTACAGCATCTTGCAATGGGTCTGGTCCACAAGATTCGCTATACACCAGGTGTGCACAGTGCACACCCACAACACCAGAGGGAGTTCAACAAACCATGTGCAACCCAGATTCGGCGCAAACAAGGGGGTACATTTATTCACTCCTATGCCACCAAAATGTGGAACGCCCTACCAACAATATGTGAATCCCTTGGCTGACTTCAAAACCGCTCTCAAAGGGCACCTACAGAAGTCTACAATTCAAAACTGGCCCCCATAAAATCTGAATCCCACCCCTCTTCCCCTAACTGTTTGTTTTTCCCCCCCAGTTTACCTCCCTTTATGATTTCCTGTTTTTGGTTATTAGTAAGGGCATTTTATCAGGTATTTGACCAATCTGGGAACTAAATCGTTACCAAGACATTTCTTCACCAATGTGTTTCTAAAGGTGTCTAATAACATATACTAAAAGTTTGAAATTCAACTCCTGTGGGAAATTGAGTTTATTAGCATAATATGTGACCATACCCTTAACATCCTATATAAGGCAAAAAAGTCAAAATTTCATCATTCTTTAAGTAGCATGTGACATATGAAACTAGGGGGTTTTCATGATTCTGAATCCATTCCAAGCATTAGTTTTGCACAAAAAACACTCCTTGGGCTAAATTAGGCCATATCCACTTGACCAAATGTGCTGACCTCATCACGTTTTTGAGGCCGTTTTCCTCCCAAGGAGTGTTTTTTGTGCAAAACTAATGCTTGGAATGGATTCAGAATGATGAAAACCCCCTAGTTACATATGTCACATGCTACTTAAAGAATGATGAAATTTGGACTTTTTTGCCTTATATAGGATGTTATGGGTATGGTCACATATTATGCTAATAAACTCAATTTCCCACGGGAGTTGAATTTCAAACTTGTTATTAGACACCTTTAGAAACACATTGGTGAAGACATTTCTTGGTAACGATTTAGTTCCCATATTTTCATAGATTTCTCTTACTATATATAGAAGTGTATATTTATACATCTAAATGTTCTGATGAATGGAAAATGGTGTAAACAAGTGTATGCTTTATGTGTCGTCCACAGTTAACAGTTTTTGTATCTAGTTGTGCATGAAATGTGCAATTCGGCAAACTGTTAATAAATACTTCAATCAATCAAACTAAATGTCATCGACTACAAGTCTGTAACAGATGCGTTACTCGGGTCCTGTATTTGACCTGTATATTGTATAGATATTGGTGGAGAAATGTTTTGGGGAAAAGAAAACATGAAACAAACTGCATTTACTGTATTATATTGGGTCTATGGGCTGGAAACCAGGCTAGTATTATACAACTTCTTGTATACAGTGCTACAAGAGCTAAATCTGTGACATCTCATGGGCATTAACAAAACTATGTCCAATTTTTCAAAAGGTGTCTGATGTGAGTGGTGGTTAGGAAAACCGTAACACTATTATTAAACAAAAACAAGGGAAACCTAGGTGTACAAAGTTGAGCTGCATGTATCTTTGAATGCCAACCTTGACCTTTGGCCACCAAATTGCAGCATGTCAGATATTCAGTTAGATTTTACAGATTTATATTACATTTCTGTCGATCGGTGGCAGGTTTCTTGTGCGTGCTGCCAGACTTGCCAGTACAGTAGGTCAAGGATGTAAATCCCTGAAGATTTATGACTAATGGTAAATTGTAAATGGTGCATTTATTTAGTGCCATCCCTATTACCCAAAGTGCGTTACATTATACAATGTGGATTACATTCACACAGACAGAAAGCAGAAGAAACCATGCAAGGCACCAACCTGCTCATCTGGAGCAGTTGGGGGTACAGTGGTCAAGGACACTTCGACACGCAGGCAGGAGCCAAGGGAGATGGAACTGGGACCCTTCCAATTCCCAAGCCACTGCAATATTGTGTGAATATTTTTCATATTTTGTGAATTGACCACATGACTGATCTTCTTGCCCAAATATGGAGTTCCACACTCACACGTCAATAATAAAAGTCATGATCAATATAACGTTAGGGAATCGCTGGCAGAGATATGCACTCCACTAAGCAGCCCTCTCTACTTACTCATGCGCTGGGGTTAACACACACACACACACACACACACACACACACACACACACACACACACACACACACACACACACACACACACACACACACACACACACACACACACACACACACACACACACACACACACACACACACACACACACACACACACACACACACACACACACACACACACACACACACACACACACACACACACACACACACACACACACACACACAGTAAATTATGCTTAAAGGTATATTCAGTGATTTGACTTAATCTAAATATCACTTATTTTTTCTTTTTTTCTGGATAATCCTTCCTACTATAGAGTGTGCTGACCATATAAGGAGTTCCTCCCTGTCCCCAGTGAGCCCCTGGGGTCAAAAAACCCTAGTTTCAGTTTTGGTGGCGGGTGGCAAAGCCTTCATCCAATCAGGATGAGAGGGGCCTTCCTCCAATCATGATCGAGTGGGGTGCACATGCTGTTGGCCTGTTGCACTTCCCCCCACTGTAGAGCGTGCATGTGCACATTTTGTTACCGGGGCGGACTGGGTGGTTCTCCAAATCACTCAAATCACTGAATGCTCCTTTAAACGGTAAAACCTAAACTTATTCCTAACCTTAACCTCAGTAAAAGTATGCCTAAATCTAACCCTATTCCTAAACTTAACCCCAGCAAATCTATGCCTAACCCTAAACTTATTTCTTACCTTATTCTCAGTAAAACAAAATAAAGAATACAAGAACCGCAGCACAGAGCGGTCGGCATGAGGTCGGCGGAAAAATCAAGGGGTGAGATGGTTTAGGGGCGACCGTACCTGATACCATGTATGTACTGTATGTATGCATGTCAGGGTCCCTTATTGTGATGGTAACAGGTACGGTCGCCCCAATTCCATCTCGCCCCAGCTTTTTTCCGCCGACCTCATGCCAACCGCTCGGTGCGGCGGTTCTTGTATTGTTTATTTTGTTTTACTGAGAAGGTTAGAAATACGTTTAGGGGTAGGCATAGTTTTACTGGGGTTAAGTTTAGGAATAGGGTTAGGTTTAGGCATAGTTTTACTGAGGTTAAGGTTAGGAATAAGGTTAGGTTTAACCGTTTAAGCATAATTTACTTGGTTACTTTAGGTATACCAGGCCGCGCAGTTCCGCCGGCTGTACGCCCGGGGCGAGTTGGTAAAGGGGCGAGTTGTCTGGTATGCGGCTGTTGATGGTGACGTAACTAAGGTACGTTTCAAGGTTGGTATAAGGTCAATAACGGGTTGTAAATAAGCAGTTGTAATAGACATTAGTTAGTAGAGTACTTGCGCGCTCCAGAAACAAGTTCGTTCACAATGGGATGTCCAGTATTATTGTTAACAGAAAAACTCAAATATCACTCACAAAAAAAAGGGACAAAACAGCCTCTCAGTTGTATCTACACAGCAATACAATAAAATATACAAAGTGACCTCTGACTTATAAATAGTTAGCTTTGGAGTTCCGTTTTTGGGACTGTGGGAAATGCCATGTCCACGCATCATTGTTCATTTTCATCAGGCACCACACAGTGCATTATTTAGAAAAATGAGACGGGGGATACTTGTGTTGCAAGTAGGGGTCATGCACCAAAAATAGCAGTCCGTTTTACGACAATCTACAAGCTCGCCAAGCATTGTGAGCTTGCAGATCTGCCATTTTCGTTGTGCAGCACCCAGCAACTAGGTATAACTCAGACTTTATTCTGCAGGGACTGAGTCAGGGCCCTCATGCCTCAGCACATCTGTCTCTGGGACGTCGAAAGTGGGTGTGTCGGGTGGCTCCTGAGAGAGGTCTTCAGAGCATGGGCTGACGGTGGGGGACACCACATCCGGGCTGGTGTCACAGGACTCTGTGCTCTGCTCCGAGGTGGCCGTGGCAATCGTCGTGGCAATGCTTGGGGGCATAGGGTCAAACTCATCATCGTCATCCTCCAGGATGGGTGACTCGTGGATATCTGACCAAAATGAAGAAACGATCTCTATTTAGACTTAGAAGACTGGTGCACTTCAAGTGGTAAGATATCATCATACTTCAACTTTTTATGTTGTTCCGTAAATTAATGGCTTTGTCACAATAGTTAATAGTAGCTAAAATAGCACTTCTACTGTACAAGTTCACAACTTCAACACGTTGTAAACGTGTAGATCTGCTATTTTTGTGACTGTTGGTTTTTATACATTTTGAACCAATGAAAAGTATTAACAAGAGCTTGTGACTAAACAAACAACACTGGATCCATTGGATCAGCCAGTTTTGGTTTCCACCCGCACAGTTTTGGTTTCCACCCGTCAGTGACGATATGACAAATGAAAAATCACACTTACTGCTAAAAGCATCTGGGTACTGCTTAGAAATCTTCCCCTTCAGTGTCCTAAAGGAAAACACAATTTGTCAGAATGGCGAGAAGAGATGATTGCATGCAGATGCTAAGGAGAATGTCACCCATTTTCAACCTTATCTTCATTTTACGTCTGAAGTTGGGTTGTGCAGTCAGATTTGATTAGATTTAGATTAAATTAGATTTGTTTTTGGCTTTTCTGCCTTTATTGATAGTATCAAGTGAAGATAGACAGGAAAGAGGGAGAGAGAGAAGGGGAGTCATGAACGGGACTCGAACACATGACGTGCTGTCAGGCCAAAGCCTATATGTGGTATGCGCCTGGACCACTTGGCCAGCGGGTGCCCCGAATCCTTTTTTTTCCTTGTTGATGGATGCATTGAAGAACAATGGCTTCTATTTTAGAATACTAACTTTTCCAGGAGGAGAAACGCTGTAGTTTCTATTAGTTTGGAATCCGCATTGATGATGATATTGTTAGGCAGTTTTCTGAACTGTCACTCTGAGATGCAAGGTGGTACCATCTTATAATGAGAATAATTTACATGAAGATGATGTTGAACATGGGTAACAGGCTTCTTTGTGTTTATAGGTGCACCAGACCTGATTCTTCTGAAAATGCTGTCCAAATCTTTCTTCATCTCCACAAGGGTTCGAGTGTGGAGCAAAAAGTGTTCATTCATCTGCTGTAGCCGCACACTGGACAGTCCATTGAAGTTTATCAGCATTTCATTGGTTTTCTCAAACCGGTCCAGCCTGTTTTTATTAGAACGATTCAGCAAAGTGTAAATCAATAGAAAGATGATCATAATGTCATGGTGGGAAGAAACCCTGCATCTCCATCATCGTTTTTGCATAAATGAATGACCTACTTTGTCAAACATACTACAGTGTCACACAAAGGTAGCACAAATAGCCGATCTACAATCTCACGACATGCTGTGATGCAACACGGTGTGAGGTTGTAGATGCCTAGATGCCTAATTTGTGAACATTAAAGTCTGTCCTTAGGTTTTATAAATATTGAGCCATTGAAAAGTATTAACAACATTGTGACTAAATAATAACTACCCGTACATTGGATCCATTAAACACAGATTATTTTTTCAAAGAAAATTAAGCGTTTTTGACACAAGGTTTCCACCCAACAGACGATAACAGACAATTAAGGTGCTTCTCTGGGTGTAAAGTTGAGTCCTCAGGATACACGTGAACCGACCAAGATGAAATTGTCCTTTTCTGCAGAGTGTAAGTGATATTGTCACAGCAAAGAATTAACAGTACTCACATATGTCTCTGGGCCTGGATGATGGCATTAACATCTTCTGAGTTCACCATGCTGAGCATCCTGTTACAGAACTGTCCAGATGCTGTGGGCTCCACCATGATGAAAATGCTGCAAGTGCAAGTTTAGTTTTTTATTAGCTCTGGTCCATAGCTTTTTAATTAGAGCAGGGGTGTCGAACTCATTTTGGGCCACTTGATGTGGGTCAGAACCAGTTGCGATGTGTGTGTGTGTGTGTGTGTGTGTGTGTGTGTGTGTGTGTGTGTGTATATGTTCTGATTACCAGAGCTACTTTTTTGTCTCCTCAAACCCACCCCAAGGACAGATAGACCAAACATTGAGCACTGAATCCAAAAAGTGCAACAGAAGATATCATGCCTTGATCAGTGAGTAAATGTCATTTTGAAAATACACAATATAAAGCATGCATGCTAAAACCGCTTCGGCAACTAGATCGTTCATAATGTCGCATTCTGAAAGATTGACTAGATGTGTTTCAAATCATATTCATCTTATTCAGCTCAGCTTGCTATGCATCCAGAAAACGAAATTAGCCTTTTTACCTTACAGCTTCGACGGTCGCTTTTTCTGTCACAATATATAATTTTATAGCATATGCCCTACGCATGAATCCCAAATACCAAACATGTAGCATATAAGATATAAGTATAGAATGATGCTGGATATATTAGCCTAGGATCAAAGCTGCAGCAAAATTAGAAACTATAAATACTTCCGTGTTTATTAAAATGGTCTCGTCACATGACACCCACTTCCGGTTGAAGTGGCTGCGTTCCAAACCTAGGATCGTTCTCCAGTCTCTAGAGCAGCGTAGTGTTGCAAATAAATCAACTATAAATGATGATAAATAATAATAAAAATAACTATTCGTAGGCCTGTAGCACTTTCAACAAGCATAAAATTAAATAAAACACACACATGTAAATTGTAAAAGCCTACGAGGATAATAATAGGATAACGAAATAACAGAGCAGAAGTTCTAACAGAAGATATTAGATAATACACATTCCAGCAGAATAATAATCTAAAATATTTGTTGTCAAAGCAATAGGCTACAATTAAAACTAGCCCTGGTCCAGACAGTGCATTAGCGAGTCTTTCACTAGTGAGACTCGCTAGTCGCTAACGCACTGGACCATGGCTAAATTACAACTAGCCTACACAATCAAAATCAACAGGCAATAGGCTATGTGTAACATCTGTGTCTTGTGTTACCTGTTCCAGTAAAACGTGATAACTTAACATATTTTAAAACTAAAATAGGGCAGGCCTACATTATAGTATGACAGAATACATTTATATTATATTTATCCACCTTCCCAATAAGTTCAATAAATGACACATGTCACAAAAACTATTTTATTAAGGGACAAGTAAAAAAATTACATGATGTATAAAAAATACAAAACTGATTTGTCTAACTTGTAAGCTAGGTAAATATGCATAGCTACAATACATGCAAGAAGCACTAAAATGCCTATAAGACAGCAGCTACTCTACATCATCCTGTGACATCATTACGCTAAAGGTAAAGGGGACAAAGTAAAGTTTGGTCATTCATAGTCTACCTACATAATAGATCAAAAGTGATGATATCAGAATAAGTTAGGCTGCACACAACTCAGCTCAGAAGGTAAATAAATACTTAACCAACATTTCACAAATATTAACTGTCAATCGGAGGCAGTACTAAACACTGTCCTCGTGAGAATTACATTCAGTTTAAATTACTGATGTACAAAAACCATCCTATTGGAAAAAGATGAACAGAGTTCATAGTATTACACTTCTAACAGGGGGATGCAGTGATACAAATAAATATGAAATAAATAAATAATGGAACCCAATATAGGGGTCGTACCCCTCACCCCACCCCATATATACATAACACCCCCCTCCCTTCCAACTACAGCATTACATGTATGAAATTCCATATTAAGTGTTCTTTTTAAAATACCATAAAATACGTACATATAGAAATGACCTTGGACGTGCACAATTGTCCATAAAAATCTGCATTGATTCGACATTGGGTGAATTTAAATGTGCTTTGGCTTTCATGTGATAAATAAAGTAATATTAGTAAGTAAGTAATATATCACAACACCCTTGTGGTATATAAGAGGCAATGGCATAGTGTTTTAGCTTGTATAAAATCTTTTACCAACTACTAACCCGGGAATGACATAAATCACTGATTAATATTGCTGAATGGTTATAGACCAACCGGTATGTTTTACTGTTGTATTGTGCTGTATTGTGATGTAAAGACACTTTTTTGTATTTGTCCATTTTCTTTCTCTTTTTTTCCCCTTTTTGTTTTTACATAAAAAAATAATTTAAATTTTCAGCAAACTGGATCTAAAAAATAAAAGTAAATTTTACAATTATTTTATAAGGCCATGCAATTTAGTAGACTCATGCATCGGATCACTTGGGTCTTTTCGATGAGAGGGCTTTGTTGCCATTCATGCAAAATGCACTGTTGCTGAGGCCACAATAAATATACCTATCGTCCCTTATTGTTCCTTATTCTTAATTTATACGTCATATGACAGTGGCACTCACTAGAAATAGCAGATCAAGTTCTGAACGCATCAAAATGCATCTGCTACACATTGTGAGCTTCTAGATCTGCTATTTCGGCCAGCAACACTGTCATACAGAGACATAAATCAGGCTTTAATACCAGTTCCATAATTAACACTAGCAATGTCTATAACACATACTTAAGGCTGGTGTATTTGCTGTTGGTGCTGTGAATAGGCCTTATTTAAATGGACCCACATATTCACATACATACAGGCTAATCCAGTCTAGCTACTGTAACATACTGTACAGAGTCAATGTAATTATTGGACAGGTACAAATACAAAGGCTACTAGGTCTGTGATCTGAAAAGTGTTTAAATGATATGAAAAGAGGTTCATTCCAAAATGAGATATCTACCATAAAAACGTACTAAAAGATAGTAAAACTCATCTTACTTCACCCAAAAATACAGTACTTTTGAGCGATGAATTGCCACAAGCACCTTTTTCTTTTCTTTTCTTTTTTCCTTTTTTTCCCAAGAGATATAGAGCATTTTGGAGTAGAAATCGTTTCACTGTACCAGCAAACTGGACTTCCAGCATTTTTGTAAATGAAGTAAATCAAAACGCCACGGATGGTGCTCAACTGTCAGGACAGAAAGAATATTAAATACAAAAAACATGACACGGATGAAAAACATAGAATCCATAAGTTATCAAGGTAGAAGACAAAAGGAGTTTCAGCTGCTCTTTGCTTGAAGGCAACCTGAGGTGACTTCTTTTCTGTTAAGTGCTTGAAAATTGAAAACACCAAAAAGACTTCATCTTCTAAGACAGGGATCTTCAACGTTTTTCAGGCCAAGGACCCATTAGCCGAGAGAGATGAAGCAGTGACCACCACTACATATTGTATCAAATTGTGTTGCCAATTTAAACTTTTTCATAGATTTCATAGATAGCTTTCATGTAGGATTCCTGTATATCAGACATTTAACCACTTAAACCATCAATACCTTGTAAACTTGACCTTTGGCTCAGTACTACTCTTTTTGTACCAAACCTCTTTGCCAAAAAGAGCTGAACTACAACAGCGTGAGGCGTTGTGTGCTTGTAGACCTGCTATTTTTGGATAAAGTTCTCCCCAGAATAGGGATGCTAGGGTTCGAGTGGTTAATGTAAGAAAAAAAAGAAAGGACTTGGAGCCCCCCGGGAGTGTAGCTCTGAGGACCCCCTAGTTGTCCCAGACCCCCTGTTGAAGACCCCTGCTCTAAGATGTGCGCAGAACCAGTGTCACCACTCAGCCTCAATGGAAGGAGTCGTCGCCATGACAACACGCAACTGAGGAGCCTCGGTGCTCTCCTCCCAGGCTGCCCTTTCCTTCACCTCCGCTTCCGTCTGGGATTTCTCCTCGTTCACCACCTCCTCAATTTGCACCTCTTCTCCCACGGGCCCCTCCTCCACCTCCACCTCCTCTTCCTCCTCGTCATCCTCTTCCTCATAGCCCTCCTCTTCATCCTGCCGCTGTTGCCGCTGCTTGCGGCAGCAAGGCTTGAATAGATGGGGATCAATGAGCACTTCTCCAAAGCGCCCCTTGTAAATGATTCCACAGCACACCTTTTGTCTGGACAATGAGACGTGGGATATAGTTACAAACACAACAAGTCAATTAATCTGTATTCAGCCACATCAAAATAACCAAAGAATACACTGTACATTCCTGTAAAGTCCTTTTAACTCTATACAAATCAACCCTACTTTGGTCCTTTCTATACTGTTGCAAGTAAACCTGGGACCGATGCTATATGATCCTTGGAAACAACCAGGGGAGTGAGACTGTGTTGAATGACGCCTAATGAGCTTGTAGATCAGCTATTTTAGCAGAATGTTCACCCTAGAATAATTAGAGATGCTAGGGTTCATGTGGTTAAATGCTTTACAATGTGTTATTATTATTGTTATAAAGCGTTTGTTCACCTTAGTATTCATGATTGCTTAAAAGTATAATTTTACATTTATAACTAATGTTTATAATGCATTACAGACATAGGCTTCATGGAAAGTGGATTTTGATTCACCATTGGTGTTGACCCATTATTAGGCATGCTTGCATCTACAGATGTGGGTGAGCTAATTTACCTCTTCCAGTAGGTGAGGTCCAGGAAGGAGAAGACAGGAGTGCGGCTGGATCCACGCCTGATCTCAGTGTCTGATCCTTCATCTGACAGGTTGCTGTAGCTGGGAGACTGAGCTGGAGATGTACTGGAGGTGGTGCTGTGGGCATCTGAATCTAACGGACAAAACACACCACATATAATAAATACAGTATAGATAGGATCTACTCAAGGTATAGTTAGGTGCCCAGTCGTCAAGTTTACTCATATCAGTATGATAGACACCAGACAAGAGCATATCCCACTGAACCTGAATCAGAATATCTGTTTGCTAGCCTAGGATTGAGTTTACTCCACTTGCCTCCCAACTTGCCCCAGACTATCCATAAGTACTCTGCCTTGGGTCTAGGCGTATTATCCCGCCATCAATGTCTTCACATATTGTATAGTTAATATAAAACGCATTATTCAGGCACATATCCGCCACCTCTTTTGCCCATTAGGACCACCTACGCAACGGGTTTCAGCTTTACACTTTTTTTCCCTTTTTTCCCATGGCACTAGAGCTTCTAGTCAGTATACTGTAATAGACACCATCAAATATATCCTGCAAAGAGCTCCTTCGTATTCATTTAAATGTGCTGTAAAGGTGAGATTTTGTATTTTAGTTTTAGAGGGGCGCTAGCTAGGCGTTTGAAAATTACGTCCTATGGCAGCCAAGTCTATGGGCTTTTTAATGGTTGTTTAGAGCACTTATGACGTAAATCATTTGCCAGCCAAGTCTATGGACTTTAATGTTTGTTTAGCGCATAAATTATGACGTAAGACATCATGTGGCCAATATAAATACAGTCGGCCGCATTTACTTCACGCAAGTGTGATTTTTAGTTTACAGAAAATACTATTTCAGGTCAGGATAACCATTTCATCCAATCAAGAAAGATGGTGATGAAACAAATAAATGAGCAGACAAAATTGGCATAAGGTGATACATTATGCTTGTGGGTTCTCTCTCCTGATTGAATCAAATGTGTAACCCATCTGAACATATATTTTCTGTTTACTAAAGTGATTTATAGCAATGAATATAGAGAATATGGGAAGCCAAATGGAACCGTAAAAAATGCATAATCAAAACAATTTTCTCCGCCAAAAGTTAAAAAAAATAAATGTATGTATATAAAAAAATTATACAGAACTAACTGTTTCTCTTGAGTTCTTTTTGCAGTCTGCTGATCTGGCTTGGCCTCGCTTTCTTGGAGAGAGATTTAATCTTCTTTGGCCTAGAGGTTATCTTTAGGCTTGGACCCCCTCTCGCATCAACCACCTGCAACAAGAGAAAAGGAGGGGTTTTATAATTACCAGGGAAAGTACAATAGCCACACTATTCCACTGAGACGTAATAAAAACTCATTTACAGCTGGAGATACAGCCTAATACGATTAGTTTTCAGTTTTTTTTAACCCTGGCGTTCCTATTCTGGGCATGTCAAAATAGACAAACATTCGTTGAAAATAGACCATCTGCAAGCTAACAAGTGAGTTTGTAGATCTGCTACTTTCAGTGAAGACATTTGGTGTAAAGGGGAAAAAAGAGGAGACCAAGTATAGATCCCCGGGGGACCCCGGTCAACAAAGTATACGGTTTTCTTTGTTTGTTTTTTTACAGTAGTTTTTGACAGGAAGGGGGGAGAGAGATGGGGGGGACAGCAAAGGTCGTCGGGATTACCAGCCTAGGTGCCTGGACCGCTTGGCCGGCCTCAAGTATACATTTATACTTAATACTTAATAAATAAACCCGAAGTCACTTACGTGATTCCAGTTCTTCTTGGAGCCCACAGGGAGTTTTTTCCATCTCTTCACCAGGAGGACACAAGCATTACAAATCTCCCCAGATCGAATTTCACACAACCTTTAAGATTAGGGAAATGTATGTCAGAACAATGGGTACCATTACACCTAACTTTGATTCTGCCCATGTGGCCGTCTTTTTGTAATGATTTTCAATGGGAACCGAGCGTTTTGTGAAAACGCTCTGTTCCTGTTGAAAACCATTGCAAAAAGCCAGGCACAGGCAGACACAAAGTTAGGTGTGACCGTAGCCTAAAGAACGTCTTGTGTGGGTGCATTGTTGCATATACCGTATGAGGAAAAGACAGGTTTAATACTATATAAAATGTGACATATATTCTAGTACACATTGATGTTTTTTCACACCACACCCACAGTCCTGTTTCTCACCCGAAACAGCTTGTGAAGTCTTTCTCATATCTCTTGCTGTCTGTGAAGCGCGAGCTGGAAGACTTAGCACGGCAGATGCAACAGCCATCCAGACTCCTGTACATCTTGGGCTTGTGAAAACCAAACATCTGCACACAAATCACAATGAGAAAAGATATTCAGCATAGCTTCATGAAAATCACACCTGTGTGAAGTGAGGGGCCCTCTTTTTTTTATACTTTATTTTTTATTCTTTTGTTTTTGACAATAGGCAGGTTATCTCGGGCATCACAGTTCAATATATATATGTTACATTTCAGTTATTATTTGTTATACAAGTCATCCACTTCCTATATACTAAGGTGGCTTCGGTCCTTCACAAAGTTCTCAGATGATCGGTAAAGTCCATGTTTTTTACACATTGATATGTCGTAGATTCAGTGAGGGGCCCTCTTATCATCATACATCATCATACATTATCTCATTCTAGCCAATTACAATTTGCGTCCTCACTTTTCCGTCTTCACTTTCCGCCCTCACTTTTATCTTCAATATGTACTTTGCTCAGCCAATCAAATCATCGCTATGGGGTGATCAGACAATCACAAGCCAATGTTTGTGTTTACACAAACCTGGAAAGCTGGGCATAGGAGGGGCTATAGCGCTACTCAAAAATATGGTACTACAAATATAGACTAGAGGCCAAAAAAGTACACTATATATATTATCATATATAGGGCAGCTGAGCTGTGCAGGTTAGGATTCATTTTTAGAGATGGCATATTTTCATTTACGACTTTAAAACTTCCTTTATTAATGAACCTAGGCTAATTCACTAGTTGTCTAATGGTGGTTGACTGCAGTTACTGCAGTATTACGGTATTATAATCAATCAATCAAAAAACGCACCATAGAGCATCTTGTATCCCTGCTACTCTTGACCCAAATGAGGGAAGTAGGTCAACAGTCATAGACCACGCATCAGACAGATCATGTCACCATGTTGCGCTCTTCATGTTGGTGACACTGTTTGTACTAATATGTCACAAACATAGACGCGTGTTATAAACTATGCATTACTTTACTTGTTATGGGGACGGGGTATTAAAAGGGCACTTGTGAGCTGGTCTTGTTGCAGATATAGACATGCAAAATAAGGAATTCCAACGTGGAGAATTAGCTCGAGGTGTATTGGGTGAACTGGTTATTATGAATTATTTTGTTGCTAGGCAAAAGGAAATGTTCGCTGCACATGTGTTCCTGAACTGCGGCAAAACGGCGAGCCGCGCCCCCAGACTATAGTCTGATTTGTACTTCGTCGTACATCGGTGTCGCGCGGCGAGAGAAAAAAGGCCGATCTGCAAGCTCACAACAGCGGCGCGCTGCGACGCGCTGTGCGCTTGTAGCTCAGCTATCATCGAAGCAGAACTCCAAGCCTATCGGCCCGGACAGTGCAGAGCCACACGGTAGAATACAGTACGTGACGTCACTCAACATGGCAACACACACTTCAAAGACGGCGGCGGTGGCGTGCAAAGGGGTGTGTGATGCGATTTTCCGCAAAACACGCAGGAATAAAGTTAAAAGTCAAAAATCGCCACGAAAGTGACGGGGAAATGGACACACAATATTACGGAGGTGACATTTGCACGCGGCCGCTTCGTTAAAGCACGAGTTTCCATCGAGAAAAGTGTAACATCGATATTCACCGCCCACTTTCGCCAGGAAAGCATGGCACGCTGCTTCATGCGCACCCATTTTATGATGCCGACCGTCCTCTGGTCGACGCTGCACGCCTGCAAACTGAGCTGCAGCGGCAACTTTATTCCGCTGCCGAGACCAAATTATATGTACAAAGTGGTGCGAGGACAAATAATCTCTGGCAAAATTTCGGAGGGGGTTGAGGGGGAATTCGTTAAAGACCATCCATCGTGTAATTTGATCTTTACTCTTTGTTATTGGAATGGAGAGTCGCGCGGCGTCACTGCAACAGTCCCCCTACAACTACACGCGCACCAAGTTTAAAGCACCGACTTACTTACTTTGCGGTTCAAAGTATCGGCTAAATGTTGAAAGGGCGAGTGTTGTTACTGTTTTATTCATTCAGCCGATGTTGCGGAAAACGATACAAATGACGAGTGATCTTGCGATGTTATTTATGTTGACAGGAGCACTGGAGCCGAGCAGCGTGCTCAAGCGCACCTCTCTAGCACGGGTGGGCGTGAGAGATCCAACTTGTTTATTTAGGATCGTTACTTAGAAGTCCTACATCTCTAGGTTGTTACTGCAACTTGGACAGATTTTTTAAATAAGAGTAGGCCTACAGATTTCTACCTAAACATTAACATCGAGGCGTAAAAACACCCAATGAAGGCGTGATGAAAAGACCTGTCTCTCCAGCATCCAAATGCACTTTGCAAACCAAATGATAACACTCTTGACAAAACCTTTGCACAATTAACACACTATTTCCTCAGCTATGCTATTCGGCGGCTCCTAAATTAGGGTTTGCAATGCATGCCCTATTAGATAAAAAGTGGCCAAAGGGTTGCCTTTAGTTCCAAGTTATTTTATCCAGTTTGCCCTGCAGTAGGCCCCAAAATAAGCAATTGTTCTCACAGACAACTCGAAGCTTGTTTTGAATTACCGAATTACAATCATGCGGCTTCTTCAACCCCGCACATTTTCAACGCCAATTCCCAATTAAAAAATGAACGCCACGCATATCGCTTACCTTGTTCCAAGTTGCGCGAAGTTGATACAAAGTGATAATCCTGTTAAACTCGTCGTTACAATGTAACTATTATGAAAATCAACCCGCATCAGAAACCCGCTCTCTCTCTCTCTTGTTGATGTCTCCCTTGCAGACGGGACTGTATAGTTGTGGATCTAGTGCGCATGCGCCGTATCCACGCCTCCATTTCAGAGTAGAGCTCGGGCTCTTTCTTTTTCTTCAATCAAATGCATTTACATAAAGCGCTGACGTACACGAGTGCGTCTGCACTCTACTGGCCATATAAGGATGGGAACATTGCGCGGGAACAGGGGGCTCGGCCCTGGTTGCCATTGGTTGCTATGGCACATTGGAGAATGTAAGCAAGGAGGTGGAGCCTGTCCTTTTTACTATAGGACGCCAGATGGCCTCCTGTCTGGAGGAGGCCAAATGAAATGAGCATTGTTCATTTCATTTGAGTGACCGTCACCGACCGCGTCTCGGACGTCTAGGCATGAGTGTTTAAACACTAAAAAACATCACTGTATAACACATTAAAAACACTTCCACTGCCGCGTTAAAAAAAGGTTAGTCAATCACTCTGCAAGGCTGCCCTTACAAAAATCACACCCGTGTGAAGTGAGGGGCGCTAATATATTAAAGTCTAGTAACTCATGTTGATTAGGTGATGTAAAACAAACGGTGCCAACACAAACATTAAACGCCATTAACAATAAAGAGACAATATGACGTAAACAACACATAATTTTCCCTTCATTGTCAATGCGTTTATTAAACAAACTTTGAACTAAAGACAAACAGTAAACCTGTGTATGACGGGGCTAGTGCCCCTCAAAAAATAAGAAAGAAAAAAATACTGTTATTCATTCATACTTAATTCTGAAGACTTAATTTACGTCATTTGTCCCTAACAAACATTAAATGCCATTAACAATAAAGAGAATTTAATGTTTGTTTTGACACAGCTTGTTTTACACCACCATTACATCACCTAATCAACATGAGTTAGACTTTAATATATTAGCGCCCCTCACTTCACACAGGTGTGATTTTTATTTGTTTGTATTTGTTGGGAGGGAGGAGGGGGGGGTCAGTGAGGTTTTGTGCCCAAACTAAGAGTCCTAAAATTAATGTACAGGATTGTAGGTCAGCTTTGAATTTCTAATCACGAGTTTTTGAGCAGTGAAAGATCATTTTCTATTTAGGTAAAATAGCAAGAAGAAAAAAAGAAAAGAAAAAAGGCCAGCATGTCGAGTTATGGGATGCTAAACTCATCTAAAGCATAATGTGCGAGTCGTAATCTGATAGCAGAGCACCTGTAATTGATGTTTAAAAAAAATACATAGGCCTACAGATTTAGGCTTGTAAGGTTGCACAAAAGAAAAGGTCTGGGTTATGTCAATTTCAACTTTATTTTTAACAACACATTTCATAAATATGGAAACAATTCATTATTGCTTACCGTACTCTAATTTATACTCAAAATTATAATAGAGGCTTGGTCATTGCAGGTTAGAGAGTGCTGTAGGACAGTGCGGGAGAAAATAATTCCATAATTTGTAACAGTTCACAAAACTAAACGCAACATCAACATCAACATAATACACAGCATTTTCAGGAATCTAAACTTATTTTGTCTCAGTATCACAAAGACAACTGCACAATTAAACAAACAACATGACAATACACAAATTCAGCACAATGTGCAATATGTTTTACACCGCCATGAACAAAATGTCACTATACTTAAATATTTCATAAATTCATAATGCCATACAAAAGAAAAATCACAGAGAAAAAAGCTTTTGTTTAACAAAGCAATACAAATAATTGAGCTGACAGTCAGGACACACATTTGGTTTCAGTATTTTTCCAGTAGCATTTCAACTGCAAAATAGGCATAACCCTGTATACGACCCCAAAAGATGGTAATCCATCCTTTATTTAGACATATATGTAGTGTGTGTGTGTGTGTGTGTGTGTGTGTGTGTGTGTGTGTGTGTGTGTGTGTGGGTGTGTGTGTGTGTGTGTGTGTGTCTGGAGACCCGCATCTATAGTTAATGAGATCACAACACCTTGAGACAAAAAAGATTTGGCCATGCATGTACTGTACTAAGTTGAAAATTGAAGTGCAAGCATTACAGCAACAGGAGAAGAGAGCGTTACAGTGGTTCTAGTGCCAAGGTCATGGGGCGAACTGTGAAAATATCTACTATAGATGGGCGATGAGAGATGGTTCCCACTTTCTCCTTGAGGAAACAGAATATCACAGTGTAAACAGGCATAAGAAAATCATACAATATTTCCTTAAGCAAATATATAGGACAGTTACTTCAGTGTACAAGGCAATATGTTTTGAACAGCTCTTGGGATAAGGAATTGCCATACTCCTCCTCAATACTTCATTATGTTCATCCAGTCCATCGTCTTTTCCACAATAAAGTCTTTATTCTGAATGTGCAAGCCATGGGTCTTTCTCAGTTGTCTGAATATACTTCCTTTTCCTTCCCATGGAAAGAAGGTCATTCAACTCTCTTGAGGCTCACCCTTCAGTGTTCTTGCAGAAGGTTGTGAAGGAGGAGTCAAACTCCACATCTCATAATGTCCATTTGGCAGGGTTAGAGGTCAACCCCTTTGACCAGGGCTGTCTCCAAGGTGATGGTGAACTCATGGAGTGTGTGCAGGATGCGGGAGAGGGAGTGAACAGCTGCACGGTCCCGAATCAGCGCTCCCTCCTCATACGTCCGTGGTGTCAGGGCACATTCTGCCAGCAGGAGGAGCCACTGGGAGAGCAGCCGGTCCCTGCCAATTCAAACAGGTCGACAATAATGGTCCCATAAATGATTAATGAAGGTTCATATTACAAGACTCGCAAGACATGGGGTGAGCAAGCTGCCTGCAACATAATGACCAGGGTTGTGTACTTTCTCCTGACCAAGCACTCAACCACAATGAATTGAGCAGTTCTTTTTCAGGTTTCAGCAACAATTTCCTTGACTGGGTCTGGCTGTAAGTAGATAACTGCAAGCTATGACCTGCTAAAGGGACGGTAGCAAGTCTCGGGTTTCTCTACAGAGCAAGCAATTAATATGTTTATAATGAACACAGCACCATCTACTCTTTTATCTTCTCTAAATTACCCAGAAATAGTGACATTTCTTTAGGATATAGCAGACATTCATGTTTTATCAAATTTCAGCTTTATTGACAGTGCATAGTGGAGAGGGAAGTTGGTCCACTGAAAAGGAAAGAAATCCACACACCATCTTCAAAGCTCCCTATATTTATTTTATTCGAAATCAAGTACAACATTTCGACCTATACATCAGATGCATAATCTGATAGTACCTGAACGTTGTACTTTATTTATAATAATGTTATAGTGTGCTTTGAAGAGTGTATGTGGAAACCTTCCTTTTCAGTCTATCAGTGGTTTTTATCCAGCACCCCTCATAATAATCTTTGGATGTACATGCACAACCTGGACAGCAAAATAAATAAGTCAACATGTCACAGGTACAGTATAGCATCAGACCTATTAAAACTGTGATGATATAATAATGTAAGTCGCTCTGGATTAAGAGCGTCTGCTAAATGCCTAAATTGTAAAATTGTAAATTGTAAATTGATATACTGTAATGCAGGCAGCACTCACCTTACCCCACTGTATCGCAAAAATACTCATCCCCAACTGCATGGTTGATTGACATTAATTTCACCATTACATACCATCATAGTATTGTATTGCCTTTCATTGCAGCAGCCAAAGCCTGGCCCCATAATAACAGTGTGTGATATAAATGGGTCAATTTGAAAGGACATCAGAGAAGCAGTCCTGCTGTATGCCACCTATTCAGGGCTCCAGGGAAAGGAAAGTGTGCCATTTACATACATGACATAATACAGCCAGCAGGGGGCCATCACACCTCAGATTACACTAGTTAAGGCTTTAACCCACTTTGAATGCAGAAAAGCAAAGCACTACATTATATAAATGCTGTAATATTATTCATTATTAAAAGCATTTTCATTTCACATTTTAGTAAACATCGTGTACTTCAGATCCAAAATGAGAATCCTCACCGGACACCTAGGCACACAAGCAGCTGGAATTTGCCTTCCTTTCCAATGTTGCGTGGTGAAGCGTTGATTGCACTGACATAGTGACACAGTGAGTCACAAGACAGGCTCACGGGTTCCGTTGATCCACGCAAGTCCCCCATCTGATCAGCGGTCTCCATGGAAACCACTGCCTTCTCTGTTGGAAGATCAACCGCTGTCAGATTGTACAACTCAGTGGAAACTAAGAGCAAACTCAGCTCATCAATGTTATTGATGAAGGACAAATCAAAGGTTTAAAAGAGAAAAGAAAGTATACAGTCTCTGAACTTTAAAGCATTAACATGGGCACTTTAGATCACCACATGTTTATAAAAAGGGATTCACCATTCCATGCAACATTATGTGTTATTGTGTTATTGTGAAATAAATATTTTCTGCCACTAGATGGGGACAGTTCATAAAATGCAGAAAGAGAGTAGAGAAGTTCAACATCATCTTTCAGGGCTCACAGATACATTTTGCAAACACGCAAACATGCACGCACGCACGCACACACGCACACACGCACACACGCGCACACGCGCACACACGCACACACGCACACACGCACACACGCACACACACACACACACACACACACACACACACACTACTTACCCACAAAATCCCATACGAACACGTTCCTCTGGAAGAGTCGGTTGGACTTGAATCCATGAAGGAGGAACTGTTCCAAGGAAAGCACCAGCCCTCCCTCACCACACAGCAACACTGTGAGGTTTCCTCTCTAGCAGAGGAAAACAATGGAAGGTGGTGGGGATTAATGAGAAGCTACATATGCATCTAAATAACCACTTAAGCCCTAGTATATACTTCGTCGTATGACAAATTGTTAAAATAACCAATCTACAAGCTTGATGTGAGCTTATAGATGAGCTATTTTCACAATTCTTTTGAAAGATCATTGAGTTTTTGTTTTGTTTTGTTTGTTCTTGAAAATCTTTGAGTTCACAAAATAGGAACTTTCAACCCCAGGATGAAAGTGGTCAATACATTCTAATACTGAATGAGTGGTCAAACGACTAAACCTCTAAAAGCACCAAGGCTCTTTGAACCTGATCGAAATAAATTGAAAAAGCTGTGCCAGCCTAGTAGAGACCTGCATGTTAAACAATGCTATGGCACTGGCATTGCCTTGGGGGTGGTCTAAATAGAGCCTATAAAAACATAATTATTTTCACTTGAATTGCCTGCACATAGGCAATAATGACCCATTAACCATCTCCCCGTGGTTTTAAGTTGCGTTCAGACCAGAGTGCCGCAAACAGAGTTTTTGGTTGGTCACTCTGCACTGTACATTAATTAGGCTAATAAAGTATGCTGATTAAAGATCTATCTAGACGCAGACACAACAGAGACCAGACGCAGACTGCTGAACAGGAGGCAGTAGCCCCTGGAGGTATACATACTATAATGATGCTGCTAGTGAGGGTTCAAAGTGGGGCTGCTCAATTAATCACATTTTATTTTCAATTATAACTTACGCTTACAGCGATTATGAAAACAAGATAATCGAGATAAAAGGATTATTGCGTTGCATACGGTTATGTAATGATGCTCTTGTTTTGTCTTGTGTTAAAAATGCTGTGCAATCCTTTAGCTAATCATGGTCTCAATATTACGATTTTTGCCATAATGAAGCGGCCCTAAAGATCATATGCCCCACCTCAGGGATTTAATTTCATCCCATGTTTATCTTTTTGTGAATGAGTGATGAGATACTTGGATGATGCATCACAAACAAACAAACACACATACAAAAAACCTGATGCCACATATACATACCTCTTGTTCTTGTTTGTGAAAGTGTTTGACGAGGTTATTTGCGGACTCCCTCATGTCCTCTTGTACTTCAACAGACGTCATTCCTTAGAAAAAGAGCAGGTAAAAGAAGACGGGAATGAAGGACAGAAACAAAAGAAGCAAGTGAAGGAAGGACAAAGGTGAGCAAAAAGAAAGGTGATATTGGAGGAAAATCTGTCATTGTAGCAAGGACACCCAAAAGTAGGTTAGCTATTGTGCGCTAAAGGATTAGTTTGGTTCCGTCAATACGTACTGCTCCGGCCACCAAGCGATCCAAGTGTTCCCAGGACTGTTCGTCCAGGACCGCTCTGTAGCGGTGAGCCCAACTCTGGGGGTGTCCCTGACCACCTCGCACCATCTTCCTCTCCACCTGGTGTCACCAGCTGGCCTATCAGGACCCTTTCTAAGCTTCCGTCTCCAACGCCTTTACCCAGCCAGCGCCCACATGGGAACCTAAAAGGAAAAGACAGATCTTATAATACATTTTTTAGTATATTTTCGAGAACTTAAACTATACTGTGTGTGCGTGCGTGCGTGCGTGCGTGCGTGCGTGCGTGCGTGCGTGCGTGCGTCGATAAGATATAATTGTCGCTATTCACCGTGAAGCACCAATTTCACCAGAAATCCTGTTTATCATGTGCAAATATACTTGGCAAATAGAAAGAACTTCTGATTTTGATGACTCAATAATAATAATACCGGTAATAATAATAATAATAATAATAATAATACAACTTTATTTGTATAGCACCTTTCATGACATGAAATGCAGCTCAAAGTGCTTTACAGAGCAATGGAGAAAGAAAGAAAAGAAAAGCAAGGCATAAAACGTTAAAAATAATAGCAGTAATGCAATACAGTGAGGACATGAATAACAAAAAAATTAAAAGATCAATTAAAAGCAAGAGTGTAGAAGTGGGTCTTGAGCTGTGCTTTAATAATAACCTTGGTGATTCAAGAACTGATGTTCATGTATGTATTTTCATGCCACATTAGCTTTTTAAAATCCTGATGGAAACAGTCAAGTTCAGCAAGAAGCTTTTTAGCATTTGGCCTTTGTGTCCTGAGCAACTAGGCCTGTCACACTAATTATATAATTGCCTGCTATAATTATTTTTGGATAATCATTAGACTCGATTAATCCATCATTCCATCATTGTCCATGCTTTAAACCACTTTCAACCTGGCATCCCAAGTTTGGGCATTTAAGGCAGAAAATGTTCATTTCAATTAAATCGATCCGTTAGTTAGATTAACGGTTGCACCCCTGAATCTCACCTGTAGGTGTGTCCAGTGATCTCATTGTACACCATGACACAGTCAACCAGACACTTGGCCAGCAGGCCAGAGTTCTCCTGTCCCAACTGCAGAGTGCTCAGTCTGCCGAGGTTCTTACACTGAAACACACACCGGCATTCATTCAAAGAAGTTCTTTCACATGCTTGATCTTTTTTTTAACAATGTTATATATTTTCTGTGTATGTTTACCATATGCCTAAATTATTCTGTCGTATCATGGTGTTGCACACCGAAAAACAGCAAATTGTGATGCAACACGTTGTGAGCTTGTAGATCTGCTGTTATCAGTGCACGACATCATCATATGACAAAGCATAAATCATGCTGTAGACATAGTTATCTAAATAAAAATACTAGATATATATATAGTGACCTGGAAAAAGATCTCTTGTGTGTTCTTGGTGATCTGTCTGACTCCTGAATCACCCAGCTCCCCTGACACACACACCCAAGGATTCACGGTTGTCATCGCAATGCTGAGCTTCTTCATGGGTATTATGACGACACGGTATGGAATACCTGGACAAAAACAGCGGGTCAAGAGCATCCCGTTGAATAAAATATTCCCTGTTCGTTTTGACAGGAAGATGTGAACCAAGTCAGCCCTCAACTGAACTGCTGAGCACTGTGAATAGGATTTTCACATTCTTGGGTTAAGCTTGTGTATCAAATGGGTAAGTCTGAGAGGTCTGTATGAAAATCCACCATGGATGCTATGTGTCAACCCATCCTTTTATGCTCACCCTGTATCCCTAAAGGACCATGCTGACGGTCTCACCCTGTATCCCTAAAGGACCATGCTGACGGCCAGGAATGTTCAGCCTATTGAGTACAACTGATGCTGACAGTATACTTGACTTGACATTGCGGTCAACCATTTTCCAAAGCATATACCGTGGTTTGATTTTGGAGGAAGCCATTGGACTGCATTAAACTCAGTCAATCTTCATCGCTATGAAAATCAATTTGCAGAGACTTGAAACTTTGTTTGAGATACAGTACGTATTCCCATACACAAAATGCCACTGCATTTCTTAACCAGGCAGTGAGGTTTAGCCAACATCGACTCCATTATTAAACATTTTAATGATGTTAACCAAGTTTAAATATTGAGGCATGATTCATGAACAGGAAAATGGTCTATGTAGAATATATGGCCCAAGCTGTGAATAGACAATGTCTGACATGTATGAATGCACCAACCTCACAAGACAAATTCCTCATATATGCATAACTGGCAATACAAAAAAAATATGATACTGATCCGGTGCGGTCCTTCAAGCCATCTCATAATGAGCACTAGGACCAGTTATATAATGATATGGTTGAAAATGGGTGAAGTGCTCCTCTATAAGTGAACAGGACTTACTGATGGAGGTGAAGACACGTGTGAAGCAGAGATAATCCACAGTATTGAGGGAGAGCAGATGGAACAAGAACTGCTCTCTCTCTTCCTCACACAACAGGAATGCATGGGGCTTATACAGCTGCCTGTCAGGGGAAACAACGAGTAGAGTTCATAGAAGAGCAAAAAGCAGGGAAGAGATTCAAGACCCATTGCACATGGCATCTACTGTCAAATCTGTCCACATACTCGTGTTAATTGTGGCATGACTCTTACCTGAGCAGCACCTGGTTTGAAAGCAGCTCTTTGAGGTGCTGTGACAGCTGTTTCTTTTCCAGTGCCAAATGGATCCATGCCCGGGCCTGTCCCACATCAGACAGACCCTCACTCATTGTCTGAACAAACCTGGTACGACAAGCATGAAAATGAACAAGCATTAATCTAATAAGATTTTCTTATGGACATCACACAAACAATTCAGAGCAGAGGTTCCGCTAGAAGGTGCCAAATAAATCATATATAAACCATTATTCATTTGAATGTTCATGTTGACCCTCGACAAAGCCTCAATAAATCTTTATCTTTTAGCCTTGACATATTTAAGTCAAGGCTAAAAACACACCTTTTTTCTATGCACTACCATTCCGCCTAGTTTTAATCAGTATGATTCATACAGCTATGCACATTTTACCATGTTTTTTATTGCTATGCTATTTGTGTCTTCTTTTTTTTTTTCTTTTGAATTTTTGAATATGCAAGAGACACAAAAGACAAACAAGGCATACATTAAAACAAAAACATCAACAGAAGAAACAGAATAATAATAAAAACAAACAAACAAACAAACGAGGTCATGGGATGTACAGCAACAAGCAACAACAAATTACAGACTTTTGGATTCATTGACAACCGGAAAGACACAGCCCATATTCACTCCATATCCGCCCCCCCCAGCTAAATACTCTATCCATTTCTCCCATCTTCGTTCACCCAGCTCTTTTTGCAGTCTTAAAGAATAGCTATTTGTGTCTTTGATTTGTTTTTTGATTTTTGATGTACTATAAATAAAAATAAACTGAAACTGAAAGTTGCAGTTCCCATTCTTTTTCTGCTCATCTGGTATTTACAATGATAAACTTTTAATCCTATTGAATGTATGTAGTTTTCATACTCCCACATAGCCTCCCTGCATGCCCTTCAAATCCTTTGGTCACACCATGATCTAAATTACCACACTACAAGGTCAGACAGAGTACATGGGCTCTCATTACCTCATATCTTGCATCAAGGATCCCTTCAGGACCAGAGTTCCCTCATCAAGCCTCTTGTGTTCCAACCCAGCGGACACTAACCAGGAAGACAGGTTTTATGACAACGTATGAACAGTCAGCCATTGAGACCAATGGTTTGTACAAAACAGAAAACAGCATGGCTCTGCTCTGACCTGGAGACTCCATGAGTGATTCTGTCTTCTGGGCAGCCTGGTAGTGAAGCAGGTGAGACCAGAAAGCCGACTTGCCCTGTTTAGAAACGAACAATCATCTACTGAGTGAATTCAACAAGTCAACATTCAACATATTCCAACAATTCAACATTTTGGCTCGTTCACCACGTGTGTGATATTAAACCTACATGCTGTAGGAACATGTGTGTGTGTGTGTGTGTGTGTGTGTGTGTGTGTGTGTGTGTGTGTGTGTGTGTGTGTGTGTGTGTGTGTGTGTGTGTGTGTGTGTGTGTGTGTCTGACCTGTTTTAGCTGCAGTCCATGGCCCCAGGTTCTCTCCAGTAGGTCACACAGACTATGGATAAGTGTGTTCTCCTGCAGGCCTGTGATACTGGCTTCTCCGTGACCTAATTCCACACTCTCCTTCCCCATCCTCTCCATTAACATCCGTTTGGTCTGCAAACGCACAAAACAACATTATTTAGCATAGGCACCAAGACGAACACACACACACACAGGTTGTTTAACTTTGTCAGAGACAGTGAGCTGAGGGAAGCTTACCTTCAGACGGCATTCGCTCAACAGCCCATCCACAAATTCACGGTGGGTTTGAGTGACAGCTGAAGTTGAGGGGTCAAGCAGCTTGGACTGACGGAAGTTCTTCCTCCAAAACGTATGCTTCTATAAGATAATAAACCAATGGTTAAAATGGCATTGGTGTGTGTGTGTGTGTGTGTGTGTGTGTGTGTGTACACTTTGTACGTCGTCCACTTACCAGTCTTTGTTCATTTTCCGGTCCTGAGGCTTCAATGGTTGCTGGTTTCTTGGGGTCAGACCTCCGTGATGCTGTGACACGACCGGACCACCTGTTCAATATCAATGCAAAATTCAGTGTTCTAGACTCTAGAGCAGGGGTTCTCAACCCGGGGGTTGCCAAATTATTATTATTGATTTTTTTTTGCAACTGAATGGCTGGAAAATGTGAAATGAAGAGTTTACTGTAAATATACATTACGACCTTTACACCAATATGTAATTGTATTGTATGTATCATATGTATTACAGATGCATTGAGTACAATGGAACACAATGGAAACAAAACCCCTGGAGCTGTGTTATCCTTTTATAATAACCTTTGACTACTGTATATTGTATAATTAATAATCATGTTAATAAAGTATTAAATCAATCAATCAATCAATCAATCAATCAATCAAACATATGTTTGTCTATTTAGTCAATACAGGAATTAATTACTGTTGCTACTAATGTAATACAATGCTGAAGAGTCCACTTCAGGAGATAGGAGTGGCCTTCTGGGAACTGAAAGGTTCTGGTTCAATGCCCATCATCATGTAAAAATGTAATTGAGCTAGACACTGTGCACTTACTGTAACTGCTCCCAAAGAGCAGGTCGTGCCGTGCATGACCCCACCATTGTGAATGTGTGCACGGATCAATTAATGTAACTCAAAATTGTACATCACTTTGGATAAAGGCGCTATAGAAATGCAGGCAATTTCCCATCAACTATGAACAATGGTGGTCTCACTTGTTGGTGCCATGTGCCTGTGCAAGCACATCAGCCTGCAGCTTGGGGAAGTAACCCTGCTGGTGTCGACCCTGGCCAATCCTCATGTCCAGTAGGTGGGGGTGAATGGCTGTGTGGTCCGCCTTCAGCAGTCTGCGCTCAATGGCCTGAGCTGGAGACACAGAATAAGAGTATATAGAAATGGATATCCATGGAATGATACACAAAAATGATTTTGTGTTGATAGTCGTGATGTGTCTGTATGGTACGTTCTACTGTGTACACCACAGTGTTCATTTCACACCCATAAGGACCCCAATGGAAACAAGCCTTCTGTATGGTACGTTCTACTGTGTACACCACAGTGTTCATTTCACACCCATAAGGACCCCAATGGAAACAAGCCATAGTGCTTTCTTGGGTTTAAAATCCTCTTAGCAGACAGGGTATTGAACTGTACTTTCCTGTGCTTTTTCTTTTTGCAAACTGCTAATAAAGTACACAATCAATCAATAAAACCCTTTGTAGATTGTAGATCAAAAATAAAACATTGACTTTTGATTTGATTGATATTTAATTTTGCTAAATTAACTAAAAAAAAATTCTGTCTGCTTGGGAAGAGGGATAAACACTGAGTCAGCACAGCAGTACAGGATAAATTACAAATGAGACACAAAATAACTAACTATAGGAAGAGGAAGTCCACAAAAGGAGAGGAAAACTACAATGGAGCGGAAAATACCGGTTAAATGAGGTAAAACAATCGAGTTACAGTGAGTTGGAGTCATGTGCTGCAGTCTCTGCAGAGAGTTTGGTCAGACTTCAAAGCAGAGTTGGAGGCATTAATTATAGCACACAATGTAGTTCCCCTCTCATCATGTACTGCTTATTATCCCCCTCTCCCTTTTTCATCCCTAATTCTCCCCATCTACCCCACTTTACTGAACCATGTCAACTGAACTCAAGGAACTTTCCCTCAAAACTCCACAGTGTTCTGTTCTACACGAGGTGAATCGGTTTTTCAAAAATGTATAAAACGTTTTTAAAAAACAGCAGAAATTACAAATACGTCGACTATTTTAGCTGTGAATCACCACTGTACGATTACATATAAAGTGGTTAAGTAATCAATAGCAAATGGAGTTGCAGATCTCAACTAAATCTGACTCTGATAGTAACATTGACATTTCTCAAAGTCCACCAGGTTTGAATTGATTCGATGACAAAGGCAAATTGCCCCACAAAAAGTAAACATCATTGTTGTCCTTGACTCGTTAGGTCATTTTAAATCACGTTTGTCATACACTGAGATTAGATTTTAACATGTGCCACAACATTACATCACTTTGGCCTTGAAACATGGGCAACGCATACATAACAGCAAGTCATTAAAGTCAATAACCTAATTTTGTATTGTCTCTCCTCTTACATGTTATCCTGTGACAGTGTCTGTTTCATAATGACACAGACACCGCCCTTTCCAGACAAAGACCAAAGAATGAGGGTTAGGAGGACAATATTTCCTAGGGAGAAATGGAAATGGAATAACAAGCATTCCATTTTTTAGAAGCGTATCAGGAAGAAGTGGCATTTTTCTGTAAGAAAGCCCTTCCCTACTGTTCCAAAAATCTGTCGAGCAGGGGAATATCATTTTCTAGCAACACAAAGCCATTTATTACTATCTATACAAAGCACACCTTTTCAGTGAGTAGAAGGAACTCTAATCTATCTCCCATTGTTTGTAAACATACGCCCACCCACCTACCCACCCACCCAGTGAAAGTAACTAAGTACATTTACTAGAAAATCATTTTAAGAAAAGTTTACTTAAAGGCATTATTATTTAACTTTGTGCCCTGTGTTTACATAACAATATATATATTTGTACACATAATTCCCCTCTCAAGCAGTTATCAGCCACTGGAGTAGTGTGGTGGTGTTTACCACAGAAACACATTGCACTCTCGCTGTATAGAGGTGTTTTAACTTTTAACTGTATTTATTTGGTAGTTGGGGACATTTTTGGGCAACCAAAACAACAGTGAAAACACCTCTACGGTATTGTATGCTGATCTACAAGCTCACAACACGTGAGCTTCAAAAGAACTTGTGGAACATGCTGTGTAATGAGTATATTTTGATGACAATAACTTTGCACTTTTCCTTGTAACAAAAGTCTTTGTACATTGTTGTGGTAATGCTACTTTTAAGTAAAAAACATTAGAGTACTGTACTTTTTCCACCTCCCCCACCTGACTCATAGATCATGGTGCACTTGGTATAGCGACAGCTGCGGGTATCCTCCTCGTCCGTGTGGTACATGCGCTCTCTCTCCAGACGGTTGTCAAACAGCTGCTGTAGGGGCTCTCTGTCCGCCCAGCGAGACAACACCTTCCCGTCCACGAAAGATGAGAACATGGCAGTCTCCAGGAACTGGGAGAGGAAGTGCCTGTGGGGCTCAGGCTGGGCCGAGAGGAAGGAACCCTGAAACATAGAACAATAACAAAAATATCATACACAACAAGAATTTCATATACACTATCCCACACCTGCCATTTGATTACTTAACCAGTCCACTTTTCACAGTCATTTAGGCAGACAGACACCTACAGAGATCTCCATGTATGGGCACAAGGGACACAGACAGATGGTTAAACCAGTTGCTATGACAACAGATATAACAGATATTTTATACAAGGGTGGGGTATGTACGTACATTCCCAATTTGAATTGTTTTCAACTTTCATCATTCCCATCGTTGGGCACCGGCCTATGGTGCACAGGTCTAGTTTTGTACGTTTTGTAAGGAGTAGAGTATAGTTTAACCACATAAACAGGGCCGGACTTATCCTCCCAAGGGCCCCCGGGCTAGACAAATTTTCAGGGCCCCCCTGGGCTGTGTGGTGCATTTTTTGAAATTTGGAAAGAAATTACCGCATTTTGTTCTAATTTTGGGGTACCCAGCCGCCCCAAAAGAGGCAGGCAGGCAGGCAGACAGACAGACTAGTCGCTGCCATGCACAGCGACATTGGCAGGGGTTTCCACAGCTACCCCACAACACAGCGTCACTAGTCTGAGCAGAAGCTCTCAATGTTTTAACCATAATACTAAATGTACAATAACTAAACATAAATCTCACTTGAATTAGATTGCAATACTTTACAATTTAAAATCACATAAAAAACTTTTGCCCACCCTAGCCCAATGGTAAGCCCGCCTCTGCACATAAACCATGTATACTTTGCATCACCCAGGGGTCTATAATTGCCCCCCTGCTTTTTTCTCTCCACACCAAATCTCTTCACCAAAAATAGCCAACATGCGTTTAACCGGATGTTCAGAAAAGGGATGCCAGTGTTCAAATTATTTATAATAGGTTTACAGTACAGTAGCTTATAAGTAGGCATGGATGATTTTCAATACCTTGTCAAAACTGCACGTCCCCTCTCGGTTGCTCAGCCAGGAGTCTAGATCGGGAGCGTTGTGAATGACAAACTCCTCATATCGGCCAAAGATGGCAGTGAAGCGGCCCACAAACACCTCCCTGAGCTGCACGTTCAGCTTGGCACATCGCACATCCTCCTCCTCCTCCTCTGCAGAAACACGCCCCAGCGTCCTCACTCCGTCCGCCACCTTCTCCGTGCCGCACCTCCGCGCCAGCGCCTGCAGTCTCTCCAGGGCGGCCAGCTCTTCCCCGCCAAGGTTCCCGTTCCGTCTGTCCTCCATGAGGTCCTCCAAGACCAGGCTGCTGAGGCGAGGAGGAATGGCGTCCAGCTCCGTGGTCGTTCCGCCTTGCGCGCGGAGGCCGGAGCGCAGCAGCACCTCGCTCAGCTCCTGGATGAGCTCCGTCTGGTCTGGGAACGAAGGAACGTCCTCCGGAATGTCAACGTGCTGGTTGTCGATGTCGACGAAGCACAGGTTGGCCTGGGAGAGAGGAGAAGAGAACCGAGGAGGGTCAGAAATGTACACAGTAAAATCCTCAGCATTCATTTACATTCATACATCATCCATTTTACTAAAAAAAAATCGATGTTGAGAGAAAATGTTAAAATTTCAATGTTTTCAAATAATAATAATTAAAAACTAAATATAGGAAACAAAAAATAAGGGGGCCCATAACACCCATTGTTTGGGAAACAGTTGTAGACTCTAGCTGGAATCAAAACAACCACTTTGAAATTATGCAACACGCTGAAACCACTTTTCAATTGGTTCCTGGAACAGATAATCAAAACGCAGTTAATGGCTTAGTGGCTTACACAAGAAAACCTCTTATTCATCAAGTGAGGAAGCTCTGACAGCATTATGGCCAAGTGTAGAGACATCGAATTAAGACCAGAGAGGGAGATTTACATGACATTAATGGCTTCTTGGCATTTAACCACAACACACCCCTTGGAGAGACTGACATATTACTACAGGAGGGATTAGTAGACCAGTAAACTATCACTGTAATCACAAACACTGGAGACTGCAAAGGTGACTGCTTTAGTTTGGACCTGCACATTGGCAAACAAATGGCAAAAGAGTGCAAAAGCTAAACTTGAAAAGCTGCTGAACACTGCATTGTAAGTCGTTGCGCTAAAGATAAATCTGCATTTCCAAGCAGCAGTGGAGAAAAGCATGGTCAGCAGTGACACAACCTTCTGTGGTGACCTCTGACAGCCAGTTCATTGTCTCTGGGGACATGTGGTGAAAGGTGGACACAGCACAGCAACAGACATGCAGTGCACCAATCCAGGTCCCACACATCAGCTAGCATTCTGCTGCCTCCTCCTTCCCTCCAACATTATAGATCTTTCTTCAATTTGTATTTGGAAGAACAAACGTCCTTTTGCACACCTACGGAGATGGACAGGTGCAATAAAAATCCTAGTTATACTGTAAAAAAGGTCAATTAACACTGGAACATACACTGCTTCGCCTGCAAATAGTTAAGTCTCACATAGTATCATATGATTAATATCCCTTTGCTAACTTGATTGCAAATTAAGGTCCCAAGTATCATCTTACACAACATCCAGAAATAGGTTGAGATTTTTAATTCACATTAATAATTCACATCGTCAGCTTTCCCCCCCCTTGCGCACGTAATGCTTAGTGGGTTTTCTTTTCACTTTGTACTTTATTCCTTCTACTGGCTCTTTTCTGGGGCAGCACTGCATCAAAGAGCCGATGCTCATGCAGCATGGCGTGATCTTTCAGTGTGTATGGAGGGTTGGATTTGTGGAAGAGGAAGGAGCTCAGAGGAGCTGCATTGCCTGTATTTGCCAGGCCGGAGCCAGGGGGCATATTAGCATGTGCACAGACTGGAAGAGATTAACAACGAGGCTACAGAATACAGCATCCATGTTTATACCCTGCTGTAAATGTTACAGTGCATGCGCGTTGAGCAAAATGTTCAGTAATCTATTGATGCAGTAGAGCAGGGGTGCCCATACTTTTTCGACTTGAGAACTACTTTTAAAATGACCAGCTCAACAAGATCTACCCACCAAAAAAAAATATATTATACCATCGCTGAAAATAGTTAGTTTTTCCTGAGGGGGCTTTAAAATTACATATAAGACAAACGCACTTGGAATGGGAAACAGAAAGGGCAAAATGGAATTGGTAGGGTTTTTTTTAATATACACTGTATAACTTTGTCACACTACTAACATTTGTGAGCAACACTCTTGAAGGTGGGTTTGAGCTGACAGGACCTTTTTTGTCAATCAATCAAGTCGCCTTAATACAAGTGGCAGATGCCAAAATTAGTTTCATATTTTATATTTAAATTATATATATTTTCAGGGGCATGTCATGTGGTCTACTGGTAGATCGCGATCTAGCTTTTGGGCACCCCTGCAGTAGAGGCTACACATTGCCTTTGGTGTGCTCTGTACCTCATGGGGCAGGTTGAGGGATGACCGCTGAGTCCCGTCCCTCCGCTGGATACCCATGAAGAACGGCACCGGGGCATCCAGGAGGTGGTGTAACGGAGGAGGCAGGATGGGCAGGTAGATGTGTTGCCACTGGAACGGGAACAGCAAGGTGCTGATGCCCTCCGCCACCGTCATCAAACGCTGGTAGTCTGGGAAGATTAGGGACGGTATAATGGAAATATGAATATCAAAACGGGGTGAAGGTTGGCAATTTATTGAGGAATAATCAGCAACAGAAAAACAGCATAGATAGATAGATAGATAGATTTTATTTCGGTCCGTACAGGAAAAAGGATTACATACAGACATACATACATTAATATCCACTAATCACTAGTGGTACCGAAAAGGTGAAGGCAGAAGCCGAAGCTTATTGCGCCTACCCTTTATGAACATAACTCAAATTACACTAATCAGAGAATGTTGTCAGACATGGATTTCATTAAAGAGAAAAAAAACAACTATAAGGTTCTGGCCATTGATTGTGAGAAATCTAAGAAATCTAAGCCGGGCTTAGATATGGCCTATATTATGAAAAAAATAATTAAAAAAAAAAAAAAAAGAAAAAAAGTTTTTAAATAGGAAGAACAAAACAAAAAACAAAGACAAAGATACCCAACAAAGGTTTAACTAAACATTTGATTTTGGGTGAAATCAGCATACAGCAGCCCCAGACCTCCTGGCCTAGGGGACAGACAGTCTTATGTTGCGTTCACACGGGCGTTCACACAGACGCAAAGACACAGTCGACCTTTCATTGTCAATGGAAGTCAGAGCCGTGAAACTATGAAGCAAATCTGATGCTTGTAGCTGCTGCAAAAGCTACAACAGCTACAAATACACTGTATCTTTGCATCTTTTGCATCTGCCCGTGTGAACACAGCATATAGTCCACTCTAACATAGATGCTATTCTAAATGTTTTTTTAAGGATTTGCACAAATAGTTACACAACTTAAGTAGAGATTCTAATTATGCTGACACAGAGAGTAGGAGTAAGCATCTGCAGGGGGGCATCAGCTGTTAAGATTAACAGCTGCGGTCGAGTAAAGTTAGAATGAGTTTGATGAATATTAATGAACTGCTCAACAGCAGTGCAAGGGTGCTAGCCCCTCCTATATACAGCTTTTGTCCCCACACGTCTCAATATTTGCCATTGACAATGAAAGGAGAAATTAAGTCAAATGTCCACCAAATATGATGTAAATTTAACCAACCAATCACATAAATTCAGTTGTTCATGAGATGATGTATGATGATGAATAATGATAAGAGCGCCCCTCATTTCAGGCTAGCAGGTTTCTTGGGACATTCGTGGTCGTAGTGACTACATCTGTCATTGAAAAATTGTCATTAATGCACGCCTGCGATACTGCAGGAACTCGCCCACAGGGCGAGTTCCGAAAGCAACACAGGCGTTAATCAGGCGTTAATCATGACATTACTGTATAGGCAATACAACAGGTAAATTGTAAATTGATGCCCTAAATTGGGACACCAGGATGGCGTTACCGTGAGAGTAGAGCAGGACCTGCATCTCCAGCAGTACGCAGGTGAGGAGCCGCACCATGTTGTCCACGCCCAGCAGGGAGAAGGCCTCCCCGAGGGGATAGTCGCCCAGGGGGAGTTCTCCCGGGCCGGGCCGCTGGCACACAATGGGTCCCTGGACGCCGTGGAACCTCAGGGACCTGCCAGGCGGAGGCAAGGGCACCTCGTACAGGATGTTGTGGATGTAACTCTCCAGCGGGAGCGGGGGGGCCGTGTGCGAGGCGACCGCCTGGTGGAGCTGCCGCAGGAACTGCCGGGCGGCTTGCAGGAAGGGCAGCGGCGTGAGGAGGCAGAGGGCTTTGGACACGTACAGGGTGTCCCGTGCCGGGTCAAAGGAGCCCGCGCAGCCGAGGCAGGCGGGCGTTCCAGGCAGAGACTCAGCGTCCGACTCGTCTAGGCTGCTCACCAGAGAGTCCATGCTGCAGGTGGATGGGGACGAGGCTGACGAGGAGGAGGAGGAGGAGGAGGAGGGAGAGGAGGCAGCAGATGAGTGGTGCTCCACGTGGTGCATCTGGTGGAGTGTCTGCATGGCGGTGATGACCTGGGCGTTCGTCACTTCCTCGTAGAAGGTGTGAACGAAGCCGTAGGAGCGTGTACCGTCGTCGGAGGCGATGGTGAATGAGTGGAACTGAGGTTCGAGGCCGTCTGCCTGCGTGCGAAAGCCCAGGCCCCTTGGCATGCACAACTGAGGAGAGACGGAGGGATAATGGTAGAGGTAGATGAGGGGACAGAATGTTAACCCCTGAGAATGTCCTCAATGGCCAACCCTTTGGATAACACTTCCAAAGTTGAGATTTAATAATGGGGGTTACCATAATTAGGTCATAAAGTCAAATTCATATGAGACTAATAAAAACCTCAAGCAAAGAACTTGAGTGTCTCCATTAGTGATGCGTGTGCCGTTTTTTTTTCATAACCTGCCCGTCCCGCCCCGCCACGGGAGCCAGCCCGCACCAACCTGCCCCGCAAAACAATATATTAATCAACGACCCGCCCGCCCCACGGCCCCGCGAAAACAAAAGGTAGCCTAACGACTTTTCAACACCCAGCAAGTCTAGTCCATTCAATTGCTTTGGAGAGAGAGAGAGGGGAGGGGGCAGGGACGTGCAGAGGGAATTTGAAGGGCAGGGGCTGGAATTTGAAAAGGCATCTTTATTTTTATTTTACATTTCTACCCAGATTTAGAGGAATATCTAATTTTAAACACTAGGAAATGACCCAACCAGTCTGCCCTGTAGCCCAAATTACTGGTTATCAAAGTAAAATGAGCAGTTGCTTGCTTTGCTAAATTAAGGATTGCATAATCGCATTCCTGTCAGTCAGAAAGTTTGTGTGGTCGAAAATTGTGAAATGACACTGGACTACTTTATGAAAAACCCAACGCAGGTCGCTTGTTATAAGAGAGAGAGAGAGGTTACGTTGTCCCCCTTTCCAGTGTGAGTCGTAACAAATTATTTGAATGAACAGTATAACACTTACACAGTCACATACGTGACATGACATACTATCTGTCTCGGACCGGTTCACTTCACTCGTTTGGGTTGTGTGCGCACTGCAGCGCACTCGAAATGAATTAATCTCATGTGCTCATTTTAGTTTTGATTGCGTATACTTCGTTGCACGGCGGCGGTACTGCACACCCAAAATAGCCGCTCTCTACAAGCTCACAACGCGTCGCAGACGACGCATTGTGAGCTTGTAGATCTGCTATAATTCTGAGTGTGCGCACTGTGCACGCCTGCACAGCACCGTGCTCAATTAAGAAAGATTTGGTGCAGATGTACTCATTGCACTGATGACGGTCAGAGCCTCAGAACGAGAGGGTACTTTTCTCCAAAAAGGTCAAAAAGGCAGGGACTAAAGCGCCCTTTCATAAGCAACACATTGATGAACAAGAGAACAAGCTGATGGTTTCAGCAGGAGGAGTAGACAGTAGACACAGGAGAGCAGGTACCGGATTGCTTTTTTTCCTCCTTTTTTGGGGCGGGCCCCCGCGGGCACACTTTCCATCCACAGCTGGTGGATGGAAAGTAAGCTCCACCATTATGGATATTATTATGAATATTACAACAACTATTACACAGGAAAGTGTATTTATAAAACTAATAATAAAACAATCAGCTTAAATACTAAAATAGACATGATAGACATGTATAAATAGGCCAAGTATGTAGGCACTGGCTGTGAATAAGGACAGTTTTTATAAAGTGATGCAAAGTGTCATGAATGGCAGACTCATTTTCAAATTGCTGTCCCATTTCTTTCACAACAATTTGGAGCCCTTGCAGCCTCACACCCTCACGCACTTACAGCTGGGTTCAGGGCTCAGGGCTTGAGGGAGGCGATTGGGACGTATATCTATTCTATGTCCAAGCATAGACATGGTAACGCCCCGCCTGCCTCTGATTGGCCTACCGACACTGCCGGCCTTACCAGAGTTTCCTCCGAGGTGGAGAATACATGATGGATAGTTTGCTGCGTGAGGTTACTCCGTGGTGGGAAAATAAATAAATAACACAAGTACGATATATAATACAAGAGAATGACAGCTTGGCACGTGCGACACTAACTTATATTTTTGTAGAAGAGGCAAACTAATAGTTTATGCCGTTTAAATTATTTGTATAAGATTTGTGTAAAAAGGTCTCTTTTCCCTTGATCTTTATCTTTTTTAGTATAATAGTATTAGTTTACTATAATTTGATTAATACACGATAATCAACACTAACACTTTCATTTTGAACACACCCAAATAAAATCACAACTTTACTGTCGCCTGTGCCAAGCTGCCATGCTCTTGCACTTATTATTATTTCCCACCACAGAGTCACCTGGCGTCTCGGAGGACAGTCTGGTGAGACCACAGAGTCACCTCGCGTCTCGGAGGACAGTCTGGTGAGACCACAGAGTCACCTCGCGTCTCGGAGGACAGTCTGGTGAGACCACAGAGTCACCTCGCGTCTCGGAGGACAGTCTGGTGAGACCACAGAGTCACCTCGCGTCTCGGAGGACAGTCTGGTGAGACCACAGAGTCACCTCGCGTCTCGGAGGACAGTCTGGTGAGACCACAGAGTAACCTCGCGTCTCGGAGGACAGTCTGGTGAGACCACAGAGTCACCTGGCGTCTCGGAGGACAGTCTGGTGAGACCGTGGGGGCAGGCGAGGCGTTACCATGTCTATGCTCGGACGTAGAATAGATATACGCTGAGACAACATGTAGTCCAGGAAGTAAGTGAGCCCAGTGTCCATGACATCAGAGACACTGGGCTTAGTGGGCTCACTGCAGAAATAATCTAAAACCACATATTACACACATAAAGACCCCCAGGAAAGTGTTCTAAATCTTCTAAACGTCATTAACATATATTTTTTGGCAAAAAGGGTGAAGTGTGCCTTTAAGCTATCATCTGTCAGGATAACAGAAAGTCCAGTTAGTATCTCACCATGTTAACAGCATGTTTATTGAAGGGGTTCCTGTCTGTACTCTCAGGATAATGCACCAACACTTTCGACTTAAAGGATCTTCGGATGGGACTCTGCTCAAAGCCTTCCCCTGAGAGAAGAGGAGAGTTTTAAGGAGAGAGAGAGAGAGAGAGAGAGAGTTTGATTGATTGATTGAAGAATTTATTAACAGTTTGCAGAATTACAGTACATTTCAAACACAAACTCAATACAAAGGCTGTTAACTGTGAGTGGACGACCCAATTAAGCATTACACTTGTTTCCAATAGGGTCCACCATGTTCAAATCATCAAAACATTTAGAGACGTACAAATAGACACTTCTATAGACAGAACAGGAATTCATCATAAAGGAGGTAAAAAGGGAAAAGAAACATATACAGTGAGGGGAAAAAGGGGGGGGCGGTGGGGGGGGATTCAGATTTTACGGGGGCCAGTTTCGAATTGCAGCCATCCGTAGGTGCCCTTTGAGAGCGGTTTTGAAGGAGTCAAGGGATTCGCATGTCTTAATGACAGTTGGTAGGGCGTTCCACATTTTGGTGGCATAGGAGCGAAAAGAATTTAGTCCCTTGTTTGTGCCGAATCTGGGTTGTACATGGTTCGTTGCACTCCCTCTGGTGTTGTGGGTGTGGACTTCGTTAACATTAAGGAAGTATCTAGACAGGTACATAGGTATCTTGGTGGTGTATCGAATCTTGTGGACCAGACCCATTGCAAGATGCTGTACTCGGTCGTCGACCCTAAGCCATTCCAGCCTGTCGAAGTGGGCAGGGGTGAGGTGGGTTCGGGGGGCTAGGTCAAGTAGGAGCCTGACCAGTTTGTTTTGGGAAGTCTGGAGCCTGGTTTTAAGGGCCTTTGAGGTGCTGTGGTACCAGAGAGAGCGACAGGTGAGGGAAAGGGGAGAGAGAGCATGGTGTCATATTACCATGGAGCAATATGTCCTTCATTTATCACTTCAGAAAACAGAATTCATGACGAGAGGACTTTAGAGGGCAGATGGGACAGACAGACAGTGCTTTGATTCATGGAAAGGACAGCACAGCCTTGTCTGACACCAGCTTCTCTGTGTTGTCAGCAAGACAGAGGTGAGACTGTAGGGACAATTCTGCAGCAAAGGGAGGGGGAGAGCTCACAGGAGTTATGTAACTCAACTAATTACCATAGAAATAGACTACTAGAGAGGCCAACACAGCCCTTTCATCTTCTAGAAGTGAATCAAAACAAAATTTCATCATCATAGTGAACATTGTGTTCTGGAGGGAGACTATGAGATTATTACAATTATAACATAAGATGACTAAATTTGCACTAAAGTCATGAAATAAATCTAATTTTATTCCCTCGAATCCCTCGTGAGTGTGCCAGTTCCTGTGAGTATAGTGTGTATTCCCCGTCACTGCCAAGTGCCAACACATACTGATGGTCTTGGGGAGGGTGTACCTACACGTGTCTCCTCCGATACACATGAAGTCACCAGTCACTTCTTTTGACCTGACAGTGAGGACTGAGGAGTTTCACCAGGAGAATATAACACCTGCAGAGGAACACACTGTTCTTCCGATGGGATAAAGTAGACCTTTTAAGCAGTTACCATTACTTATAAGTGTGTGCACCCTAGCTGTGCTCAAGCAAGGTCACAGAGAGACAGAAAGATTTCTATATAGTGTCTGAAAAAGTAGAGACATGTCAGAGCTCTCCAGGACAGACGTGTCCTCTGGCCTGTGCTGCGAGGGGCGCCCCGACCAACGGACTGATATGATCGAATCTAATTCGTGATGTAACAGGTCGTATTTGCTTTCATCTATGTCTTTGCTGTTCGTATGCATATCACATGGACCATTCATTTTGGGAGAAGTATCCCGGGCAATCATTAAAATACGCCAGTTCTTATTATTCCATGACTTATGTTTACAGCCTGTTTATTGGACTATCAGATAACTCTCGAACCATAACGACACAACACTTCTCAGTTCCACTCACTGCCTGACCAGTGTGCATGAGTCGCTATAGTGCAGCGACAGATAATGCTCTCCCCTGCCTTCCCACTCATGAACATGGTCAGTTGTTTGGAGCCCCCAGCCAAGCCGGATGCACCATGGAGGAATCGAACCCCAGGCAGGTCATTTACCTCAGCGCCCCCAGAATGTAAGACAATGTGTGAATATGTAAATAAGATACTCAATATGTTTGCCAATTCTAATATACATCATGGAAAAACTAACATTCATTATTTGACTACAAGAGGACAAGTTCTATTTAAAAAATTGGGAAAAGTGGGATCTCTTCCTCCAGCCCATTGCAAGTATTAAGCAGAATTTCAAACATTGTTTTTGTGTATTGTAATATATGAAAAATGCAGCTCTGTGTGTATCTTTTCTTTTTTTTCTTGTTGGTGTCTTTGTGTGTTGTTTTTTGCTGTTTTTTTCTTATCAATAAAAATGAAGTGGAAAAGAATATATATGTTTGCCATTTCAAAGGGGATGGTCTTGTACAACTGTGTTGCTTTCTGTATTCCTCAGTTAATGTAGCTGCATTTTGCAGAGCCTCACTGTTGAACATCTATGGTTGACATAGCTGTCATAATCACAAGTGGTAAGTAAGGAAAAGGTGCTACAGAAAAAATTATCCACTCTACTTTGACGTACATGCAATCTATTTAGCAATATCCACCTGCCACTGATGACGCACAGCAAACCGCAAATTAAGCTGTACATTTGTCAGAACACAAGACAGTGATTTGAAATCTCACACAGTGCAAGTGTGCCAGACGAGTGGGTAGCAGAGAGAAGCTTAGTGTGTTCTTAAGAGACAGGGAAAGGGAATGGTATACTCTACACGTTCTGCAAGTGATACATGACCCATGTGACATCCAGAGATCACAGACAGTCACAGTTGAGGGTTTATTCAATGATGACTAGCCAAGCTGAACTGTTGCAAAGGCACACAGGGGTGAAACAGAGAGAGATTGACCTCAGTAAAAGACATCTACTGTAGTTGCCATGGCAGCCATTTCCGCTGTGTTACCATGGTTGTTGAGGGCGGCGGTTGGGCGGAAGCGCGTCAATTGACTGCTTCATCTTAAATTTCATCAGCTGACCCATTTAAAGCCCTCCCTTCTTCCCACCCCGTCTATTCCGCTCCCTACCTTCTTTCAAGCTTTACGAACAGACAAAGAGGGAGGGGGGGATGTGGACTGTTTCTGTTTTGGTTATTCAAAGCTTAATTGGTTGTTCCAGTTAGGCTGGAATTATCATATTGTCACTACCATTATGCATGCAGGGATTTCCCTTTACTACCACACAGATCTACTGTGCAAAAGGACGCCGAGCGCTCTGCATGAGGTAAATGGTGCATTTATATAGCACCTTTATCCAATATGCTTGATAATGTGCATTTCATTCAACAACCTTCTCAGTTTGGGGATTTGGTGACTTGCTTAAAGACATACTGTATAGTCCATTTCTTAGATTGCTCTTCATATCATGTTATTGTGAGATCCTGTCATAACTGCGTCCTGTAAATCTACATCAAGGTACAGTAGGCTGTGGACCAACAAACACTAAATGAGTTTCATAGAGCTTTGCATGGTGAGAGCTTCATCAGAGAAATTAATGTCACATCGTTTCCAGTCCCTAAAAACAGGCCCACAATAATGATTGAACAGGCATAGAGGTCAAATCTGTGAACCCTTCCATCACATTCAATCACATCATTAGACGGGCCAGAGAGATACAGCAACATAGAGAAATTAAAATGACAGCCAGTGCCAACTGGCATTCATTTGGGAAGTGGATCACTTGGCTCAGCCAACTGGAAGCCCCATATCTTGGCATCAGGAATTGTGAGTGTCCAATGAGGGAAATTCACAAAAATGTTGTCCCTTGTAACCTGGTGATAGAACCTATGTTTAGTAAGCAGTTTGTAGCAGGGTATTTCAAGTAAGACAAATTTATACTTCAAATAAGACAATTAAGCCATCTTAGAAAAACTCCTAATACATTATGCAGTGAGGAAGCAGTTGTCTTGCCTTGATTAAAACCAATAGATCTTTATCTTTTGCAGACCTTTATGCCATTATAGGACAGTAAGCTGACAGGAAATGGGAGAGATGGGGAGTGAAATGCAGCAAAGGCCGTCGGGTTTGGGACTCAAACCGAAGTCTCTAACTCGAAGGCTGCAGTGTAGCCTAGGTGCCCGGACCGCTACAACAGCAATATATAATTTGTTGACCAGGGTCCTTGACCCAAAACGGTCTAGTTCTCCCCCTCTCACACTAAATCTCTTTACCTATGTTTGCAGAATGTTCGCCTATTATGACATGCCCAAAATAGGGGCTAGGGTTCATGTGGGTAAACTGTTTCTGGGATTGTACCCTTCACAGATGATATCATCCCCTGTGACAGTCATCTGGCCTGAGCCAGGCCTGAAGCCCTGGGCAGGCCAGCATTCCAACAGAGATCGTCATGTGAAATTGTCTGCAGAAAACACAGTGGCATCTATTGAGAAGCCAACAAGAGCAGATTGTCTCTCGGCAATCGTTCATCAAATACACATGCACACCACGTACACACGTGCGCGCACCCTCGCGCACACACACACCTTATTCAAACGGACAGACTACTGTAACCAGACATGAACATCACACACAGTTTATTGTTCAAATTTACAGGCGACTGAAGACAATAATCCAGAAACACACACACACACACACACACACACACACACACACACACACACACACACACACACACACACACACACACACACACACACACACACACACACACACACACACACACACACACACACACACACACACACACACACACACACACACACACACACACACACACACACACACACACACACACACAAAAGAGCAGCCCCCTGCTGCAGTGGAGATGAGATGACCTGCTGTTACATAAGCAGATTGGTGGAGCTTAAATATTCCAGCTAGAGTCCGTGTCAAACTCTGCAAGAAGCTACCTTTCACTGTCCTCTCAATGCTAGGTTAAATAAACCACCAGTTCACAATAGGAGATGCTATGCACATCCATTTTGGCAAAACAATTAAGTATCAGAAGGACAGAGTTTGTTAAATAAAAGACCAAGACAGTATAAATACAATATTTATATTATACTCCGTTGTACCCTTTAACATCCAATGTAGGTGTCATCCTAAAAAAGACATGGCGTGACACCCCCTGTGACACCACACCACGTCCCAGAGGGGAGGATGTGCTCTACATAAGGAGACGATCTTCTGCTGAGAGAATACAGCGCCTTCCCACTCCTATAGTCAGAATACAGGGTGTGACTATTGTGATGGGAGCTCCATGACTCACATCTTAAACAGGGATATGGTAGCAGAGACTGAGACAATCACACACACACACACACACACACACACACACACACACACACACACACACACACACACACACACACACACACACACACACACACACACACACACACACACACACACACACACACACACACACACACACACACACACACACACACACACACACACACACACACACACACACACACACACACACACACACACACACACACACACACACACGGGTGAATCTCTCCTCAGCACCCTCCCGCTTTATCCTGGCGTAAACAAACAAAGACATGTCCCTTTTTGCAACAGACGGCTGAGACAGAAAGCGAGCCATGATGATGATGTCTGTTGTAACAATCCAATCCATCACACAGACTAACAAAAGGACACCATCATAGTGTGTATGTCATCATCACTGTGGTAACACGAAACCAATGCCACCAGTACAGTATCTCCCCTGGCTGCTGCCTCAGTTTAGACCTCCTCATTGACATGCAGTCATTGAGCACTGGTTTGTGTGACTTTAAAGTCATTTTGTTTAACGGTTTTGGGACATATCATGGTGCTCTCTCTGTCACAGACAGATGAAAAAATAGTACCATCCAGGCTCTGATTTGCCACTTAATAGAGATTATGGTTGCTTTTTGAGGTCTGGAAGAGTCTAATCTGAGATATCACGCGCACAGCGCGCACGCACGCACACACACACACACACACACACAAACTCTCTCTCTCTCTCCTCTGTGTTAATAATGTGGCTAGAGCAGATAGTATGGCTGTGTCAAATATTTATCTCCAGTTCCACACAGCAGTCCAGCAGCTTCATGTGTTATAATGAGCATCACATCAGTCAACAGGACTATTCTGTTTTATTTTATAATGGAGCTTGCAATTGAAGAAACAATAGATTTATTTTATCGAGTCTGACATTTGCATATCAGACTCGATAAAATAAATATGACACTAATGACAGTCTTGATCCAATGCCACAAGCTAGAATATAAAATGTCTTGAGTAAAAAATTACAAACATAACATTCAATGACACTATAGAAAAACAAATGCTAGTAATAAACAACAAGGTGCATAGTCCTACGTTGATTGATTATTATCAAACAACAATAATCATGAACATCGAGTTCCCCATGTAGCCGAGTCGACGTTATAAATAATATGATTCTATTTAAAGACAGTAAGCCATCTAACACGGTCCCCAATAAACAAACGCTTTCCCATCCCAAAATCTGTTATTAGGCCTATATCAAAAATATTATGTCATCAGCCTTAGTAAGGTGTTGTCATTTTAAGCAAACGGACATCTTCTACATTGGTTTTCTCGGTGCGTTTTGCTGTTTGTTTATTTCAGTCAGAGCTTACCTGCTAAATCATCGGGTTCAAGGCCAGTCTCCGTATCTACTCCGCACACAACAAAATAGTGGGCAAAGCGACATGAAGCCGATCCCGTGGCCGTGGCAATTCCGTTCATCGTTGTTGTTACACAGGGTCGATCGGTTCACTTCTACTTAGTTCACACTGTGGATGATCATCATAGCTGCTGGTGGTGGTGGTGTGGTGTGAAAAAATGACCACTGGTCCTTTTACTTTACGTCTTTACCCCACCACGGCAGTGACGGCACGCCGCGATGGATGGTTCGCTGTCAGCTTGCACTTGCGCTGCTCAGAGGAGTGATTGTGCTGTGTTGTAGTAGTTGTGTAGGCTATCTTGGTCAGCATTTGTTCTAAGGGGGAGGAGGCTGTAGGCATGTGCGTGTTTGTGTGACAGTGTGAGTGAGAGTCATTACAAGTGATTTCATCCAGTGTCTCGATTTGATATTTTCCGTATCATCCGTATGTGTTCCTTTTTGTCCCATATTGCTGATATGTGTAAGTGTAATCTATTTGTAAATTAAAGAAAGGGACAACAAACATGATACCAAATAGGCTCACTATTTTTTGTTCCCATTTCTCCAGTTATGTAACCCCAGACAGAAACCAAATTCTACAACTATTTAGAAGCTGTCTGTTTCATATTTCATGATTGTACGATTTTTAGAAGAACCTAAAGATAAGACAAAAATAGAATGTAGAACAAATCACACAAGTGAAATAATAAAACAGAATATTTTTATTGAACAAGCAGACAAAACAAATATACAGCCTGGTATGTATTGCCTTACAGAGCAACAAACTCAAATCAAAATAAATATTCAATATAAGCTACGACTACAAGTAAATGCCCCCCTACCTTGGTATAACATGCCTGAGAAGTTGGTTTTCAGGTCAATTAAGTGTCCATACATCAAAATTGTGCAGCATTTACATACACCTGGACTGGCTCATCATGTCATAAAATGGTCACTTTAAAAGAAAACCCATTCAAAACACAAATATATATATATATTTTACATGCAAACAAGAGGTTTGACAGGCCCCACACCCCACCACATTCTGTAAACAATCTACAGTGTACAGTATATATCAAGGCAGCAGTGTGGGTCCACAGCTCCAGTTCTCCAGCTAGGCAACATGTGGTTCTGTCATTTACCATCTCATGACAGCAGGGCAGTACACAAGCCTGGGATGTCACTAGATCTCAGTAATTATTCATGAAAACAAAGATATATTTTCAAAGGAAGAATAAATATCACACATGTGGAATGTGTGCATCACTGTTATTCAGTGCTTTGGTAAAGGTGCATGCATTATCTTTTGTCAAATTTGTAGTGACAAAGAAACAAAACAGAATCCAGTGTATAAATGCTATAGGTTATCCTTATCGGTATGGACCAGCGTTTTCAGCCCAACACAAAGTACGAGCACTGGAGCTGTGCATCCGTCTCAAAGGTATGTGCAGTAAGAAACCATCTTTCTAGCAGAATGACTCTTCACAGACCAGGCATAGTAAATTGGAAGCTTTTGTACAGGTTGTAGTGACCACTTCTCATTACATTTTTGGCAGTGTGTTTGGGTTGAAGTATTTCTCTTTATGCCTTTGCAGGCAAAGAGGGCACAGTGGAACATTGCAGGACAACTGCATCTGACAAACAGGCAGCAGCAGTAGGTCAATTCTCACAAAAGTGTTGAGTGAGAGTGACAGATGGGAGATTGACAGGGAGCAGAGCGGCAAGTCAGATAGCTTTATGGAAAATTACTCAACCTCACCTTCACCTAGAGATCTTGAGGATTTGGAGGCAGGGATGATTAGGAAATGTAGCACTTTGCACGCAAAATGTAGTATTTGTCAAAGATGGTCAGTAGACCATATTCACATGGCGGCCATCTTGCTATTAAGTTAATGAAATGCCACGCCGTTGCCACCATAGACAAAGAAAAGTAGATGTCTCTTTCGGCTCTGGGCCGTCTGTATCTCACAGGAAGCTTCTGTGATGCACGCAGAAGCTTACCCAACTTCCACGTGGGTCACAGAAGGGGACATTGGTAGACGCGCTGAGATTGGCCACTTGGTTGGACTTCCGCCCTCGCGTCGCGATACAGGTTGCTCCAATGAACTGCAGCGGCCAATGAGGCATCTAGGTTTTTATTATACATGGTTGCCACCCTGCTTTTTCAATGCAAAATTCCAACATGGCCGCCCTGTGAATATGGTCTACGGTGCCGCTGGAATCTATGTACAGTACATGCTAACACTGCAGTTAGCATTGCATTATAGAGCTGAAAAACAGAAAATAATAGAGGGGGGCTTTCAGGTTGATGCTGACAGAACTATGGTTAATGCTAGGGCTAGGCAATATATCAATATTATATAGATATTGTGATATGAGACTAGATATCGTCTGGTTAAAGGTTGCATCACAGTGACTAGACCTGTACGTGCCCGTCGGCCTCTGGCCTACTTGGGAACGATGCAACTTGGGAGCCTAATAATACCCAGTGTCAACTAGTCATAGCACCCATTTTAACTATCTGTCTGTGGCCCTTTTGTGCCCATACTGTATATGGAGATCTCTGTAGTATGCAATACCCATTGTCATAGCATCCATTTTAACTATCTGTCTGTGTCCCACATGGAGATCTCTGTATCTGTCTGTCATGGAGATCTCTGTATCTGTCTGTGTGCCTGTGTCTAAAGAGTGCAAATTGACTGTGAAAAGTGGACTGGTTAAGTAATCAATCGGCAGGTGTGGGGTTGCCATGGCAATCAATTGGCTGAGACAGAGGCTGGACATGAGCCTGACCAGAGCCTTTTGTGGTGTTTGTGGACAACCGTGGGTCCGACCGACTCGATGCCGGGCACTGCACTCCCTGTGGGGGTGTGGAACGCCCATGTTGCAAGGACAGGAGTTGCATGGCGAATCATTGTTGCTGTTTTGCAGAGCGTATAGTCCTTCCTGCAACTTACCCCAGTCTACTCTGGGTCCAACCCAAGGTACTTTGCTGTCATTACCCACCTTCTCTCTCACGTCTTTCCTGTCTCTCTCTCACTGTATATATAATGAAATGAAGCTACAAAAAATTAAATTATAATAATAATGTGTAAATACCAAGTCATCCCCCCAATATATCGATCAATGTTTTTGGCCAAAAATATAATTACATTATATTTTGACCATATTGCCCAGCCCAAGTCAAAGGTGAGTGATGGTGCGTCATAAAGCTTTGGGAAAGGAGGGCATCCGAGTAAAAGTTGTGGAAGCAAAGCCCCCCCGCTGCTCTGCCTTTCTATGCCAAAATACAGGCCACCTGGGCCTGGACCTCCCCATCAGGGTGTGAGAGCAGCTGGACCAGCCTGCTGTGGAGCGGGGAGGGCTCATCTAGCAGAACCCGAAACAGACAGTCCCGTTTCCTCCTCAGTTCATCAGCCACCTGGGCAGAGGGCCTCCAGGCCTTCAAGTTACTTGCAAAATTAAGCAACCGCAGAAGCACGGATGAGGTTGTCCGTGCATCGAACAGGAGTACAACGGAGGATGGCACCTGAGACAAGAAAAAGCAATTTCCATAAGTTCTAGTAGCTCACAACTCATTTTAAAATACTTCCAAATTATAACCTAGTGACTAGTCAAACTGGAACTCCCCATGATATTTCCATTATAATCACAATAAGACACTGCTATGCTTTATTAAAATTGAGGGTGAATCTGGCTGCTAATCGCTGGCAACTGAATTACAAAACAGCCTGTGATATATCAATTATACCATGACTACAGGCATTTAAGGCACTCCAAGTCATGCCAACATCTGTAGCAGCCGTGATATAATCACAATGACAATACTACTACAGTATTATTGCTTAAATACATCATTACTAATGGTGAGCAATAGGTTTGAAAGTAAGGATCCCATTCACATCACACATTACACAAGATCAAATAACTTCAGAACAGAAGTCATAAGGACATTTCTGGTTTGATGAAAGCTTACTTGGATTTACTACAAACTATCAAAAAAATAAAACAAAACAAAAACATTCATCAGCATGTTGTTAATTTAGGGAAAATAAATCCTACCTGAGCTTGTACAATGTCATCCATCATATCTGGATTAGATGATAAATTTACAAGGACTTTCAAAGCTTGAATCTGAAAGCAAACCATTGTAATTACAGATTATTGGAAAGTTTTTACCAATTGTCTCAGAACAGTGTGATTCATTATAGATTATGATATATGAGGTACCTTTTAACCACTCTGATAACTTTTAACCACGTAAGCCATGTGAAAATAGAAATACCCAATATGCGAATGTTCGATATTTTTGACATTTATTTAAATTTTCTCAAAAATGTATGAAATCATGTTGTTTTTTAAATTTTCACCTATGACATGACCAAAATAATAGGGATGCCAGGGTTAAAGTAAACATCCACAGTTATGATGAAAAAAGGGAAGGGGCCAACTAACCTGTAACGCCTCACTGCTCACAATGAGCAGAGAAAGTAAAAGAGTGACTGATCCCTTCAGCAGGTGATGGTAATTGTCTGTGACAGAAAGGTTGGTCAGCAGCCGAAGGGCTGCTAGCTGAAGTTCAGAATTCACTGGAGACATCTCGATAAGCTCCAGCACTTGTGGTACATAAACCTACAAAAGGCAAGAGATTATGAGCCTGTCGTGTCCAACATGTGTGAATGCATAAATGGCTGGATATACCAGAATTCAAGTGGCCACATTCAATGTGATAACCACAATCACCTTCAGGTGGTCTTGGTTTTGAATATTCATGCTCAAATTATTCAAGGCGTTCAGAGTTTGTACTCTAACTTCCGGCATGGGATCTGAAAGGAAGCCAGCAATGACGTGAAGGCCTCCAAATTCTCGGATGAGATCCTGAGTGAGGAGCAGAGCAGTATATGCATCAGTTAGGAAGGATTGTAAGGGATATAGTGGAGTTAAATAGCACAAATAACTGGTACAACTACAAAACAACCACAAAACAGTACCATGTTTTCCCAATGCAATCTTACAGAAGCACGCATATTGACGGGGGTTGACTGGACTACATTTTTGAGGAGCGCCCCTCCTATATACAGGTTTAATGTTTGTTTTTAGTTCAATGTTTTTTTTTGTATACATTTCTTTATCCAACGATTTTGTAACCCATTTTTCACCCCTGTGCCAATTATCTAATGTGATCCTGGGCTCTACACACCCTCCACCAACCTGGGGGGGCAGCGGACTGACCTCATGTTTCTTTCTATGCATGAGGAGTCCAAGCTGCTTCTTTTCACCTGACAGGGGGGAGTTTCCCTGGTTGGACATAGCGCGGAAGGAACACGTTCCTTTCCCCTCCATCAGGCGGGGCGCAGTTTAGAGACCAATGTTTGTTTTAAAAACACCATTGACAATGAAGAGAAATTAATGTTTGTTTTGTCCCTAACACAAACATTAAATCCCATTAACAATAAAGAGAACTTAATGTTTGTTTTGACACTGTTTGTTTTACATCATCATTACATCACCTGAAAAGATAATTGTTCTTATAAGTGAATAGACATGGATTAGATGACCATTGAATAAAGTAACATTTATAGCTGCTCCAAGCTATACCGAATTCCCTCCTTGATGTTGTAAGTCAAGATGATAAGAGCCCCCAACACTTCACACAGATGTGATTTCTATTAAATCCTTCACATTTTGTTCAGTCCGTTGTTTTTGTTGATAGGGCAAAGATTGACTATACCTGGTTTACAGTAAAGGCAGCACTGTTCCCTAAGGTAAGTAGGATCTGAGCTGTGTCAGACGGATTACTGCTGGACTGAAGAAGTGACAGCAACATGTTCAGATGCTGTGATTCCAGGCTCCCGGGTGATTTTGAGATGATGTCACCTATAGAACAAAATCATATATTTATTCTACATGATGACGAATGTGAACAATGTCGTTGAAATTTCGTTTGAAATGTAACTATTCTACATACTGTGAAATAGAAATTTCAATCAATCAAAACAAAACACGTGTTATTGAGTATATGGATTCAATTCAGCCCCTAGCTGTGAGAGACCAACTTTGAAAACCTGACACTTTAACGTCATCTTGCTAGAGTAGAGATATTATTAAGCTAAACGTACTAGATGAAACGTCCTCGGGACTGTCACCCCCACGGGGACGAACCATCTCCAGACCCGACACTTTGGCCAACAGGCTCCCGGGTTGTAAGGTTACTTCGCCGGGTTGGCTACTTTTGACAGCGCGACTTTCATTGGCAGCGTTCTTCTTGTTCCTGAAGTTCTCTCCACTGATCAGTTTATAGATCCCATAGGAGGCTCCAGCCCCGGCTACGATCCCAAGCAGCGTCTTCATATTTCCCAGCTTGGGAGTGACACCGCCATCACCCATGCTGCTGTGTGATCTCTGGTACCCAGCTGATGCTAGCTATAGTAACTAGCTAGCGGGATCAACAAATGTTTAAACCTGTTTAAACCTTGTGAATCAAATGCCCTTTCTAATACGACCACCTCGGGCTTCTAATTCGCTAGCGTTGAGAATATTCGAGCAAAAATCGTTCTAACCCAACCAGACGCATTTTGACACTGTCATAAGCTCACTTTCAACAACCCGACTAGCAAGAGTTGTCAACAACACTTTATGCTCCGTTTTGGTCCCAACTCCCAAGCAGGCAGTGAGGCAGCTGAGCTGCGCTGCTCACATACAGTGGCCGACCAAAAGTTTCACAGAGTTGACCCCAGGCTGAATCTCACACGCTGGGGACGGTGGAACAGAATAATAATGTGGAAAGCCTGGTCACTCTGTACTGTACAGTCTGGAGTCTATGCAGATGTCAGAACATATTGTGATGTTCACGTCATAAAAGGCCAGCTCCATATATGGAGATCTAGGGCCTCAAAAAAGAAGAAGAGGGAAAAAATCACACCCGTGTGAACTGAGTGGTGCAAGGTCTTATATAGCCTGATCAGCTGTGGTCTGACGTAATGTCAGTGACCATGGTAACCATGCTCACCTGTGCACGTACACAGGTACACAAACATAGATACAGACAAAGCTGGTTGTTGGAGTGGTTTGCACCACTCAAAAAAAAGACTCTAGGGCCTCTGTCCAGAGCCTGGGCAGAGGCCTTTTGTGGCGGTTCTGGGCAACCGTGGGTCCGACATGGAGTCTAGATGCAGATTTCAGAACATAATTGTAAGGCAGAGGCTTTTGTGCTGGTTCTGGACAAACGGCTATCCGACGAAAATGTATATTTTTCATTTCCTGAAAAATGAACATTTTGGAGTTATGTTTCCTCCGGACCTCTACTTTACTAAATATCCCTTGGAACATCTTAGTTGGCCAACATGTTTTCGGGGTAGTTACCTTAGGTAGTTACCAGGCAACAGTAAACTATGAGCTGCAGTTTCCAATCGTAGGAGAGTTCAGAAATAGAAAACAACTTGGCTAAAGTTAGGCTATCTTTGAATAATTGCCATAATTTATTTTTGTATACCTGGATATTCTCCTTTCATCATTGCATGATATATGGCATCTTTACAAAACACAGAGTCTGCTCAGAGAGAGTACATAATGAAACAGTTCTTGCCACAGATATATGAGGTAACTAACGTAACGTTATATAGATAGCCAAAGTAACTTAAGTTTAACGTTCTCTGTGCTAATGTGTCTGTCAAGTGTCAACTCGACAGTGTTTTCTGTTCTGTCAACAGGCCTTATTGGCGGCTTCTTCCCTATCTTGTCCCGAAGACCCATTACGTGTTCTTGAAAGTCAACTTATGGCCTTTCAGGGACATCTGAATGTGGACTCCATTGACTGGTAGGTGCAACATGTGAAATTCCATAATTGGACACTTGGTGGCCCACTTTGTCAAGTTATTAAAGCACCAGCCTCGGAAACCCAGACGTTTATATTTCCAGGAAGCACTGATTCAGAGACCGAAAGTTCAGTTAGGAATAAGATTCATTGCATGCATGATGTTTATATTTTTTACGTTATTGCAAATGTCTTATATGCACATAATTTCCGACACTGACATCATGCCAATCATAATGAACAGTTGAGAATTTACTCACTTTATGGTGTCCTGTAGGATATCACTTGCAGGAAAACAGGTCAGAGGATGTAACAATTTACATTTATATAATTGAACAGTAACAGAAGGGTTACAAGACGTCGTTTGTGCCAACTGCAGTGGGCATTTTAAATAAGAAAATGTTTAAATAGCTCCACCACCTAATCCCTACAGCCCATCACTGTTGATGAGTTATGGGAATGCATATAGTATTTGAATGCATTTGTGTATTTTATGTAATGATGTTTTGATTGTTGTATACTGACTGTCAGTGTGCCAAAGGCTAATTTATTTATTTTTCTTTACCTTTAATTATTTTAATTTGATTTTGAGGCAACAATTTGTTGATGCAGAACACATAACCTCCATGGCAAAAAGCACTGTGGACACCATCATTGTGGAGCAAGATGAGGTAAAGTATGGTTCTACCATGCTCACATGCGATCACAAGTCAAGTGAACTTACACACAGTAGTGTTAATTTAAAGCTCTATTATGTTGGTCCAATCTATGTGGTATAATGTAGGGCTAATATAAATACAATTGGCATGGTTGTATTTAGCCTCCCTGCTCTTCTTTATTTTTATTTTTTGACTTTTTCCCTTTATTGATAGGGTACAGTAATGGGACAGGAAAGGGGGAGAGAGATGGGGGGGAAGACATGCAGCAAAGGCCGACGGGCTCGGGACTCGAACCCACGACACGCCGTCAGGCTGGACTCCCGGCGTAGGCGACACTATTGAGACATTTAGATCCCGTGTCTACATTGGACACGACCTTTGACACGACCCCGTTTCTGGTTTGACATGAATTTTGACCTGAAGGTCAAATTTTAATTTCTCCCTAGAGCAAGCAGGCAGGCTTAGAAATATATCACCCGGGCCTCAAATCTGGGGTAGAACAGGAAAGTTACATAGTGCAGCTTTAACTCCGGGAGTGTACACATGTAAATGGACCCGTTAAGTGTCCATTTACAGTCTAAGGTACAGGGGATTTTACTGTGTAAATCCCAGAATACGTCCAAATAAAAAATGTGGCTAGAATGGTTGTTTTAGTGCCCTTTACAATGTTATTCCATATTCTCTTCCAGCTGCCCTATAATCGGTTTGAAAAAGCCTACTCCTGTTACAGAAGAAATGCACTAAATTCCTGCTTCAGGTAGGCCTGCAGTAAAGCCGTGATTGATAACTTGGTGAATTAAGCTTCTTTCACAGAATATGAAAAGAGGAATGACAGCCACAAGCAGTTGTACAGTGGCCTTGTTTTGGCAAAATAAAAAAAGGAAAATAACTGACAGAATGACTACAAAGTCACCAGACTGTTTGATCTTTCTTTGATCCGAGTTAGAACAAATATTTCCTGTTTTGTCATTTGGATAGACTATGCAACAGAATCACTGTCCAAATGCTTCTGGAACGTATGCAGACCTTGATTAAAAACAGTCTAAACCAGTGACTTTCTTCTTTTCAAAATCTCATATCTTTCTAAAGTAAACTAAACAGAATAATTAAAGCAGATATAACAAAATCTGAGATGTACCATTTGCATATACTGTAAAAGGCAAAAAATATTTCTTCTCCCCTTCATATTCCCAATTTAGTAAGCCAATTCCAATTCATTGCTTCTCTGATCCTTCCATGAGTCTCCTCCGATATACCCGAGCCATCAAGCCAACCACCTTCTTTTCACCCGACAGTGAAAGGCCTCACTAGGGGGGCATAACGCACATGGAGGTACATGCTATGCTACCCCCCAAACAGGCACCCTGACCGTTTGTAGGGACCTACGCCAGTGACTTTGAAACTGAAATATTTAATCAGTAGATATGAGTGATAAAGTCATGATGACACAGGATTTGAAAAACACATCTGTAATTCCTTTATTGATTAGTTATGGTTAGAGCAGAAAGACAAGGTACAATATTCACTCCAGAAGATGTAGCAACAGCTCCTATTGAAAGAATCAAAATATATTAGTCATGGCTCACACACTATACATTAGTTCAGAACTCGTTATCAAAATGTATAATGGTAATTTAATTTGTAATATGGCAATACTTACCTAAACACAAAGGAGAGTAGGTCAATCACTGGCTCAGCTGACCTAACAAAAAAAGAAGGGGGGATTCAATGCACTACAGATAGTTACAATATTAAAAACCTCTACCTGATACAATCTGGCTTTTGCTTATTGTGGCCTCAAATGGTCATGTTATGATTCAGGTACGCTTCCTCCCAAACTCCCGATGTGGCTGAAATGATATGTTCCAATATCACCGTGCTAATTACATCATCTTCTTTTCCTTTCGGATTTCCCTTCAGGGGTCGCCACAGCGAATCATCTGCCTCCATCTCACCCTGTCCTCTGCCTCCTCTTCTCTCACGCCAACTAACTTCATGTCCTCTTTCACTACATCCATAAATCTTCTCTTTGGTCCTAGAGGAAGCTCTAGGCCTCCTGCCTGCATGGCAGTTCCAACCTCAACATCCTTCTACTGATATACTCTCTGTACATGTCCAAACCATCTGATATACTCTCTGTACATGTCCAAACCATCTCAGTCTGGCCTCTCTGGCTTTATCTCCAAAACATCTGACATGCGCTGTCCCTCTGATGTACTCGTTCCTGATCCTATGCATCCTTGTTACTCCCAGAGAGAACCTCAACATTAGTCTCTGCTACATCCAGCTCTGCTTCCCGTCCTTTCCTCAGTGCGACTGTCTCTAAACCATACAACATAGCTGGTCTCACCACTGTCTTGTACACCTTCCCTTTGGTGCCAATTACATAAAACATAATATTAAATGTTCAATGGTGTCCATCACTGTAACATAAGTGTGAGTGTGTGAGAGAGAGAATATTACCCAATATAACTAGCAGTGGTTTTGTAGGTCAGTTCCCTACACTTATTGATAAATGTAGGCCCTGGTGCCTTGGACACCTACTTCTGCCTGGAACTCATAAGTGTAATATTCCCTGACCAAGCAATAATTATGTCTTTAAAGAGTGGTAGAAGTTGGGGTTCCAATCCCGGGTAGGATATGAAACTTACAGATTTCATCTACCAAACCACACCAGTTGCAACTCCTTGCAATAAAACTGTTTTACGGTCAACCACACCAATGCAACTCCTTGAGTTGCAAGGAGTTGCATTGGTGTGGTTGACCTCAAAATGGTTTTGTAGCAAGGAGTTGCAACTGGTGTGGTTTGGGCTTAAGGAATGGTATAGTCAGCAGTGTTCACAGACAATTCAGGAGGGTTACTACAGTACATAATTCTAGCTTAGGTTATATTAACTGTTTAAAAGGAATTACCTTTTGAGATCTTGTGTCATTTCTACGATGACCTCTGAGCAGGTTTCCATTCGTAGCCTTATTATCAGATAGGTGCAGTTGGCTGTAGCGGGTTTGAGAGAAAGACACTTTGCCCTTTGCATAGTTGCCTCTGGACTGGACCACATAATTGGGCATATATGGGTCATTTGGAGAATTAAGCCTTGAAGAAGAACTTGAATATTTATCACTTTGATGACGAGCACCATCCTGAACAGGACTAGAATATTTTTTTTTGTATTTAAGCAGCTTTGGAGAAGGTCTATAGGCTCTGATGCTGGCCTGATTCTGCAGCATGGAGGGGGGCATTTTTCCTTGACTTTTGGCTGGTACAGGTAGAAACAGGTTGACAGGTGGAATAGGGTTCATGCTGGCTACATTTACAAATCCACCACTCTCTTGAGAACCAACTTCATTTTGTCTTGAGACACTGGGTATACCAGGCTGCAGTGTATTTGGCAGCATATTAGATATAAAAGGCTTCTGGATACCGATTTTGTTTGTCATGAATTTTGGTTCCTGGCTGATGGTGATGTGTTTCTGCAGTGAGGTGTCCGGTTTCTGCTGACCCATTTCCTGTGCAGTAGTGATGGTAGTGGATGGATGAACAGGATGGATTCTTTGGTCACCCAGGTAGCCATCTTGGCCCCTCTGGCCGAAGAGAGAGGTAGTTTGTTTCACATTGCCAACATGTGCTTTGACTGGCTGCTTTATAGATGAGACTTTCTTCTGATAATCAGCAGGATCAGTGACATGTCTATAGACTAAATTGTTATTTAATAGGTAACTTTCATCGTTTCTGGGATTGAGGATAGCCACCTCATTATATTGGTCTATCTTTGGCACATTTAGCGCATTAGCTGAATGCGAAGGAGTTTGAAAACTCACATAGCCACTGCTACTCTGAGGTGATGCCTGGCCTGAGCTTGAATCAAAACCACTTGACATGCCCCACTGGATATCTACCGTCTCCTTGTCCAGGGGGGGTTGATATTTCTGAGATGATGAGGTTGCTTTCCCTATTCCCCTGGGCAGTGGCTTTGGGATGGAGAGATTACCGTGTGGTTTGAACTGAAACCAATAACTTGATGGATGATTCTTTTCAACAGAATAACTTGAGGGGGGCTTTTTTGCAGAGGTGATGTAACCATTTTGATTTGTATTGCTTTCGGTCTGTTGAGCCATTTGTTTACTTTGGCTTTCAAAACTGCTGGAAGGAGATGCATAGTTTGACTGTTGGATATTTGACTCGGAGACAAATCCCAAAGAGGATTCACTTACAGGGCGGTTGAAACCATCAGAGACACTCAAAGTGTTAACCTGGTGTTTGTCCACATGGCCACTAAAAGAAGGATCCTGTGCAGAAAACACACTAGACAGAATTGGTCTTGGATAAGTTACAGACACTCTGTCGAATGGTTTACTTGCGTAATAACTAGGGGCGTATTCCTTTCTTGCTAAATAGGGTCCAGGATCAGTTACAGGCCCTCTGCCAAACAGTTGTTGAGTATCATAATCACTAGTGGTGGAGATGAGACTTTGAGTAGAGATGGTGCTAGGGTTCGCATGAATAGAGAGGCTTTCAGTTGGCATATCATGGGCCATGTCGATGGCCCATTCAGTCTCTTCAGACACCATATTCACAGGTTCAACTTCATTCCAGTCCTGTTCCGGAACGACTTCATTTTGGTCAGGGTTTTCTTCACTAGAATAAGGCCCACCACCAGCTTGGAACTCGTCGCTAGCTTGTTGAGTGTTCAAAAGTCTTTCATTTTCTATCATGTCCCGGGCTGTTTGAAAATGTACTTTCACAGAACTTTCTGGCCTCAGGAAGGTGCTCTTCATCGAGTCCACAAATAGTTTAAAGTCTCTTATTGTTGGGAAACGGATACCCATCGCATCTTCATTTGTTTTCTGTCGTTGCATAAAACCATGAAGGGGCCGTTTAACATCATGGCTAGTACTTCCATATGCAGGTTTTCTTACCACAGGTTCAGTGGAGGTCACATACAATTGCTTTAATTTATCTTCTGGGGCATTAAACTCCTCCATGGGGTTATGGGGGGAACCTTGCATTGGGACGTTTGAAGATACTTCAGTATATAACTGTTGTAGTGGGGTATACACCCACCCTTTACTGTTGAAGTCATCCTCACCAAGAGGATATCCATGTACAATATTGTATCCTAAAAACAGACAATTTATAATCAAATTAAATGTGCTATTGTTCAAATCAATGGAATGTGTAATTGTATCCTTTGAGAGCTGAAATTCCTACCTTTTTGAACACAACAAATGCAGCCCCATAACAGCCAAGAAACCCTGAAAATGTTTACAGGTAGAGAATGAAATTAAAAACTCTTGCCAACAATGTGCCATCATCTGCCATGCATGCACAGGAATCAAACTATCATCCACTCACCCAAAAGGAAGAGCCATAGTAATGAGTCCACACTCCACAGCACCCACTCCCAGCAGCAGCACCAGCAAGCTCCAGACTCAAACTAACAGCTCAGACACTGGTGGTCACTCTATTTCTCATTTCTTTGGAACAGCATGGCTGAGTCCCTGTGTCTTCCTTAACTCTGTTGCCTTCCTCAGAGGAAAAAAAATACTGTATGTACCTCTCTGTGAGGGGAGGAATGATAAGAAAATATGAGCAAGGAATCAAAGGATAGTAAACCTCAACCCAGTGCTTGCTGTTGCTGTGAGCTCAGCTGAGCTGATTATTGACAGCTGTGGCTGGGCGTGAAGATCAATCTAATTACAAAAGCACAGGTGCCCAAGTAGAACCAAAACAACATGACAGGTTGAGATCATCACAACATTTTAATAGGCAAGGATAGTCCTGATAGTAAACATGGTAAAATGCTTTAATTTATAACTATCCCATTTGTTATACAAAACCTGATTTGCAGATGCAAGCATAAATATGTCTCTTGGATGGTTGAGATGTTTGATTAGTTGGTGTTACATTTTTCCATTATGTCACAACAGCTGTGTAAATCAGATTCATGTGAATAAATTTTTTTTTTGGGGGGTGGGGGTCTTTTGGGACTACCTTGTCATTTTTAGAGTTCATGCATTTTGATGTAACCTTTCACAATAGAAAAAATCACACCCGTGTGAACTGAGTGGTGCAGGGACGTCACACACTAACCATAACAACCATGCTCACCTGTACATGGCCCCACGTACAGGTACACACCTGGTACACAGGTACAGGTACACGGGTACATGTACAGGTACACGGGTACAGACAAAGCTGGTTATTGGAGTGGTTTGCACCACTCAAAAATAATTATAAACACGATAAGCTATTATTAGGAGAGACTAAACTAGTATTCATGCGAGTAGAAATTTGACTCATGAGAATGAAAGTCCAGTGCATTGTCTCTGGATCGCTGGTTAACAAGCTGGAGGGTTAGGGTGGTCACTCTATCCTCCAGGTTCCCTTTCACCTCCTCTGTTGCTGAATGTAGAGACCCATATCACTGTCATGGCTATTTGTCAAGGTCTTGTCAGCTACTAAGCACAATTTGGATATCTAAACAGCTAATTCCATTAATAGGAGAAATTGCTTTGATATAATCTTGTAACATATAATATAGGCTACCTGTAAATTCTTGCACATTTTATTTTATTTTATTTTATTCAACATTCTGGTCTAGTCAAATTGAGTTCCCCAACAGGTTACTGGCTTTGCTGTTGACTGAATTAATAATGAGCTCTGTTTGTGGGAGGGGACAGAGGATGGAAGAGGCTCACTGCAAAGAAGAAGAGTGATGGCTTAAAGCTGGATCTGAAGATGGAGATAGCACAGAGGCACTATGAGAGGAAACAGCAGAAGGTAGCACTCATCAAATGGTTGAACTGGCTACAATTTCACAAGACATCACAGGCTGGTAGGTAGACAGTTTGGCATATAATCTCATCCAAAATGTAAGAGATTTGTGGCAGAATTCTGTGCTACTGCAATTTCATTCAATGTGTAGTGTAATTTTTGGAATGACAACACAGTTTGGGATATTTCTTTTCAATTTAGCTGCCATTGAGAAGCTTCGAACGGTCTTAAGCCATGTCCACCTTAAACCTATTATAGTTTCATGGTGCCACATTGTACAGGAGTCAAAGAAGACAAAAGAGTACATTGAGGTACGCCATTCTCATACAATATGCCCTTTTAGAAGTTCTCAATTTGTTTAAGTGGTGTACCGGTATGTACAGTATATTGTATGTTTTTGCTTGTGCTTGTTAAGTGTGTCCTCAACCAGAAGTTGGACTTGGATTTAATTGAAATGGACAGCAACGAACATCAGACTGGGGAAGGACTTTCCATGCTCCCAAGCAAGCTTTTGCTAAAGGTAACCCCTCGCCCACATTTCCCATATTACAATGTTTCATCCGCTTTCATTGTCTCCACCAGGCCGAAGGCATGGGGAGAGAGTATGTTTTGCACTCCGTCCGTCCGTCCATGTGTGTGTGTCCGTCCGTCCGTCTGTGGACAGCTAATCTCCGGCACCGTTGGCTTGATCGCAGCCATACTCTGGACACACAGTCCCTGAATGCCACAGCTGAACCTCTGAACCGCTTTGTGCAAAAAAATTTTTTGGACTACACCTACAGATTTTGTCCAAACATCACGCAAATTGGTACACAATCTCTCTAGAGCCATTCAACGAAACTGGTCTTTCAGATTTGTCAGACTCCATCCTGATTAGCTAATATTGGCTTCCAAAGTTTGCAGGAGTGCTCAGTTTCAAACAAAATGCCGCAAATCATGAACACATTGTGTGATTTCCGTGAAATTGTGCACGCACATTCCCACTAGGCCGAGGAAGAAATACCACTGGAACATTTTCAACTCAGCCTCATGGTGGCGCTATAACTGGCCGATTAGTGTTTTTACCTCTAACTGCATGTATCTGTGTAAAACTTTGTATGCCAACTCCCTAGAGGCCAAGGAAAAACCTTTGCCTGGAATTTTTCACATCTGCTCTTTATAGCGCCACCAGGAGGCTGACATATGTAAAACACATTTTCTAATATAACTCCTCCAGATTTTATCCACATTTCTCATAATCCATCCTGATTGTCTATGGCTTCTAAAGTTTTCAGGAGTAGCCCGCGTTGTACCCGTTTTGTACTCCTCAACGCAGCGTCCTATTGCGGTGAAACTGCATGCATATTCCCACTAGGCAGAGGAAGAAATGCCACTTGTTTCCCATGAGACAGTTTAGTTCAATCACACAGAGATGGCCATGGATTTAAAGCTGTGCTGTTTACTTGAGCTCAATAAGACTTAAGGCATTTATACATTAGGTCATAGGCCTACATAATGCACAAAACCTCAAGTGGATTTTGCTGAAAATATGCACCATGTCCATTTGAGGTCAATTGGACTAAGTCAGTTGTAGTCTATCATGTGGTCCATTATGGCCTATTATCCATTATTATGGTAATGTAAAGGTTCTGTTTATGAAGCAATACTTGTTTCAGAGTTGCCCCTGTAGTTTAGTGCATACATACAAATAATGACTTTAGAATTGCTTTGGATGACTCATCTGTTGATTAGATGATTGTTTGCAGGGTTGTTTAAGGAGAAATAATAATATCTGATTTCACTGCTTGATTACTGCCACCGACTGCCAGTGGTATTATACTTAACATCTTCCAGTAGCCTATGTTTAAGATTCCAGAGAGGGTTGTACCTTAAGTGTTGTGACACCAGTCTGTCTTAACACCCTGTTTGTTTCAGTGGGTTTACAATGTTCTAGCATAGAGTCATTTTATCATCATGTCATTGATTGTTCTGCTGTTTTCATCAAACACCTCTCCTAATGAATATATATCCCCTTACTATTACTATGTTTGGAGAGAGAAAGTGGCTCTTTGTACCAATGGAGTTGGCAGGGTAGTGCAGTGGGTACAGCAGGGCGGTGGCTGAGGGGCCAATCAGCCCAGCCCTTTTTGTTATTGGTGGCTAGGTGCCTCTTTTAGGCTAGCCAGACATTCACAGACATGTGAATGTCTGGCGGACCATCAATTCATCTGGACTGGTTTTTCCAGGCATATGGACTGCAAATGTTTAGCACACAATAGCTCCACAACTCTTACATACAAAAAATAACGTCACCCACTTCTTAATATTACTACATTAGGGGTCCAAATCAGCACTACCTCAGGCTCTGATTTGTAGTGTACTTTCTTGGTGGATATAGTCTAGAGTAGACAATACTACATACTAACATACTGTACATGTTTTTGTAGGTACAGTAATAGTATACAGTTGACTGGGTTCTGTCTTGTGAAAAAAAGAATGACAATCAGCAGGGCATCCTCTTTTACTGATGTATAAAGCATTCCAAAATGTACATCTCCACTTATCACTCCTCTCAACATGTTGCATGTCTATTTGTCTTCAGGTCTTTCAGTGTCTTGACTTGAAAGAGCAGATGAACTGTGCTGAAGTGTGTTGCAAATGGAAAGCAGTCATTCAGTCAGGCTCACTGTGGAGTCGGGTCTGTATCATGCTTGTACTAGTATTTAACTGATAATGAATTATTTTTGTAATATATTTTTCAAACAAAACAACAAACAAAATAATTTGTACATTTTGGGCCTTTCAGATCAACTTTTCCGTGGAGAAAGACTGGATAACAGACATCATAGTGAAACAGATTCTACAGCAGTACCGTCCATTTGTGATCCATCTCAACATGCGTGGATGCACAACTTTAAAGTGGACCAGCTTTTCATGCATCAGTAAGTGCATTCTGGCACTGTACCTGTGATATTTAAAATGAAAACACACTAAAATATCATCTCATCATCTAAGAGTACAAAAGTTTATATATTCTTAATATTTTTATGAAAAATACAACACACAAAAATACTGAAAAAGTTAGTTTCTCCATCTGATACAGACTGCTTTTCCGTGAATGTGAAAAAGGAAAATGAAGAGCCTTTTTTAAGTTCATAGCCTGATGATCTGGTACTTCTGGGGTGTTCTCAAGTGACCCGGCTCCAGTTCTTCCTCCAGCTCTCCCTGTGCTTCCATAGCCGTGTCCCAGAGTTCAGGGTCCGTCTCACTTGGGTCTGTCTGGCCACGCTGTCTGGGGCACTCTCTGTTGTAGGAATGCACATATTCCTCCACACTCTCTCCAGCGTACTCAACAGGGGAGCGGCACAGCAGGCCAGAGTGGGACACTCCCGGGTGCAGGCGCAGCCAGTACACCATGTAGTGAATGCTGCGAATATCATCATATATATATTTTTTTCATTATGTGTTTATATTTGTGTCATAACCTTAATGGATACTTTATAAGCAGTGGAACCCACCTGTAGTCACACACCCAGGGGTTTCCTTCCAACTTGAGCTTGGACAGGAAGTAAAGATCTTCTAGAACCCCATACTGGAAAGAGTGCAGACTGTTGTCAGACAGGTCTAAATCACGCAAATGCAGGAGGCCGGACAGGGAGCCTGGAGTAGAGGGGAAATGAAAATAGAGGGGTAAGCGTGAGTACAGGGTGTATATAAAGCCATTTCGTTGCGCAGATTACTACCTGAAAAACCTGTCAGTCCGTCGATCTGTCCGTCACACCTCCATATATGGCCGCCAGTACCTCACGCCTCGTGACACGTCACGCCACCACATATGGCCGTCAGTCCCTCACGTCTTGTGACACGTCACAACACCATATATGGTCGTCAGTCCGTCATGCCTTGTGACACACTCCATATATGGCCGTCTCCATATATGAAGATCACGACACTGACATCATCAAACCCTGGATAAAAGACTGGATCATCACCTGGATCTGCATATATGGAGCCGGCCAGCAACTCTACATCTGACCTCAAACCCTTCTCTGATCTGTTCTGACATTCCGTATGTTGATCCTTCCTGTCCTTCCTCTTTGATGTCTCCCTTTTGCCTGATACCTGTCCATTCAAACTCTAGACGGGCCCGTCCCAAAGTTATTAGTGCAGCCGTGCCCGGCAGCCGGCAAAAAATAGAGTTCTCAACAGGCCCGAAAATTAAGGCCCGGCCCTACCTGGGCCATCATCAAACCCTGTACACTCAAGACACTGCCCCCGCTGCCACCCTTAGATCTCCATATATGGAGCTGACCTGTTCTGACATTCCATATGTTGATCTGACTGCATCAAACCCTGTATACTCAAGACACGCTCCATATATGGCCAGACCTCATCAAACTGTACACTCAAGACACTGCCCCTGCTGCCACCCTTAGATCTCCATATATGGAGCTGACCTGTTCTGACATTCCATATGTTGATCTGACCTCATCAAACCCTGTACAGTGTACACTCAAGACACGCTCCATATATGGCCAGACCTCATCAAACCCTTTACACTCAAGACACTGCCCCCGCTGCTACCCTTAGATCTCCATATACGGAGCTGACCTGTTCTGACATTCCATGTTGATCTGACCTCATCAAACCCTGTACACTCAAGACACTGCCCCCGCTGCCACCCTTAGATCTCCATATATAGAGCTGACCTGTTCTGACATTCCATATGTTGATCTGACCTCATCAAACCATGTACACTCAAGACATGCTCCTTATATGGCCAGTACAGAATTCATTCCATGTTGATCTAACCCCCCATGCCAAAGCGCCAGAGCTCGCCCAGCAGTCAGCCGTCAACGAGGCGGATGCGTGCTTCTCGCCCTTAGGCGTCTTACTGGTAGTAGTCGTAGTAGTAGTACTAGTAGTCGCCGTAATAGTCCTTTTTCAGTTGTATATTCAGAAAGAAACTTGTGTGATAGGGTTCTTTGCAACTCTCGCCATATACCTCCATCTCAGTAAAAATCTGTACTATTATACAGTATACCTGGAGTTCAGACAAGAAAATAAAATAAGATTTAAGACAAGCATTGGCGTAATGCCAATGCTTGGCTTTTGGGTTTGTTTAATTTGGACATTGAAGTTAATTGTAAACATGTGTTTTTCTGTCACTGTCACTTTGAGACATTCCTTCCCAGAAACGTCCCATGAAGTTCTGGCATGGACTCATGCATCACATGATGTTGACACTTGACAGTCTTTGTTTTTGTCAATTTGAAAAGACAACACATACTTTTCAAACACAGTATAAACCCAAGCAGGCTACATTTTACAGTATTATGAATAGAAACATAGGTTGTTGTACTGAACTCTATTCCACCTTTCTCTCTCCCTCCTCAAAGGGGAACCCACAAGAGTGCGCACGCAAACTTGCATACCTGTGTCAATGCGCGTCAGGTTGTTGTTGCTGAGGTTGAGTGTCCTCAGACTCATGGCTTCCTTGAAATCTCTGGCCCTGAGGTGATTGATTCTGTTATGGGACAGGTCCATTTCAACAATATCATCTGGAATACCTGTAGGAACCTCTATTAGACCTGGAGAGAAGAGTGAGAGGGAAAGGAATCACACTACCACGTTGCTTTTGTGAATTTGTCATTTGTGGTTCTAATATTTATTGCGTAATTAGCGCTGTTGCATTTTTCATCTGTATGACAGTGTTCTTGGGACAATATAGGCGAAGACAGTTCAGCACATAAGAGTTTGACATCCCCTGGGCTCTTTGGCAGGAACAGCAACTGGAAAACTGGCGCTGGGCCAGATTCAAGCTCTGCCCCATACCTTGCATACTTACTGTACATCCAGGCCCTCAGCCAATACTCTTGCATTATAGCAATCAGATCAAGTTAGGCAGTTTAGTTGTACTTGCTGGTGAGAACTTTATTTGACCAATAGCTTATTTATCATGAGAAACGAAGAGCATACACAGCAAAATCCTCAGTGTTATTCCAACTACCATAAAGTGTGATTGATCATGATAAATGAAGCATGACGCTTCATAGCAGTAAATTGGAAACTGCTGTCAAACGAACAGTCTTTGTCTGCCAGCTATGAGTCTGCCTCTGACAATCCTCTAAAAGAAGTGGAGGGTTTGTCATTCCAGTGGGGTGACTGTTGGGATATTTAATCATGTACATACGCGTTTTGTGAAACAGCCCAAGAAGTATTTACCAAACCCCCCTGCGTAGGAAACACCTGCACACTAATGCATGCACATTACACTGCCGCTTGTGAACCAACCTTTGTTTCTGCAGTCCAGACGTGGCCGGGGGAAGAGGTATGTGTGGCAGGAGGTGGTGGCATCTGGCTTGGTGCGGATTGGAATTGGAAGGGGGTCCAGAGGTCCCAAAAGCGGCTCTGTTTCATCGCCCTGGGCATCGTTGGTGGGGTCTGACTTGCGGCACAGATGCTCAGGGTCGACCTGCTTCAGCTTCCTGCTTTTCAGCCTGACAGGTTCTGCACACCTGGCAGATGAAATGATAATCAGTCACAGTGTCATCCTTGTGCATCTCATAAGATACACGAGGAAATCATGTGACACATGAGGAAAATGGGATGCTGTCTTGGTGGGTGTTTTTTTTGCAATACATATTTCCAAGGCACTTGTCTTAAAGAACGGGGCAGCGGTGGATCAGGGGTAGAGTGGCCAGATGGTAACCGCAAGGTTGCCAGTTCGAACCCGGGCTCCCCCAGAGTTAGTGTCGAAGTGTCCCTGAGCAAGACAGTGTCTTGAACCCCTAATTGCTCCTGATGTGCAGGTTGGTGCCTTGCATGGTTTCCGCTGCCATCGGTGTATGAATGTGTGTGTGAATGGGTGAATGTAATGCACAATCTCTGTAAAGCGCCTTGGATAAATGTGCTATATAAATGCACCATTTTCCATTTAAAGAACCATACCGGCCATTTTGTTGTCTATTCACAACTTTGACATATAGTAAACCCTTTATTTTTTAGATTCTGTTTGTTTACTTTTAATTCATATAGTCATTAAACATTGCAAAACTTTCCTGAATAATCAAGTCAGTGTTTGCTAAACATCATTTTGTGATTAAGTTCTGGATGTTTTAATTTAGTTCATAAATCGTATTTGCTCGAGGGAATATTTTCAGCCACACTTTTCAAATCACAAACCACAGTATGCGGAAAAGGGTTGGCAGTAATACTGTATGCTATGAGTCATAGTCAATGGGCTAACCATGCCAGACCACCAGTACGATCCTTTAAAGGACATGTTCCCCAGTAGAATAATGAGCAATCGATTGCTGTCTGTACCAAGTTGACCAAATCATTCACCTGGCATGATTTCCTAGGTTGCGGTTGCTCGGGACCTGTAGGGTGCGTATGAGACTGTCCATCGTGCAGAGGCAATTCCAGGGATTATCGTAGATGCGGAGGTAGCGCAGGTTGGGCATGGGGATGAGAGCCTCCTCGCTCAGCGTGCTCAGTTTGTTGTGCTGCATCAGCAGGGTGGTGAGGTGGGTCAGGCCCTGGAAGGCCCCTTCCCCCACCACGGAGATGTGGTTCTGCTGCAGGTCCAGGCTCTTTAAGCCCTCGTAGCCGACGAAGGCCCCGTCGCGAAGGACCTTTATCCGGTTGCGGGCTAAAAGCAGGTGGCTGGGTTTCTGGGACCAGGAGTCTGAGGCGGGGATGGCGACAAGGCGTTGACCCTGGCAGTCCACAAAGACACCGGTGGAGTCTCTGGACTCCGAGCAGGCAGCCGCCACACGTCTGGTTGGGCCTGATCTGCCATGGCGCCCACTACCTCTTACCCTGTTATGACGTGGAAAGAAAAACATTTCTTACTATAGTTGTGAGAACAAAATAATGGTGTCAAATAATTTAGATTGAACAGTACATAGATTCAGACTCAACAGTAAACTCTTACAAAGTAATATCTAATTTGTGTACGACGATTCAACGAAGTATAAATTGGGTTTCAATTAGACTTTACCTGTCTCTGGTGAGGCCATGCCTGGCTCCTTTGAGCCCTTTGCCCCTCCCTCCTCTTTTGATCTGGGTGGATGGAGGAAGCAGGAGCAGGAAAAAGAGCGCCAATAAGGAGGATTTCATGTGCATTCTGAGGTCAGCTGCTATTCTCTTTTCAATGGGAAGAGCTGGAGATTTTGGAAAGGACGGTTAGGAAAATAGACTTGGAAACAGAAGCAAAAGGGGTCACGGGTTAACAGTGTTATTGTTGATGAGACACAGCTGCTGCTGCTGGAGACAGCATGTTATATAAGAAAGTTCCAGAATATACGCATTGCTTTGATGTGCAGCCTAAAAACCACAAGGCTACATTCCTTATCATCTGACCTGGAAAGCTATTTGAGAGCACTAAATCATAGCTGTGAAGCTAAATGTATTACATTGTCATGTGCTATACACTAACACATCATTTTTCATACTTAAAAGTATACTAATCCCACTCTCACTCTCTGCTTCTCTCTCTCCCTTTTTCTTCCTCTTACTCTGTCATAGGTAAGTGCAGAAATCTACAGGAGCTCAACCTCTCAGAATGCTCCAATATCACTGTAAGTGAATCACTGCACACATTACTGACAATGCCTATAATCACATACCTAATCCTGCCTGTGTATGCTTGGTGATACAGTACATTTTGTCGTCGTCCCCCCCTCCCCCTCCATTACAATCAAAAGTCAAATTACGACCACATGTTAATCCTGACACGTGGCTCTTAGTAATCTGGTTCTTTATAGTACACCTACCATCATTCTCAAAAGGTAGCGCAATACCAGGGAGTTCCATTCAATGTAATGAACTTTTGTACCAATTTTTTGTACCCACTGTGGTTTATACCGTCCATTGTGGTTACAAACATGACGTCCATGCCTTGTCTAATAGGATATGATGGTCCAGAGAATTCTTGAAGGGTGTCCCAACCTGCTCTACCTGAACCTCTCGTGCACACATGTGACAAACCGAGGTCTGAGAGAGCTGTCCAGGTAAACCTCTGCAGTCTAAGGATCTGACATTAGACCTCATTGTTGCCAACCTCTAGACTTTTTTGGTTTTATGATTTTTCTATTGTCTCCAAGCCCACCCAACTGAACCAAATTGCCCCTTTTCATTGGCCTCCTGCTAACGTGTTCCCAGAAAAGACACTGTTTCTGTTTCCCCAAAGTGCAGCCCACTGCCAACTTGTATTTCATGTCAGAAACTAATGCTTGGTGCCTAGTGCCATTATGTGATTAACCACTTTGAACCTGACGTCCCTATTTTGGGCATATTCAAACATTTTCGAACCTAGCAGAATTAAAATTAAAACCCTTTTAACTTAAAACGGTTGGATCTACAGTAACACCCAGAAAGTGAGGGTGACTACAATAGCAGACCACTGTCACGATTGAGACCACCATGTTATCCCATTTTTCCCCAGGGCATTTTAGCATTAATTAAAAATTAGAAATATTCTCGTAACAATGCATGTCTGCACTAGTGGTCACCTGAAGTTATTAGCTCTTTCGTTAGTTCTCTTATAGTCATTCTTAATGCTCTTCAAAGGGTTCATGGAGAAATTCATATTACAGGACAAGAATTTGAAAGCATTTTCATTCCTTTATAGATACTGTCACCTCTTCTCTTCCAGAGTACATGCCCATCTAAAATCTTTTTTCCAGAAAATATCTTAGAACAACTGAAAGCTTAAATAAAAACCATTTGGTCTTTTATTTACCGTATTACTAATGCTATAGCTGGATTTCCAGGAACTGTCTCAGCTTGCAGTACCTGAGTCTGGCCTACTGCTACCAATTCACTGATAAAGGCTTACAGTACCTTACCACAGGGAAGGGATGTCACAATCTCGTCCACCTCGACCTCTCCGGCTGCACTCAGGTCAGTGGGTCTGCTCCTCTTCGTCTTATATGTTCTCTCTACATGAGTTGCAGCTGTAGTCAGGTCCCTGCTTTTTTTTGCCTTTCCCAACAAGCCGAGTATTCAGTTTCCCTGGGATAAGTTGAGTCACTCGCCTCTACTTGGACTGGTTAGGCCTTCTGGTCTCTTACTGTACACAGCTCAGTGCCTGCACAGTGCTCAAACTCTGTTTAGTCGCCAGAGAAGCTCTGGAAGGTTGTGCAAAGAGAGAGAGAGAGCAAAAAAGGGGACTGTAGCCAAGAGGAGGGCTTAGATTACACACCAAACCATGACCCACCCACCCACCACGTGCACACTACATAACATCACACACATCCACCGCAACTTTTATAAACATGTATCGTCCCTGAGTGAGTGTTGGTTTGGTTCCAGGTGGTGTGGTTTCACTCTGCTGGCCATGATAAAGTGATGAAATAAAGACAAACTGTAACCAGAGAAATGGTTTAGATTTTCAACATATACACACTCCACATTCTTGCCTGGTTTCCTCTTTTCCCCAGATGACGGTGGATGGTTTCACATATATCTCTGCTGGATGCACTTCACTCAAACATATTGTGATCAATGATATGCCCACCCTGTCAGATAAATGTGTCATGGTAAGGATGTTCTCACCTAAAACACCAATAATGTATCCATAACCACATAAAGCAATTTCTAAATACACTGCATTTTTGCCTTACAACGAAGTATTTAGGGAGTAAGTGGTTTAAGATTGTCCTCACGTAAACATGCATATTGCATAATGTATCCACTCTGGAATGTTCAACAGAGACTACTCTTTAGAATAGAGTTGATATTGCCTACTTGGAAATAATAGTTTGTTAAAATACCAATTCAATGTTAAAATAAAAGAAGACGTTAATCTGAATGATATCTTTTTCAACAGGCACTGGTTGCCAAGTGCCGCTATTTGTCTGCTGTCTCACTGCTAGACACTCCTCATCTGTCAGACGATGCCTTCAAAGCCATCGCTGAAGTGGCCAAACTGAGAATATTCAGCACAGAGGGTGAGACAGTGTTGGAGTGTGCAACTGTGACCTGAGGTGTTCATTTCCAACCAACCTCTGTTAATCACATTCCAAAACCTTCATAATCTCCCTAACTTCTCTCGTGTGTGCTGTCGTCTTCTAAGAGCAGAGGCTTGGCCTTTTAGGCCACTCAATCTAAGATTTGACCCAAAAGATATTGCAATAGTAATCGGTTTTTTATGATCCTAGGGTCATCCAAATAACATATTAATAATTGATTATTTTATAAATTTTGGATCATGGTAAATTCAGGGGTTGAACGTTGGGGTACCATTGAAAACTAGGGGTTATTCAGCCATAGCCGTTTTCACAAATGTGATGAGGTCATCACATTTGGGCACAATTGGGCTGGCTGAGTGGCTATGGCCGAAGGAGTGTTTTTCGTGCAAAACTAATGCTTGGAATGGGTTCAGAATCATGAATAACCCCTACGTTGACATGTCACATGGTACTTAAAGAATGTGAAATGTTTGCCTTATATAGGTTTTCAATGGTACGCAACATTCAACCCCTGAATTTACCATGATCCAAAATGTATATAATAATCAATTTTGAATGTTATTTGGATGACCCTTTTTAGCTTAGCTTGACTGGCCTATTTGGAACAGTTTGTGTGTGTGTGTGTGTAAGTACACTGTATGTAATCTATGTTTATCCCCTCATAAGTAGACCAATTAAAGTCAATAAATGTGTTGAAAATTGGACAATAGTTTATGTATGCATGTAAAAAGGGGTCTTGTACTGCACTTGGTTATGCAAAACCAGAGTAGGATATGATCATAATTTATGCTATTTCAGGGGGGGGACGGGGACGGGGGGGGGGACTCCTGCTCTAGTAAAATATTATTTGAATCATGTCTGGTCTGTATTCTTTTTTATATTATATAGTCAGAGCATGTTTATTCACAAGCATAAGTAGCTTAAGCATACCTAATTACTTCTAAACTATCAATATAATCCTTTTAAAACATTTCATCTATAGTGCACTTTACATTTGAACCAAATCTCAGTGCTAGAGTGAAACACATGAATACCTATTTCTGCGGCAGGCAATGACCACATGACGGATGTCAGTTGGAAGGCCCTTTGTCGTAGCTCACAGGGCCTCCGAAGGCTCCACGCCGCAGACTGCCCCAGGATGACCGACGCCAGCCTCAAATCCATGAGCACACTGAAGAACCTGCAGTACCTGGACATCTCACATTGCAGCAGGTATGTGTGTTGTCTATGTGTATGACATATTGACATTTACCCTTTGATGATGAAGCACTGTGAATGATAAATAAGAAACCCCACTCTTTGGCATTATTTTTTCGCAAATGAATGTTTAAGGGTAGGAGATGTGGGGATGCGCTACCTGACGGAAGGCGCCTCAGCAACTAAATTGCGAGAGCTGAACGCGAGTCACTGTAGCCGCATCAATGACATCTCTGTCAAGAGGATTGCCCAGAGGTATTTGTCTGCACGCACGCACAGACGCACGCACACACACACACACACACACACACACCTTGCACCATGGTCTGCTGTGCAAAGATACTGAGTGCTGTGTGTGTGTGTGTGTGTGACCAATTCATCACCAGGTTATCTAAGCTGTACCAGCTCAATGTGAGCTATTGTGAGAACCTGAGTGACAATACCCTAGAGTGGCTGAGTGGCAGCTCCATCACCTCTCTTGACATCAGCGGATGTAATATCCAAGATCAGGTACTCTGTGTGTAGGCTGTGTGCTCACAAGTTCACTGTAAACATCTGATTGAAAAGAATTCTCTTTGTAAAATGACAGTGTGTGCCTTTTTAGCGAAGACTCTTCATTTGCCTGTTTAGGGACTGAGTGCACTGGAAGGAATTCACTTGAAGAAGATGGTTCTCGCCGAGTGTGCCAATATTACTGACATTGGCATAGAGGTACAATTCTAGCTATATTGACACTCCAAGTGAGTCACATTTGTATCTTTTACATGAGTGTGCTCATTTGGTCTTACAGTTTGTACATACACTCATACTCATATTCCAGAGACGTAAAAACATCAAAGGTCAGACACGGTGCCAAAATTTGAGATTAAAATACTTTATTTAATGCATGTGCAACAGTGACAGACTCTGCCAGACTGTTTTTCTCTTTTATTGTCTCTTTTTTATTGTGTGTGTGCAAATAACCTTAAACCTAATATGCAAGATCAGAGGATGTACAGAGGTTTGGACAGAATCTGGCAGGGATAATTAGCAACCAATTAAACATACATAATATACATTCATGCAGCAGGATGACCAAAGTAGTAGTGCAAATAGCAGTAAATACACTTGTGAGCTATAGCAATCCTGAGCTAGATAGATACTATCAAAAAACTGTAGGTGTATAAAGATATACAAATTTACAAATGTGTCCAAAACAAACAAACAGGCAAAAAACTGCTACACACTGCTGTTGGTGAGTGTGTAGGTTAAAGACAGCTGGGTCCTTGTTCAGAGCTCTAATAGATTTAGGGAAAACTGAGTCCCTCTGCGGTGGCTTTGTGGCAGCGTAGGCGTTTGCCTGACCGCAGCAACAAAAACATTACATTGCTGGAGTGGTGGGAGTCCTTTATAATTCTTCTATGAGTCATGAACATATGTCAAACTAGAACTGCACTCTGTCGAGTACCTACTTGCTTGTTGCACACAAGTATACTAGTGCGCAAGCAGAGCGTGCAAGTACTGTAGACCGCTACACACATTCAAATCTCAGCCTCTCTGTGAAAGAACGTTTGCAATATTGAATTATTAGGTTTAGCTATTTGCTACGTACCTTGCTTTTGGAGGGAAACAAAGTAGTATTTTGAAGTATGGTAATGATTACTTATGCCTGTTATGGCAGTGGTGTCAGATTACATACATTTATACATGCATTACCTTTAGTCCACCCGACACTGAAACATGTCATCGTTACGCCACCATCGATAACCAATTATACCCTGGCATTGGTACATATATTCATCACGTCATATGCTCATATGTTTATATATGTATATGTCTATATGTATGTATATGTAATTTCTGAGTTGGTTAGTGGTATAATGTGGTTACTCGGGTGGTTTGATGCGTATGTCCCTTTAATCCACCCGACACTGAAACATATCATCATTACGTCACCATCGTAAACCAATTATACCCTGGCATTGGTACATATCTTCATCACGTCATGGGACATACGCGGAAAACATACCTGCACGGTCTGCTTCCGTATGTCCCGTGCCAGCATATGACGTCATATATTTTGCTGCTAAGGGACATTGGTACATATCTTCATCACGTCATGGGACATACGCTTCGTAGCATGACGGAAAACATACCTGCACGGTCTGCTTCGTGCCAGCATATCATATGCTGCTAAGGGACATACGCATCGTAGCACCTGACTGATAACATTACTTGCACGCTCTGCTTGCGCAAGTAACAACAACAACAGGGCTTATGGCCATGGGACTGGATCGCAATGAGAAAAACAAATATGCCGTGCATTGCCGTCTCTTGTTTGATCATCTCTCATCTGTTATTAAAATCACCATTTACGTATTTTTCTCTGAGATGTTCTGCAAGCAAGTGAAAGGCCTGGAACACCTTGATGTGTCTCACTGCGTAGCGCTGTCTGACCAGGCCATCAAATTTCTCTCCTTCTACTGCAGAGGTTTAGTCACACTACAAATGTCGGGTTGTCCCAAGGTAAAACACAAATACAGTTATTTGAAGTGTCAGTTCAGTGAATCTTCAGACTTCTATGTGCTCTGTGCTCCCAACCCCCTCCCCCCCATTTCATTCCACGCCACGTTTTACCACCCTCCATTTTCTTCTTTCCACCCTCATTCCAGATGACGGATGTAGCGATGCAGTACCTGACATCTGGGCTGCACTACCTGCGAGAGTTGGACGTGAGTGGCTGTGTGCTTCTCACCGACCGCACGTTACGATACCTTGAGAGGAACTGCCCTCCCCTCCGCTTCATCACGATGGCCTACTGCACCGGCATCTCCAAGTATGCAACACACACTGCATGCAAAACAATGCATTTTTAACTTAACTGAACTTATACATGCAGCATGTGCTTCTGGTGCACTGCAGTGGAGGCTGTTTGTGATAAATGCACATATGTGTTCCATCAGGCTGGCGGCCTTGAGGCTGCAGCCACGTGTGCAGCACTGGGAGCACAGCAGTGATGACCCTCCCTATTGGTTTGGATACAACAATGTGGGCCAGATGGCACATCCAATAAGAATGGCCGACAAGACTGATGACACCTGGGAGGAGGATGGGGAGCGAGCGCTCAGCGACAATAAGAGCAGGAACTGAAGATAGATTAAGACTGACCCTTGAAACTCCTCACACGTGGCTTTATAATACATACATATTGTACATAACATGAAGTGATGACCCCATCATTTCATAGAATCATCTTGCCGAGGTTAGCAGCATTGTTCTGTTTTATATCCAATTAGATACGGTCATCAGAGTTGAGGTATTTCTGTATTACATCATATTCAGTACATACACACACACAATACATACTTTAAACATAACCATTTTGTCATCACAGTAACTTATAGCAGTCCCTGCATAAATGCACAGACAAATTAATATTCCAGGCAAGCACAAACTTAAGTTTGGAAGAACTTAGTCCAGAACCTGGTTCATTCACAGAATTAAAGCTCCTGCAAACAAACTTTGCTTTTACAACCTTCCATAAAACACTTAATTCAGGACTCAGCTCCCAAGCTTCAGGGATTCAAACCAGCTTTGTGTCTTCAGCTTGATGGGGCCTTGGTCTGCCTGAGCCTTAATCCACTGGTCCACCTGGGGCTTGCTATTCACATGGCCTGAGAATAAGGGGGTAATAGACAGAGTAATGAAATACAGTTAAATCGTGGTGCTGGATGCCACTTTTCATTTGTTGACAGTATAGCAAGCCCTACTTCAAAAATAGCAAAAATAGGCAATCCACGTTGTAAGCTTTGTAGAATTGTCCAAATATTAGGGACACCAGATTTTTGTGGTTATTAATAGTAGTTAGTAGTTACACAGCGTTTTAGGATAGTGTTTAATGACAATTATACAACAGGTCGTTTCGAGGAAGCAATCTGATTGGTTGAAACGGCTTCTAGCCGTGGATCAAACCAGCACTATTCACCACCTAATCAAAACAAATAATTCAGCTGCTCTGTTTTCCCAGAGCGCTAGCAAACTCGGTGGCTAGTCTAGCTAGTTTCTTGGGACATTTGTGGTCGTAGTGACTACATCTGTCATTAAAAAAATATTTTTTTTCAGCGATTTTCTTAGTTTTAAGTGTAACTGTTGTATAATTGCAATATTGCTTAAATGAAGACTAACCAGTGACTGTGGTTTGGCTGTCAGTTGTGTTGTGCTCCGTGCTCTGTAGGATGACCTCTGGGCTGATGTCCACCGATGCTCCACTCAGCTCCACTCTGGCTCTAATAGATGAGGGTACACGTATACACACTGTCCCTAGGGAGAATGAGTTTGCAAAAAGACAATGGAGAAACATCAATTAAAGAGTAAGACATTGTTTTGGACCAAGGCAGTCGAGTCTGAGATATGACTGTCGTACTCGTTTTATATACTCATTCATAGCTGTAGTTTATTCCCAATATTACAGTGTGGTAATGGCATAAGATTAAGATGTTTGCACAAATAATTGTCTGTTAAATCACATAGGTTTCAATTCATCAGTTGGATGAAGAACTTGTGTTCCGTAATTTTTACGGAGGTGCAAAACACAGGATTAATATAATTGGGTTAGTCTGTGATAATACAAAGTTACCTAACCTAATGTGATTTATCAGTGATGTATCAGTTACTAATATCCAAATAGGGCTTTTCAAAAAAGCGATTAAATGTTTTTAATATAATGTACGACTGAATTTTTCAATCTGTTTACCTTCTTGACTGTGGAGGTCAGCACTGCCACTGTCGCCAACGTATATGTCAATGTCTCCACTCTTTGAGGAAACCTTTAGATAGCCTTGATTTGAACTATCTGAAAAGGCAAAGAAAGCCTCTGGTACTTTTGTCTTTGTGATTAAGATGAAATACACAGTTCATTGTGCCTTATTCAGTTGATTTACTGTATATAACCAATGTTTGTAAATTGAACAACACACTTGCTTACCTACAATTACATCTCCAGAGATGTTTTTCACAGTGGCATTACCTGATAATAAAACAAAGGGAAAAAGTGAGTGTTGACAGTGTTACTGTGACAAGCTGTCAATGTTGCGTACATACTGTACTTTTCAGCTCCCTATAGATGGGCGGTGGGCGCCAACACACTTTGTATTTAATATGTGCAGACTTGTCTATGGAATTGTTGCCAGAGACAACACCCCTTTTTCAAACTTTCTTAAACCTTCCATATTGAAACTAACAGGGTAAATGTTTCCATGCCCTCTGGGAAGAGAGGGGACCGTATATTGTACAGTATGTCAGACATAAGTCAAAATTCTCTGTGGATGATTCATCCTCTTATCTTGGCATCACACTAGCATTCAATTCCGTTCTCTTCTTGATCCAAAAATAGGCGTGACACTTGCTCTATTAAAATAATAAATGTATAAATAATAAAATATATACTGCAGGCCTATCTTGTTTATTCAAAGCCATGATGTTTTGGCCCAATCTGCCTTTTTTGGATTGGTTAGTGTCTTGTTATGTAGACATAGCACTCTATAGTGTATACACAGTTTCCTTCCTTCCTTTCAGTTCCATGTTCGCTCTGGATTAAGAGCGTCTGCTAAATGCCTAAATTGTAATTGTAAATTGTAAAGGTCGTCATGAACGGGACTCGAATACGCAACGCGCTCAGGCCAGAGCCTATATGTGGCATGCGCCTGGACCGCTAGGCTTTTGTGACACACAGAACCAAAAAAGCACTTGTGGAAGACTTTTGACCTACAATACATAACCTCAAATTAATTCAACTTTATTTGAATATAATGTATGTTGTTGTGATGTAGTACACCCAGAATAAAAGCACACACAATTTACAATTTAGCAGACGCTCTTAATCCAGAGCGATGTCAGTAAGCAAGATTACTGTAGACACAAGATAGTTAATGTATGTCACTCTGAACAATCTCCTGGTTCAAATTAATGTTAATGTTTTTACACTTGAAATCTTCCTCACCCCATTTTAGATTATAATGACAGAAGGATTGCTTGTCCATGCATGTGGTTAAGACGATGATGGTAACGTTGTTTAGCTCATACGTGGGCAACTGGTGGCCATAGCCTGGAAACCAGACAAATCTGCCACCGGAAATTATAAATCCCTGGGGAGATTGGTCTGGCACTCCTCAGTTTGAATTACATTTGCGGCCCCACCTTCACTTAATGCAGGTCAATGCGGAATATTGATATATTATTGATTTCAGCCGTTAGTACAATTCCAAACATGCAAACATGACCAGTCTATATTAGTAGCTTAATGACTAGTATTACAAAAGTATTGTCTTTTTTGGTCCATTGAATTTGCAATTAAGTTCATAAAGTTGACATAAATGCATTTGAAATTAAATAAAAATGTTACTTTTCAGGATTCCAATTCAAAAATAGCAAAAACAATCAGGATTTAATCTCAAATATAGCAACAATAGCAGATCTACAAGCTCAAAACGTGTCGCACTAGATCAGCTAGTTCCCTCTGGAGTGAGTGTGGAGCTAGACCCTCTCCATCTTCAAAGTTGCCCACCCCTGGTTTAGCTTACCATGTACGTGACCCAGCTCTACTCTCCCAGTGGAGGATGTGACAGAGGTGGACTCAGCATAGATGGCTTTGACTTTTAGAGGGCCATGTTCTGTTGACACATTCATTATGGTTCCTTGGAGCTTCTTCACGTCCACTGCCTACAAAAGTGCAGACAGAGGGATTACTAAATGGCACTGAATAAGTTGTACAATAACCACCAAGGTGCTAATGTTTGTAGAAGAGAATACAGTCAACGTAAACAATTTCACTCAATCTCCTGTCTCTCTTAAGTGTCAAAGTCCTAGTATTTGTCACACGTCCCATTGGGACGTGTTGCCCCCGTGACCTGACTACGGATAAGCGGTTGAAGATGGATGGATGGATGGATTGCTGCATGCGAAATTTGTTCTCCGCATTTGACCCATCTCTTGGAGTGGTGTGCCGCAGCCGTGCCACGCTCGGGAATCATTTGTAGTTGATCTAAAAAAAACAATCCAACCCTTGATGCTGAGTGCCAAGCAGGGAGGCATTGGGTCCCATTTTTACAGTCTTTGGTATGACCCAGCCAGGAATGTACTACAGTATCATTTGTGAAAACAAATTGCAACTAATACAATACATAATACTCTCTTAAAATAATATAGGCTAGCACTGCCCCCTAATGACTGCTGACTGAAATAGCAGACTAGCCAGTAAACGAGTCAAGTAATGTAACTTTGACATACACCATTTCCTGATGTAAAGATGTCCACATTGCCATAGATGGTGCCCATACCAGTCACATTTCCTCCGTGAGACAGCACCTCAATGTGGTGACCCTATGATGTGACAAACAACACTCAGTTCAGCATTAGGACAATTCAATGCTGACTAGTTATTGCAAGGATTGTAATTATTTTATTTTAAGTCTACCTTGACTGAGTGTAGCACACAGTTGCCCTTCTCTGTTTGCAGTTTACAGACGTCAGCACACTCCATATTCTGGACGTGCACATTGCCCTTTCCTTTGGTGGTGATGTAGAGATCTGGCACACAAATACACAGCTTATTATTAGCAGTTGAGTTATCTGATGCTTGCTTTTCCAAACATAGTGTGATGCCTATACTTACTACTTTTGGTGGGTGCAGTCAGTAGTACAGACAGGTCACTGCTGGCCCTTTCGGCCAACACCGACAGCTCTTTGTTTTGTTCATCATACTGGACTTGGAAGTCTAGGAGAACACCCTGGTCGTCACCGTGGACTGTAATAAAGGCTCGGTCCGCCTCAGGGAAGGCAAGTGGATCCAATGAGGACACTGCTATGTTGCAACCCAGGTGTGCGCGCACTACGCTGAACGGGTCAACGGAAAAATCCCACTGCTTCAGAGGCGTCTCTGCCTCCTTGGTGTTGGCTGTTGTTGTTGTTGTTGTTGGAGCCTCTGACTTCACACAGGGAGATGCTGATACATTCCGTAACGTCGTTAAGGACCACGGGCTTGAAGGTGTTTGTTGCCGTGCTGTTAATGACTGCCAGCGCAGAAGAAGTCCAACACATGATGCACGCTGACACGCTACTGAACCCCAGAACATCACGGACACCGTTGGTAAACAGTCTTATTAAAGCATGTACATTGCCGTCGGCTAGTGGAAAACTAGCCCCATCTGTCGAGGAAAACAAAATACTTTAGTAAACCTGACACATTCTTGATCAGAGGACATAACTTGTCATCATAACCTTAGACAACCTTAGACAATAGACACATGTATTTAGGTAATCTTCAAAGTCACATTACTTGTGTCTCCACTGTCTCCTCCAATCAACACGCAGCCGGAGTCCGACACGCCTCGAACAGAATGTTGGGAATTGGAGTCTTGTGACTGTGAGTTTTTTCAATCGCTGACCGTCATACGCAAACGTTGCGATTCTTGCGAATTAATTTATTTCGGAGATAAGTGTTAGAATATTCTCCATACGCTTTAAACCACTTGTATTAGGGCCGGGGAATGCAGGTTTAATAAGGCCACCCCATCTCTCTCCCGGCCAGCGTTCCAGATCAACAACAACAGCAACTTCAGCAAGGCAAGAGCAAACACTGTTGCAAGAATCCCACATCGTGGGGATACAGCTGGGCAAGACTGGGCACATCTGGGCATATCTATGCATCTGGCACCTCGATTTTAAATTGACAATGTTGTCCAAAATGTAACAAATAATACATTTTTTTTGTAAAATAATAATAAACTATTTGAAAATGGTAGGCTAGTGAACAGAACGGTGACAATTTTAAAGGAAGTAGTGGTTGCAACCATGCTGTAGCCATTTGCTGTTGTCTTCAAAATCGTCAGCTTTTGAGATCGCTTAGCAACACATGATCAGATCAGGGGATCACATTGGTCAAAAAGGCTCTGGGTCAAACCAGAGCCATCTTACTTATGGCTCTGGGTCAAACCTGTGCTTTTGTTTTGAAGACAAAACGGAAGTGAAAGCGTTACTGTTTGCACTTTTACAGTTTACGGAAGTTGTTGTCTGACGTCATTGTGAATACAATTACCAGGGCGAAAACAAAACAAAGTCGACATCATTTGTATCCTCGTTAACTAGCGTGGCTGATGATTTAAAACGGAGTTTTCGCATACGCGCATTGGCCTGTTCCGTGAGCGTGGTAAACATATTTGTTTAATATAGTAATTTATAATATTTGTTTTCTAGTCTCGCTATTTTCATCTACAAGTAAAATCTCACACAGTAAAACCTCACCCATTGCATGTAACCATTAGTTATGGTTAATCTATTATCGAGTATATGTTTGTACTGCAGCCTTTTGCCCGTTTACACGATTACGTCACCTGAGAGAAGTTAGTACTGTTAATGCTATGGTGACATTGTGTGTTTGTTGTGTTAGGCACCACCTCCAGTTCATCCCGACTCCTTGAGAAGTTGAGATACCCTGACTGGAACCAGATGTTTACCAGACTTTAGATGAAAATGTCTCTGGTCCAGCGAGTCCTCCTCTCTTGGATTTTCCTCCTAATTTTTCTCATCATGTTGGTCCTCAAGCTGGACTCCAAGATCCAGTGGAACTGGTTCCTTATTTTTCTCCCCGTCTGGACATTTGACACAGTTCTCATCCTCATGCTGGTGGTGAAGATGGCAGGGCGCTGTAAGTCCAGCGTCAACCTGCGAGACGGCCACCATGACCTGGGGCGGAGGGTGTGGTACCTCATAGCTCTGCTGCTGAAGCTGGGTTTCTGCCTGACACTGTGTTTGCGTCTGGAGAAGCTCACAGACATGTGGCTCAGCGTGGTCTGTGTCCCTCTCTGGGCTCTGCTGGTCGGGGCGCTGGTAGAGCTGGGTCACAATGTATTCCACTACAGGAGGGATTGAACTGAAAATGAAGCTGGGACAATGACCACCCAAGAGAAGGAGCTGGGGTTGTGAGACTGGGCTGGGTTTTGAATGTAAATGGAGTCAAAGGGAAAGGAGTTTTTCTGTTATCACAACGGGGTACTGATTGTATACACACCTTTATGCAATACCTTTGGAACTTACGGTAGTTCTAATGAAGGCTTTTTCAAGTCATTTTTTACATGTCATCTTTATCTTCAGATCATAGTCAGCTCATTCTGTATGTTGTCAGTCATCCTGCTCAAATGTCTTTAGTGAGTGGAAGAGTGGTGAATAAGAGGGTGTGAAAAACATAATCTACAATACTGTAAACATGAGTTAATTTCCTGTGACGCATAACATAGGCTTCACATGCATGAATACAATTTACCTCATGCCTTTGTTTTGTGGCTAGACAAGTTTAGCTGTCATAATTTTGTGTTCATGCATTTTAAAAGATCCATGTCAGTGGCAAAGTTTGAATGCAAATGCACAATGCTACCTTGATTCCTCATATGCCTTCTGTAAATAGTTTTGTTTACATCATTGGAAGGAATCTTCTTTGATCTCATTATGGGTCGACTAGTTGAATGGGTACATATGCCGCCTCGGAAACATAAGGTACCAGCATACCTGCCCTGATGAAGACTCCTGTGAGTCGAAACATGTTGGCTGTTTTTAACTTTTCTAAATAAAGTACCTTGATTTTATCCACCCTCCTCATTTTTACCTGGGTCCCTGGTCCCAGCATGTTCGATGGCCATAGCAAAACAGGTAGCGAGGGAATCGGAAGGTCTTTGGTTTGATTTTTGCCCCCCACCCCCTGCGAGGTGTCTGAGCAAGACACGTGACTCCTTACTGCTCCCCCAAAGCGCTCATTAGAACCATCTGAACAGCCATCAGTGAAAACTGAATTTTCTCTGCATTAACCCCCCCCCCCCCCCCCCCCCCCATTATAACGAGCTGCAAGCACTTTGTATTCCTCTAAGTCTAAATTAATACATTTGCAAATAATCAAATTAAAAACTATTGAGGATAAATATAAGAGACTCATGAGAAGGCCACATCAATATTACGAACCATTTATTGGGAGGTTCTGATCAGAGTATAAATCACACTACCAAGTCTTATCTTAAGAAATAAAATGTATTTACAGCAAAATTCTCACATAAGTTGCTTTCAAATAAAAACAGACAGTAAATGATATAAATAAGTTCTATGGAAAATAAAACTCGTCTTACAAAAAATATATGCAATTTCTGTTTACATTTTCTCACATTGGTGCTAATACATCTATACTGTACAGTTTCAGTACATACAGTATCATTTACAGCCCTGTGTGAGTCAAATTAAAGCTTCATTTATACTTTGTTGTGCAACAGTGTCACTCGCAATAACTGACTTTCAGGCAATAAATGTTTTATTGCTTGAAAATCAGCGGCAAGCAACAGTCGTGCTGTTATAGTATAAATTAGGCTTGTCAAATCTGAAAACAACCATTTCCTCCAACCTTGAAGTGATAATCAAATTATAAACCAGGATAGATTAAAGCAATATAGCAAAAAAGAGCATTTCCTTTGGACAGCAACAACTTGCTATCATGTTCCTAACAATGAATGGAGGTCATTCCTATATACGTGGAGTAAGGAGGGTTGTTTTCAGATTGACTAGTAGAGTACCTAAAATAGGTGCTTTAAGAGCGTAGCTAAGTAGTGCACAGGCACTGACACACGGGTCACATAACAGGTTTGATATACAGCCTACGTACATTCTCTAACAAACGTGAAGTGAGCTACTTAGCTTACATTCTTACATAGGTGTAGTTGAAATACTTTGAAAGCACATCCTCTGTTCATGATACCACTGAAATAACATGGCTCTGTTGGTGTAATGCCAAGTAATACAATGGAGAGCTATATTAAAAAGTCAATGCTTGAAAGTGAAACCAATATTGTGAAATAAGGATGCATTTTCCAAATATTGCAACATAACCTGAACGTAAGTTGTACAGTAGAAAGAAGACTACACATCTAGACATTCATATTAAAAAGTCTTTCTGCGCTTGGGGTGTGTGTGGTTTAAGTTGGTGTTTTAATGAGTGCTGTGGTCGTGTGTCCTGTACAGACATTACAGGCTTTGTCTGCATGGTGTCCTTTACTTTTGGTCCTTTGGAGGGCACTATTGTCCGGCTGTCAGACCCAGACTTTGAAGATGTGCCTCTGGATTCACTGTGATGGTGAGTCTTAACTCTACTGTCTGTGAAGGAGTGAGACAGAGTTTGGTGAATGTCCATTGGCTTAAAGAGGTCAAAGGGGATGAGCGTCCTTGGAGGTTTGTGTTCTGGGGGAGCAGAGCCTGTGGTAGTGTTCAACTTCTTCCTCTCTTCCTTGAAGCTCACGTCTTTCTCCCTCTTTCCTTCCTTCTTAACAACAGCATGCATGTGTTTTTGAGCACCAGCCTTCCCATCTTCCCGCCCCAATTTGGTGTGTGACAAATGTACGGATGATATGTTGCTCTCTTTGGCCTCCCTGTGGCCACTCTTGTCTTTCTTCCTGTGCAACGACTTGTGTTTATGCACGCCAGACTCTCTTATTTCCTCTCGATCATGCCTTGTGTGAGACGCTGCCTGTATGCCACCCCTGTCTTTGTCATGCTCCTTCTCTCGCTTTATTTGAGGTGGCACCTCTGCCTCCCTGACATGCTCCTTCTCTCGCTTTATTTGAGGTGGCACCTCTGCCTCCCTGACACCCTTCTCCTCTCGCTGAGCAGGCAGTGGAGCTTTGCTGCCCTCTCTTGTCCTGTCCTCATCCTCCTTCTTCCTGGTAAGTGTCGCTAGACCGCCCTCTTTCCCACCTTCTGCCTTGGCTTTTTCCCGCTCTCTAATTCTCTCTCTCTCTCTCTCTCTCCCCTTGTCCTTCTTTTCCTTCTCCTTATCTCTACTCCTCTCCTCCTTCTTCTCTCGCTCTTTGGCCCTTTCTTTGTCATCTTTCTCCCTGTCCCTCCCTCTGCTTTTCTCCTTTTCCTTCTTGATTGGGATTGTTGTGTGTACAGCCGAAACGCCAATGTCTTTTGTTTTTTCTTTAGGGCCCTGGCCCTGTGCGGCTGTCTTCTGTGGCCTCTCGTCCACATCATACTCTTTCCTTAAGTGCTGTGGGGTCTTTGAGGAAACACTGCTGTCTCCAGCTTCCTCCTCGTCCCCTTTATATGGTGTCTGATGGGGACCTGTGCCACCATCTCTCGCTGCCTTACTTTCTCCCTCCTCGGCCTTGATCTCTGCAGGTGGATCTGTGAGGGAGCCCTCATTCGGCTCAGTTTGGGGGCAGGTCAGAGACTCTGTAGGTGACGAGTCCATTGCTTCCGTCTCTGTCACCGCCACCTCCTCCAGGTCTTCGTCCTTGCATGTCGGCGTCGGCCCTGGTGAGTACGGCACCTCAGCTTCCACCTTCAGTGGCTTCTCAGTGGGACTGTTACACTCACTCATTCCAGATGGAATGGGATGCTCGTCCTCATCTTCCTCTTTGACTTGAACTGGCGTGTGTGTAGGCATGCACCTCCCCTCTCCCTCTTCTTCTTCTTCTTCTTCTTCTTCTTCCTCCTCCTCCTCCATCTCCTCCTCCTGTTGATGGTACTGTCTAAGGCGGACATGCCAGGCCAGGCTGCAGACGGCCGACACCGTTTTGAACTGGTGGACCACTCCCCGGGGGATGAAGTAGATGTCGTCGTGGTAGAGCTGGATACGTGCGTAGCGGATGCCCTCCCTCCTCAGCTGGTTCAGCTTGGCATCGTCAATCCACTGCACACACTGTGAAGGGAGTGGCGGGAGGCACAGGGAAATTCAATCACCTCGGTAACAACAGACGGACAATGGTAAATGTGAAAGGAGTGGAACACTGGAACATGTCCAAGTGGAATTCTATTTCAAGCTCCCTGCTTGCCTTTTTAAATCAGGTATAGGTATCTGAATGATTACAGGCTAAAATGTTTCATTGATGAATTTCCTCAACCCCCCCCCCCCCCCCCCCCTTGAAACATTGGACATGGTGTGCAAAGGCCTTAAGTATTACAGGTATATCCCTACATGAGTTCCTAATAACAGTAGAGGATCAAGTTCCACAAACGGTACCAAATGAAACATCAAGTTCCAGATTGAAGATTTCAATGGTGTTGTCACTCACCTGTGACAGCGGGGGTTCGTGGAGGTCCAGCTGGAGCCTCATGACCACATCTGGGAAATCTCCAGCATGGAAACATACAACATCTTTGGTGATCCGTGAGGGAATACCACTGTAAAAAGACAGAGGCCCAATGTGTGAATGTGTGTGTGTGTGTGTATACGTTTTGCGATACAGTATTGATTCTCAAAAACAAAAACAAAAATGTACCGATATACGGTAGGCAAATGTTCATAGAACTCAATTCCTTTGCACAGATTGCACAAAAAGCACCAGGCGCTGTGATAAATACAAATGCATGTTCTAATTGCATAAACAAGTGCACTTTTGTTACTCAGATTTTATGCAGATGGTGTGTTATTTATACTATGAGTTTTCCTAAAATTTTAATTTGCTTACAATATCACAATATATTGAATTGTAAACGTCATATATTATGGATTGTATTGCCAGATTCTTGCAAATACAGAACCTTCTAGTGTAGCCTTTACTTGATGTTCTTTTTTCCTAATAAAGACGAGTCGCCCATTTACCAACTCGCCCCGGACTCAAAGCCGGCGAACTGCACGCTGGTATTCCTAAAGTAACCCAAGTAAATTATGCTTAAACGGTTACACCTAACCCTATTCCTAACCTTAACCTCAGTAAAACTATGCCTAAACCTTACCCTATACCTAAACTTAACCCCAGTAAAACTACGCCTAATCCTAACCTTTCTAACCTTATTCCCAGTAAAACAAAATAAAGAATACAAGAACCGCGGCACCGAGTGGTCGGCGGAATAAATCGGGGGCGAGATGCATTATGGGGACTGTACCGGATACCCTTTGGGTATAAGCGATATATAAATATATACATTTTGGATATTATTATTCTATATTATACAAATAATGGAAGACTGTCATTGTACACCCACCCTTCTCCGTAGCGTACAGCCTTCAGCACACCAACGGCGGCAGTGGTTTGTCTCTCGAACCCCTGACCAATGTGGTCAGCATGGGCTCGCGTCCGGTCTTCAAACAGCATCTCCCTGGGCTCACTGGCTCTAGGCAGGTACTGTAGGTTCTTTATCTCATTAGTGGACCTGCAATACATTCATCAAGTGTGTTCAGGAATGTGATGGGTGCAAAGAGACAAAATAACAACACCCTGATTGCCGTTTCTACCATTAACCACTTTCAACTTTCAAAAATTGCTAAAATAGCAGAACTGAGGTGTTGTGAGCTTGAAGTCAGATAAACATTTTTAAAATAGAAATAGTAGTAGCATTAAAAACAACAACATAGCTCAGCTCATTTTTGCTTCAGCAAATAAAAATGAAAGATAGCATAAAGAAACCATTCAAAACCCACCTTTTTCTTTTGAAGGGAGATTTTGGCATATCTGCCATGGGGATCATCTGTTCACCTGGTCTGACCCACATGATGGGGCCATCGTCACTCTCGGTGGGGCTTTGCAACCGCAAGCTGGAGAACGTCCCCCATGGCAGGGTCCGCTACGCAAACACACCGAAAATATTCATGGTCAAATAATAATAAAAGACTGTCACAAAGACATTAACACATCCACCTGCTACAGAATCTGAGCACATGTACATACGTTATATGCATAAAATCCACTAACCTCCAGAAAGGGAGAATCCGCCAGCATGTGGATGAACTCTGGGAAGTAGTCCCCCACCTCTTCGTCCACAGCCCCTACCAGGCTGACCTGCCGCATGGCCCCGGCACGGTACGTTCCCTGGGAATATGTCCGCTTGACCTGTAGCAGGAGCACAGCACAGTAGACAGCTCAGGCAAACACTGGACAAAACATAATAAAACCTAATGTTTATAGTGTTGATCGTTTACCCTCAACCAGGGCCAAAAATGATTTGTTCCGGTGGGTAGGGCAAAAATAAATGATAACAAATGTTTTGTGCAGGTCTCTATTTTTGAGGGGCGCTAGCCCTAACTATGCCCAGCTTTGTGTGTTTGTTGTGTACCACATTTGTGATGATTTGATTGGCCAGTGTTGTGTGTACAAAATGGTGATGATTTGATTGGCTGAGCACAGAATGTGTACCACATTTTGTGATGATTCGATTGGCTGAGCACGGAATGTGATGATGTATGATGATAAGAGTGCCCCTCTCTTCACACAAGTGTGATTTGTTCTACCTTACCTAGACTCTTAGAATTCAGTGTTTTATAGATTGTCATTATCGCCACAATATATATATATAATCGGTTTTGCTGACCTTTTACTTTGTGAAATACCATTCTGACCACCTCACACATACTACTTGGCTAAGTTTTAATGTTATAAATAAAATTGTGCTTATATAGGTATTTCAGCAGTAGTTACAGGATGTGCATTTTTGATTTGACACCGACAGTGTTGGGAAGATTAAACAGATTCCCAAATAATTGCATCATCATTTTAAAAGCCCTCGCAAGTTAATTCAAAGTACTGTATGTTATGTTGAATAAAACATTCAGCGGCCTGAAAGTAGGATAAATGACAACATTAGAGGAACATTAGTGAATCCACACAACATTAGTGTTTCGTGGAGGCAGATAAGTATTGATAGTTTGTCAAAGGATAAAAATCCTCAGACAAACCATCAATACTTATCTTCCTCCACTCAACATTACGTTGAGTATGTTTTAAGATTTGTGTTGTGCAGCACAGCACACTTTGGACTAAGCTGGTGGTCTCTGTAAAGTAGGTCAAACCAATCAAACTTATTAAAGCTCTGCACTGCAGTGGGCTCATACACACAGGTGTGAGAGAGCAAGACAGACAGACACATGGACACTTACAAAGACAGAGAGAGTGAAATCAAGGATGAGAAACAAAACATTGCACCAAATTGTTGGCCTTACGGGCATGTCTGGACAGGTTTTAATTGCCCGCAGGTGCCCGCCTTTTACATGCCCAGGGCAATCGGGCAATCCTTATTGTCGGCCCCTGAAGTGCAAGCAACGAGTGAATGTTTTAAGTAAACAGACAAACCAGGCCTAAAAGTAGTTTGAGTTACATAATTCAAACACATCAATGTAAATAGACCACTCAATGAATAGCGTTCATGCCTCATGGACTTCCCAGTAGGTGAACAAAACAAAACCTGCATTGACACTATACTATTCTCATGGTATTAGTAAGTCTCTCGAGACAGACAGTTGCGTCACACAATTTTCCATCAAAAGCTCCCATCAATCAATCTGTACAAGAGTAGCACTGAAATGGATCATGAGTGCTGTAAAGCAGATGTCCGATTCCCCCCACCTTCATTTTGTCTTTGCAGTCGCAAATAATAATAATAATTCCTACTATAAATCGAATTAGTCGAAGCATAAATGGCTTGCTGCTTAGCAGAAATGGAAATTCGAAAATATAGTTTTGAGATATTTTAAAAGATATTTTCAGAATGACAGAAATTGCAAATGATGATAACATTACAGAGTTGACTCTAAAATAGTTGTCTGGCTTGAGAGACCAACATTATGACAATATAAGACAGCTAATTCAGTCTTATATTAAAGTTCTGCTACAAGCAGCTACAAGAAGTAGTTAATGAAGCAGTTTTGACATACGCATGATAGTGATACGCTGGTGGCACTTAAGTGTAGCAACAGTGAAAACAGCACATTATAGGTAAAACAGTGCTCTAATTTTACAGTCCACAGACCAGAAGACAGAGCGCTACTACGTTCTGGTGTTTATACAGATATCTTTTTGTTTATAAACGGTTATGCCCCCTTGCAAACGAGCACCTGCCCGGTCGGGAAACCTGAAAGCAAACTCCACCTGCACGAAAGTTTTATTTACCTGACAGATGCAGGTGGGCAACCCTTAGTGTCAAGTGTCAACACCTGCTGGGCTCCTAATTTAATGTTATGATTAGGATCAGTTTTAAACTCACTCGTTTTTTTTAATTTTCAGGCCCGTTGAGAACTCTTTCCTCTTCTCCCCTTTATTGAGGATGTTTTGCAACACTCAATACACAGGACCTGAGCAAAACATTACCTGGCCATGTGTATGTACATTGGTGAAAAACTGAACACATCTAATCTAACATTACAATTTATGGAATGTACATAGTTCCTTCAATTAAATGCCTAGAGTGTGCAGTTCATTACAAACAGTCTTGTGAAACTCATCCTTGCTGGATGAATTATTGCTTTAACATTATTTCTTGTGCCTCTCCATGTCATATCACTCAGATGCAACACAAACCATTTATGACTTGAAGTCATTCTCTTAACTTCCCTGCAAGACAGCGTGTTGTTGGAGGAAGGCCAAATCTAAAGGTGTGTTCACTGAGAAATAACATTTGTTTGTACGCCGTGCTTACAAAATCAGACCAATCAGAATCAAGCATTCAACCAAGCCATGTAATAATACCATCTATCATGGTTAAAATGGAGTTCCAAGTTACAATGGGTTTATAGGAAGGGGGCGTGTCTGATAAAATATCAAATATCTAAATATTAAATCAAGCAACTTAAAAACGGTCTGGGGTGCTCACAAAAGCCAGAATAGTTACTTAAAATGACCCCAAATATGTTTGAAGTGAACGTGAAATATCCCTTTAGGTTATATTAGTTGAGGTGGAAGTGAGATAGATGTCTTGTATTTCTATTTAGTTTTTAGTGTATTTAGTCCGAAGTATGTGTCTTTATAATATTTAAAATCTATTTAAAAAAAAGTAATTAATTGAATAGCTTATTTCAGAATAGTTTGTCACTTCATATTTAATATTTCAGCATGGTTCAAAGAGTCAAACAGTATGAGACCCTCATCTCTGGTGGTTGTTTTTACTGAAGGAATGGCTTATATTTAAGGGAGATCTGTGACACCCATCTAGGCGTAGTGTTTGTGCAGGAGACTGTGTGCACGTGCGTTTGTGTTGTAGCTTCATGAAGCGGAGTAATTCCTTTCCTCCTCTCATTAGTTATTAATTACTTAATTTGGTTCAGGGTATGTCGTAAAGACAAGGCAGATGCTACATATCAGGACAGTTTGCTGACAGACAGCTCGCTGCCAACGTGTCCATGTATTCGTCTTCAGTAGACTGGACAACTCTTAACGCTGTTCTTTCAGGTCTCCCTAAAAACTGATCAGACAGCTGCCGTTGATTCAGAACACTAATGCTTGAGTACTTTCTAGGACTTTCTTTCACTCCAATTCCCAGATCTTTACACTGCTCACTCTGTCAAACAATATTTCACAATACCACTGTTGGCTTGCAATTGCAAAGCACTGAATGGTTTAGGGACAGAATACATTTCTGATCTTGTGAGGTTATCACTAGGACAGGTCGGAGACAAAAATACATGATGTGGGGCTTGAACAAGACATCCTATCCAGAACTCCGAGAAAGCTGCAGGTCTGCACTACAGTCTGCTAACAACTCTGTTCTTTCAAAACAAACTGAAGACATTTCTGTTTGCCTTTTACTGAGGATTCTTAATCATTTCTTTACCACTGTAAATTAACTTTTCTTTTAACCTAGTAATTTGCTCTGCTCTTAATGTGAAGTACTTTGAATTGCCTTGTTGAAATATCAAAATGCTATACAAATTACAAAACTTGCCTAGTCTAGTAGTCTTACCGTACCATGCAATTAAACTGTTTCTTAACAATATAATAAACTAAAATACAGGACTTTGGGTAGTAGTTTAAGATGTTTTTCATTTCCCCCCAAAAAATATGATATTAGGAGGTCGTCTAGGGTGCACACACATTCTAGAACGCCTTCTAAATCAGTAGTTCTCCCACTTGTATTTATATCTACTATTTTTGAATAGCCAATGCCAAAATCTAAAATGACACGGATGCTTTCCTTCCTGGTTTTGATTTGATATACTGTTATGTTTAAAGTTGCACTATGTAACTTTTGGGGGGAATAAATGTTATTTTTCTAAGGTATACAAGGTATACAATATAAGTTGCACTTATATTGGGTGGTGGTATTTCACCGTATTTGGTCTCCCTGCTCTTCTAATGTATATCCTGTGGTCTAGTTTGACTACTCTTGTTTATTAGTCGTACTGCCTGAAGGTCAAAATTCAATTTCTTCCCTGAGCAAGCAGGCAGGCAGGCTACATTAGCTCAGTGGTAAAAATGTCAGCACTTGCATTGGGGACCGGGTTTCAAATCCAGGGTAGGACATTGAAGTTACATAGTAACTTGCATATTATGTCACATTGTCAGTTTAAAGCCCTGCCTAGACAGGCCTTTCTGTGTGGAGTTTGCTGCATGTTCTCCCCATGTCCCCTAGGCCCTAGGGTAGGTACCCTCACAAAAACATGCAGTATACTACCTCCCCCTGGTCAGCCTGATGGAGAGGAAAGGAGCTTGTTGGAATAACGTGTTCCTTCCACATGCTACGTCCTACCGTCAGGTGATAAGAAGCAGCCTGCTCACTCCTCATGCATTGAAGGAAGCATGAGCTCAGCTCAGTTCGGGGCTCTCCCCAAGTTGGCAGAGGCAGAATAGCGTTACAATTGGCACCGGGTGAATAATGGGTTTCAAAATCGTGGGATTACAGTATTACACACACATATATAAAGCAACAAAAAACTGCAGGAGCAGCTGATTCAGGAGGTCTCCAGTCTCCACTATTCAATATTGGAGTAATGATGGCCTGTTTGTTTACCAGTCCTTTCTGACCTAAACTTTACAAAGAAGAACAAGAGCAGTACACTGACTGACTGACTGACTGACTGACTGACTGACTGACTGACTGACTCTCACACACACACACACACACACACACACACACACACACACACACACACACACACACACACACACACACACACACACACACACACACACACACACACACACACACACACACACACACACACACACACACACACACACACACACACACACACACACACACACACACACACACACACACACACACACACACACACACACACAGGCAAATTTGGAAAGACGTCACCTGGCCTTTACAGATGACAGCCAAAAAAAACAAGCGATAAATAAAAGCAAGCTGATCAAATAAATAGGCGGGAATGATGACGACCAGCATTATATATGTTATATCTGGATAAATTTTAGTTGTTGTTTCGTTTCAGAAGCTCCCATTTCTGGATACAATTTTTGATTAGGTCTAATGGCCTATACAGTAGAGGCCGACCATGGATCTGGCCAATATATCAGAGTATCTGTATCTGCAATGATGCAGCAGAAATGTTTTAAAAAATATTCAAAAATAGCTGATCTACACACACTTTCCAAAGGTCACAAGCTTGTATTGTATTTTGTCTATTTTTTTTATTTTCTATTTTTGAAAACCAAACAAACAGATTTTGCACTTTGATAACATATTGGTCAAAATAGTTAATCAGTGGTTAGGGAACCCACAAAATCTGAATCAGCGTCACTCTTAACCCATTTAGGCCTGACGTCGAAATAAATAGTCTTCTGAAAGAATATATTATATTCAAAGATTTGTGCCACATTTTCACGATTTTTCAAAAATAGCAGACCTACAAGCTCGTAGCGCGCCACTCGGTGGCGCGCTATGAGCTTGTAGATCTGCTATTTTTCAATAGCTAAAGTATTACATAATGCTTAGTTAAAACACCAAATGGGTTTTTGCTCTATGTAGGCTATTATGGCTAATATTGTATTCATAGGAGACAATTTCCAAGGGAGCGCTCGTTTTACCCCGTCGGCTGCTAACAATGTGCGCCCATGTGCTTTCTCACCTTCTAGTCACTAATCCCAATTTCGGCAGACACCTCGCCAGTCTAGTAGAGTCACTATTCATTCGACTTTCAACCCACCGGCCCGGGTTCGACTCCTGATGCCGCCACTATTTTTCCAACAACCAATCTGTTCTGCCGGTTACAACTGATACGTTCTGCCAGTTACAACTGATATGAGGTAAAAGACTGAGGTTAGTGTTGGTGTTAGATTTACTTGCGTGCGGTCAAGATGAACACAGCAGAGCCGTTTTTTGAAATGGTCTCCTACAACCAGAGGCACCCGTGAAGGCCTAGCTGAAAAAAATAAACTGCCAAGGAGAAGGAGATTGCCATGCTGCTGAAAAGCAGCATGGGTGCAGCATGGCACCTAGGCTGGTGCCTGACAGCGTGTCAAGGGTTCGAATCCCGATCCTGATGATCTTTGCTGCGTGTCAACCCCCCCCCCCCACCCCATCTCTCTCCCCATTTCCTGTCACACTAACGTCTAGCTATCAATAAAGGCATACAAAAGCCCCAAAAAATATCTTTAAATGGATTGTGACATTTTCTTCTCTTTTTTTTTAGTTCAATTGCACCCAAAAAACCTGAACTTTTAACATTCAGTAGATTTTCTGTGGTGTGGGGTTTTCTGGCTCAAACAGGTGCTCTGAGTTTCCTGCTGTTTGTGATGTAAGAGACAGAAAATCCCATATATGTCAATGGGATTTGCCAGCAGATCTTTCACTGTTTTGCCTGTTTTCATTGTAGCTCAGAAAGACTTCCAAACCCCAGAGAAAGCTCCAGACCACAGAAAATCCACTGAATGTTCAAAGTTAAGGTTTTTTGGATGTATTTGAGGTCATAAAACCTAAAAGAAAAACGAAAAATAAATGAAAATTAATGTCATGAAACCTTAAAAAAAAAGAGAAAACCTGGTTTCCACAGAATCAAGTGGGAGATGCTGCAGCACAGAGGAGATGAAAGACTATCTTCAGACAGAAGTAAACTTGTGTCTTGACCATTGGTGGGAAAGAAATTAAGACTGATATCTGAGACTGGCCTGAGTATCCAAACATCTAGTGTGTACTCCTGTTACCTACACGCTGTTTTCTGCTTTTGCATATTGTTTTGTTTTGAGAGACTACTGCCCAATGCCCCTTTAGAATGTGCACATTACATTTTGGAGATGTTATTTTTCACAACATCCTAAATAAATCTGTTTTTTGACAACTTCTGTAAACACCTAAACACTATTTTGTGTTTAGGTGTCTGCCCCAGACACTTAAAGATGGAGTGCCACAATGTGTCTATGAGGTGACAGTACACCCTGGAGTCGTTTTTATGTGCAATGGTGAACCCTTGACAGTCAAACGGGCCAATGAAATAAACAGTAATATAGTGACATCACACTATCAGCCCCTCGTTTTTGATGTGTTACATTCCAAAATAACCTCAGACGCTAGGGCCCTGCATAATTTCATTTTGAGCAGCACTTCCGTATAGACATAAGCTGTAATGACAACGGCACTACAAGAGGTGTACTGTAACCAAACGGATACTGAAATAAATGTTACACAGTAGGACTTCCAAGGAAACTATGCTCACATCAACTATGGGTGTTGGGCTAAAAAAGGCTTAACTTGAAAGAGGTAGAGCCCAAACACCTAACAGTAAAAATACTTTATTGGTACAGTCAAACAATAAGACTTCAACCAATATCTCTATTCAGACAAGTCACAGTCTCTCGCATAATAATACTTTCATTTCCGCTGCGAGTTTATATACTTTGGTTTCAATGGAGTAAAGGAATGTACAAATAGGCTATTTGTTCAAAAAGGTATATTATGAACTTCAAAACAAGATTATATTAAGATTATATGTTTTTTAACAACCCTATCCTGGCCACAAGCCCCACCCCTGCCTACCTCTGATTGGCCATGGCGTGCGCCGTTAAGTATTCGACTTCCAATCCTAGTGCCCGGGATCAAATCCCTCTACCGACGATGCTACGGTATTTTATCTTATCTAAAATTCGTCTCACATTTTATTGGGATTAAGGTTAGGGCATAGTTTTTGTCCCCCCCAGTGCCCACTTGCTGAGAAAAGGCTACATCGGTAGACTCAACGAGTCACCGCTGAGCGAGCCGTTAGGTGAGCGAATCGCTGTGCTGAGCGTTGCGATGGCCGTTAGAGCCAACTCACCACCATTAGAGTTAGGTACCGATAGGGATAGAATTGTAAATTATCGTCTCCCCCTAGGCAGTGCCAGTTGAAGTTCCGAGCACTATTTTCCACCAGAGGAAAGCCGGCAGTGCTGCCATCCTCGTAGAATGTGACACATGACTAGAGGCAAATGTTCGGTGTTAGGTAGGCCAATCAGAGACAGGCGGAGGTGGGTCTTTATGCAACCGAACCGTTTAATAGAAACACGCATCCTGACCATAAGGATATGTTCAGGCTAGGACTAAATCTGAGATGCCGTTAAGCTTACATACAAAAAATACCAATGTGTGACTTTCATGAGCTGAGGGCCAAATAAGAGTGACTAATGCACCACTAATACACTGAGACGATGTGTGTTGCACCCTGTGGTGGTGGACATCTGCATGCTTTCCAACTTTCAAATCCTATCTTCTAAAAACATTTCTCACCTGAGTGTAGAAGTTGGCCATGGTCGTCGTCTCTATGTCCTTCTTCCCGATCACCTCCACCTTCACTGGTGAATTGGGGAACTTGCAGGAAAAGTAGTCCAGGAAGTCTGGGAGGTAGGAGGCCGCTCCGTGGATGATCCCCATTACGTAGTGCGCCGCCTGGTTCTCGTTCTCTTGGAACGACAGGGCCACAAACTCCTCAGCGAACCGCTGCATCTCGGCTGGAGATAGACCGGAGAGCTGCTCAGTGTAGGCGTGTGCTACCGACGCTCCCCCGTTAGCATGCTGTTCAATGTGGATTAGACGGCCAAATTCCAGACCCGCCAATCCTGGCGATAGGCCGCAGTGGATAGGGGAGCTGTAGCCCAGCCTCTCCCTGGCCATGGAGGAAGAAAAGGGAGACTCTTGATACTCCTGGTGTGGTGCTGCTGATGGCTGGAGGAGGCTGCTGTTGCTCCCGCCGTTGATTTTGCTGAGGAAGTCAGGGAAGTCCAGAGATACACCTGAGCACACTGTCTGGCTTGAGCGATGATGCATCTTGGGCCGGCTACGTCTCTCCTTCTCTCTCTCCCCATCTTTGTGCTTCTTTTTCTTCTTCTTTTTCAGTTTCTTCAGCAGAAGTTCTTCCTTTGAACCAGTAATAGTCTTCTCCACCATTGACTCTGCAGGTAAAAGATACATCATTTTAAAAAGGTATATATTAACTTATTTGATCAATTCGAAAACTCTGAATGCAGCCATGTAAAGCAAGTGGCTTGTAAGAGCTTACTGGATTTGACAATAAGATCATTAATGGTACACCATGTACCTTTGCCCTGTGATTACATAACAAAACAATATACATTTGTACCCATCTTTTCCCTCCAATAGTATAGTCTATAGAAGCAGTTATTAGCCACTTTAGTAGTGTCTTCACTGTGTTGTGTTGACGTTTACTTGCAGAAAACACATTTCCCTCTCGCTGTTTGGGTGTTTTCATGGTTTGTTTTGGTAGCCCCAAAACATCCCTGTCTACCAAAACAAACAGTGAAAACACCAAAATACAGAGTGGGGACTGTATTTCTGCAGGTAAACACCACCACACTACTCCAGTCACTTATGACTGCTGGAGAGAGGGATATAAAACAATTCATTCTTTATTTTTTTGTTATGTAAACACAGGGTAAAGTTATACCATACTACAGAAATAATGATTTGAGCACAAGGGATTAATAATTGTTATATTTCGTCCTTTAATACCTTTCTCTGGAGTTGGAGCACTCACGTCTCCGTTTTCTCTAGCAATGTCATTCACAGGTGGCTGAGGTGGCACTGGCAATGCATGATATTTCCACTGCTCTTTATCCCTCTCTTTTTTCTTATCCATGTCTTTGACACGGTGGTCTGAAATGCAATGTTACAGAGAGAATGTAAGAAAAGGTAATGTTGCTGCTAGCGCATTCATACTGGTGACATAAATAATAATGGGCAAACATTGGCACGTGCATGCCACCACTTGGGCCTAAAATAAATAACGGGGCCATGAATTTGAAATATTACAAAAATAATACAATAACCTATATTCATATTATTCTTTAGCGTTAACTTTCACGTGTGAATGTGCCCATATCGTAAATGAATGGACAAACAGCGTCTGTGCAGTGAGTAAACGTGTTGTGTTGTCTTGCCCTACCTCTCTGTAACATTTTCACGTCACCGTTCTCCGTCTTTGTATGGCAGCTAGCAGGGCTCACTTTCTCCACAGCAGCGATGGGTGAACTCTGCGTCTGGGCGGCTCTGCTCTTCTCCTTGTGTCGTTTCTCTTTAGCCCTTTTGACTTTGTTGGGAGGCGACGCGAGGAAGTTGCTGATCTTGAAGATTTTTCGAGCGGGAGCTGCCGCCGCGGCGGAGTTGCTCGCCTTGGCCGGGCCGAAACTCCATTTCGCTGGGCTTCCATAACTCTGCTTCCCGTTGTGTTTTTCCCCTCCTGCGCAGACCTCCCCGTTCACTTTCTTGTGTTTCGAGCCCTTCTCCTCGATGCGGACCTTCTTGGAGGGTGGAGAATAAATGTCACCGGAAGACTGTGGTCGGCTCTCTGGCGGCCGTTTAGGTATCAGGGGTTTGGGAGAATTTGTTTTGCTATTTGCTGCGAAATGCATGGAGTCCACGGACTCGGCCATCTTGGAAGTTTCTATTTTTTACGGTCATACGTAACTGGTGCGTGAGAGGCAGGAGGGGGGCGGGGCCTTGGGGACGCAGAATGGGGGAGGGAGATCACAAGTGGTAAACACGATTGTTTACATTATTGCAGGAAACACTTGGCATTGACATTGATGCGTTGGGCTGTTGCAAGCTTGGTAGTAATATATATATATATATATATATATATATATATATATATATATATACATACACACACACACACACACACACACACACACACACACACACAGTCACACAGACATATATTGATATTAGCTCTGGTCCAAACGCATTTAGAGCTATGGATCAGAGCTATATTGATATATATAGCCTACTGATAGACGAGAGAGTGTTCAAACTTCAGCATCATTTGTTTTCCGCTTTATGTTAACGGTCCGTTACTTGATGTAGCCTAAATGTGATCCAGACAAATTATTTATGCAATTTAATTTAAATGCTCCCTCCCTACATTGGCCTACTGATACGCTAACCTCGCGTCACCAGACTTATGCAAGTAATATCCTGAGGCTCTTCTACATTACACCACTAGATGGAGGTATTGTGGTGGAAATCCAGGGAGTGGCGTTTCTCAATGGAACATAACAGATATTCACCCACACAGCTGTTCTACGACTCTTATGAAAACCAAAACAGTCGTAAATGTTGGGTGATGTCAGCTTAGACATGACTCATTTCTATTGCACAATCAAATATAAAGATATTACACACCTGTTTTTTTTAAAAAAACATATTCCTTAGTTCCAAGTCACAACATTTCTATTTAATTGATTAGTCATACTTAAATTTCATCCAAGTTGCCACTATTTATTTTTCTAATATGCATTTATAACACAATGCTGAAGCTTTCTCTTCTATAATTCTCTAATATTAGATGACTTTGTTATGACACAAAACAACAACAAATCCAGTAAACAGTCCATTTAATTGCACTCCCTCGGTCTGGAGACATCCGTTTATATATCTGGCTACTCCTTTTTTTGGAGCAACTAAAGTAGCAGCAGTCCTAATTTGCCAAAGTGATTGGAGAGGTAGTATACACACTGTTCAGCCGTGCTGACAGTGAGTTACTCTAAAATGAGACATGTTTATTTCTTTAGGGACACTAAATTGTTCGTAGGTGTATATTACACAGAGCACTGACACAGAGTCGGATCACCAAGGAGAGAAAGAAAATGTTTACAGCATAAAAGGAAGAGCTATTTTTGGCTTCAGCAATATGAGACACTATTCAGAGCCAGCAACAGCAAATATGTATAATATTTTAGAAAAGCTTGAATATTATAAAAATCTAAATATGGACAAATGCTTTTGTCTACTCTAATGTAAAGAAAATCATCTCAAAGGCCAAAGAACACTATGCTGGTAAACACAGTGCTGGTATTGAGTGTAGTCAAAGATATTTCTAAAACAGGTGTTGTAGATGAACATTCAGTAATACATTGGTGAGCATGCAATCCTTCAGGTTAAATATCACTGTCTGTATTATTTATGACATGTATGATATCTGACCCACTGCCGGGAAATGAATAGAGTCCAAACAAATTCAGTCAGTGTGAGGGTACCTGAGGACATCAAACATCAAGTTGAAGAAAGGTCCTGCAATGCTTTATGCAAATTAGTTTACAAGAGGAAGAGAGCAAAACACATTTTTCGAATGCACCACAATCTTTCCTCCAGGGGGAAACTTTTGTTTTGTATTGATTTCGTGCACGGCTGGGCCTCATCCGTCTACTCCAGCCTTAAAGTACGCAAGACTCCCCGGAGTGTGACAGAAGCAAACAACCCATTCACACATTTTCCGCTCTTCAGTACAAAAAGTCTTGACTATAAAAGTTAAACAATGTCTTAATGAAGTCCAGGTTTTTGGAACAGAAACAAATTGACCTGTCGTTATCTGGGATTGGCTGTGCATAGAAAATCCAGCCCAGATGTGAGGTAGCTACACTTGGCCCATCCCTTTCATTTCTAAACTTCACTATCAGTCTGTTAACCAATGGAAAGCATTCTCACACATTTCGATGGAATGTAGTTACTGTACAATAAGGAATTGTCTGACAGCAATGCATGCAGCTTTAGTGTGAGAGAGACAGAGACAGCCAATGCGACCTATATTTTATAGGCTCTTAAGCACTGACCCACATACAGTAGACAAGGTGGGTGTTGGATCACTTGACTGCACTGCTATGCGTGTGTTTTTATTCAGTTGATGGTCTTTTTAGTTTTACAATGTCCCCCAGACGCAACAAAAAATAGTCATTTAACAAGTACGTTTATACCATCAGAGAGTCAGTCTGAGAGGGTGGTTTCAATATTGAGCTGGTATGGTGTTTTGGACAGACAGGGGATTCATTCCAGTTCGACTGGAAATGGGACACTTATGCATATAGCAGACATGGCCGACGACAATGGCTCTTCTGCCCAAAGTGGTTGGAGATGGAGTGGTCTGCTAGTAAAGTGAATGCACAAAGTCGGACTGATGGTCAGATGTTTGTTCTAGTGCAAATGGAAAAACCACAGTGTTTACACGATGTAGGACAGAGAGCGGGCCAAGCCATCTCACTGAGGGAATTCAAAACAATGTTTTCCAAAAGGGCACCATAAGGAGAAAAAAAATGGTTGCCCATAAATGGGAACAGCCAAGAGTGAGGGTATTAATGGGGCATAATAAACTAACTGCTTGTGCTGTGCAGCAATTGTGGATTAAATGGATCTCGACCAAAACCAAACCTTTTCACAAGCAAACTATTAATGACTTCATTAACAGTTACTGTGCATCATCCAGCACTGAGATGAGCACTGAAGGGAGGTTGGTTGCAGGCTGCAGCAAGCGGTAACCGTCTGGGCCATCTCTGCCATGCATGACGTGGCTCCAACATTATAAATCAACTTGGCCGAACATGCAGACATCTCTCTGCGAATAAACATTTCTCTTACACCATTTCCCAGTCTAAGTAGTAGAGTGGTTGAGAGGTGAAAGGATACTGGGTTTTAATCCTTGTTCTGGCAGCAGTGGGCAAATGTCAACCGATCTCCTAGTTGTAATAGCATAGCAAATACCTGAGAAATGATACATCTTGCAATCTAATAATAAACTGATAAAAAGTATGTTGATTAGCTATTAGGTTTATTATAGTTAATGGGACTATACCTGGACCCTGATAGTATAGGATAAAGAGTAATATGGAGAAGTACAGTATAATTATTAATCAATGTTGCTCTCTTATAATATAGCTTCACACGACATCACACAGTCATTTTGTTTTGTTAAACAAAAAGGCTTCCTTTGCTATTATAAAAGGACAGCTGAGAAACCTCTCCACCTTCGTACAAGCAGAGCAACTGAAAGGAAACAGCAGAGGACCAGCTTCAAGTTTCACACAGGATTAAATAGGAGCCTTATAGGTGGTGGAATAATCATTACAATGGACACATTTCAGAGACGTTTAACCAGGAATTCATAAATCATATGATATCATAACACATGTCTCATATCCTGTGGAAGAAGCAAAGTAAAGCTTTACTGTGACTTTATTTTGTGCCATGAAGCCCTCATTCTATGTTCATTATTTAAACAATGTAGCCTATTTAGTTCATTCTAATCTGAAAATTCAGTTTCGATTCGAAACACATGATAAGATTATATACCAACAAACAAACATAAGTACCTCTACTTTGCATTTGTATCAAGTAGCCCTCCCTGGATAAGCACAGCATCTGACTTTAGATTCCTGCCTTTCATGACAGAAGCCAAAGTAAACCACAATATTTCCTAATCACCACAACAGAATTCTGGCTTTAATCCAGACACTAACATTGTGCTTCAAATGCATATTTAGACCAGTTACATCTGCCATTCACATGTTTACTGACCTATTGACAGGAAGCATAGGACATGCCTGCCAAAGCGACTGTCACACACATGCACATTTAGAGTGCTGATACATGGGGAGAGAATGTGTGTTTATTATTACAATATGGAGCGAGAATGTGTTGCAAATGTTCCTCATTAGGGGTTTTGATTAGGTTGAACTAATTTGGTAAATATTAATAAGATAATATCACATATTAATGAATTCCTTATAATGTTAAAGTGTGGTTAAAAAGGTAGGATGACAGATTCACAGCTCACGCTCAATTTATAATCGTTATAACCTTCTGGTCTCTCTGTACACTATTCCCTGAGAAATGCTTCCATTCACAATATTCCTCTCATATGTTTTTCACTGTTTTATCTCTTCTCTCCTCTCTTTCCTAATCTCCCTCACACATCTCAACACATACTCTGGACTGAACAGGCCCATCAGCTCTCTCCTCCCTTCTTGTCTGTCGGCCATCCTCCCTCCTCCCCTCTCTCTGTCACAGCTTCTCACAAACTGAGGTGGGTCACTGGCGTCCTTCAGCACCCTCTTCCCCTCTCTCCCTCCTCTGCCCACTAGAACTCAGGACACGATGAGGCTAGCAGCACTGTGCATGTTTGGAACGTTACTGGCCTTCTCAGACCTACGTAGGACGACAGCAAGCCCAGGTGAAGGAGCCCAACATTGGAGTATGGGGCCCTGTACTGTGATTCTGAAACCTGCGGGTGCATGCGGACAGGGGCAGGATGAAAACACATGCCCGTACCTAATGGTTCTTCCACCGCTCACTGTCCATTTGCCAGAACAGCTCCAGGACCTGGAAAATATTGTAAAGGAGGTACAGAGGCTGAAGGACAATGTGGATCAACTTAGGAGGACATGCTCTGATTGCACGGGTAGCCAAAAAGAGAGAGACAACACAATTCTACGGGAAAGGGAGAAAGATGAGGAGAAAGAAGGTAAGGAACAACACAAGCTTCAGAGGAATTTTACAAAAGGGAGAGATGCTGAGAGTCCAACAGAAAATGAGAGAGACTTGACACAGTGTGGCACAGATGGTGTTAAAGAGGGAAAGGCTATTCTGGAGGCAGAGGGGGGTGGCAACATAAAAGATGAGGACAGGACAATTTTGGAGGAAAAGGAGAGGAAGAAATGGGAAACAGAAACAGAGGGAGATAAAATTGACACAAATGACAGTGACAAAGACAAATATGTAAATGCAGAGGAAAAGGGAGATGGGAAATATCAAAGTGAGACAGTGAGCAGTGGGAAGGGTCAGTTACAGGAGGCAGAGGTGCAACCCAGCGAGGATGACAACACAAGACAAGGGGAGAGGATGAGAGAAGAAGTAACTGTGGAAAATGAACATGAGAGGAAAGAAACAGTGATGATCAGGGGAGATAACATGGGAACAGCACAGACTGAGCATAAGGTGCAAAACAAGGAAGAAGGCAAGAGGACAGGTAATGATGAGAAAAAGGAGAATAGACTGAATGATCGTCATCCGTGGCAGGAGAAAGGTGAGACAGAAAGCGTGGAGGAGATCACCTCTTCTGGGAATCCCAGAGTGAGCGAGAGGACGGATAGAATCCAGCAACACGGGAATACAGAGAAAGAGCAGCAAAGAGAGGAGAGGGGAGGGAAAGGGAATAAAGAGACGTCTATTATAGAGAAGAGACAGATGGAGATTAAGTCAGAGACAGAAAAAGCTGTCCAGGGTGTACAAAGGGACAGGGACGAGGAACTGACATCCAGACAGTCGAGTGAGATGACAGACATGTTTTCACACCCTCCTCCTAAACTTAGTTCAGTTCCATCACCTGAGTCTACAGGTATAGGAGTTTCCAGCACCAGCTCCCATATTATGACAGGTCATGACAGAGGTTATGATCACAGCTCTCTTGAACTAACAGGCAGCACTTCTGTGACAAACTCTGCGTTTATTTCAAGTTCTGTGTTTATAACGGGCACATGGGCTACTCCTGGCTTAAGCACAACCCCTGGTGAGGGGAGAATCTACAAGACAACCAGCCTGATAACCAGCATTGCTGACCATGTCAAAACAACTGGGAAGGGGTTAACAACTAACAGAGTGACTGAAACAAGGACCCAGAAACGGAGTCAACAAGCAAGTAGGCCAACGACAACAACAATCCCTGATATGTTGGCTAGCTCTCAACAAACAACATCCAGTTCAAACGCTGGGACCAGCTCCATCATGACCGGCCTGAGACCAGATGCAAGCTCCTACGTTAACATTCACTCAACTACAGCAGCTACAACAACCACTCATCCTAGTCAGATATTACACACCACTGAAAGGTTAAGGGCCACAACCCTCAGTTCCTGGACCAGCAAAACAAAGGACAACGCAAAAACCAAACCAGGTAATAAATCCACACCTGGCAAAAAAATAAAACCTGGTCAAAAGCCTAAATCTAACCAAAAGTCTATAACTGGCCCAAAGCCATCACCTGACATCAAGCCATCACCTAGTAAAAAGAGAAAACATCCCATACCTGACAAAAAGCTCAAGCCAGGACAAACTAGGAAGGAAGATGGAAAGCCTTTACGTAATACTTTTCCCATAACTGATACAAGTCCTGAACATGAAAAAAATTCTAATTATAACCAAGATCACTGGCCATCAACGACCACAGCAATGAGCCACTTGGCTAGTTCTCTCCAAACAACCACCAGTCAAAGCACTAAGACCAGCATCATGACCACCAGCCTGAGACCAGCAGCAAGCTCTGACAGCAGCATTAGCTCAACTACAGCAACAACCACCGATCCTAGTCATAGCTTATACATCACTGAAAGCTCTACAGCCACAACCCTAAGTCCTAAGAGCACCAGTACAAATTACAACACAAAAACCAAACCTGGTGTGAAACCCATACCTGGTCAAAAAACAAAGCCTATTCAAAAGCCTAAATTGAACCAAAATCCTAAAACGGGACCAAAGCCTAAACCTGACACGAAGCTTTCACCTGATAAAAAGAAAAAACCTGATTCTCCTCACCAAAAACCTATACCTGACAAAAAGCTTAAACCAGGACAAATTGTGAAGTCTGATGGGAAACCTTCACATGATAATTTGCCAATAACTGATGCCTACCCTAAACGTATTTATGACCAAGATCATACTACTGAAGAACATATGACGTTACCAAACCAAAAGCCAAAACCAGACCAAACGTCTATGATCCCTGCAGACCGAACCCCCACATCTGACAAAAAAACAAAAAGTAAAATTTCAAAGCCTGATAGAAAGCTGTTGCCTGAATATTCACCAATAACTGATGTGAATCCTGAACATGATGAAATGTCTGATTATAATCCTGATCATATGCCAACAACCACCACCTCTAGCCAATTGGCCAGCTCTTTACGAACAACATCCAGTCTAAGCACTAGAATCAGCTCCATGACCACCGGCCTGAGACCAGCATCAAGCTTTGACAACAGCATTAGCTCAACTACAGCAACTACAACAACCACTGATCCTACTCTTAGTTCATACATCACTGAAAGCTCTGCAGCCACAACCCTCAGTCCTTGGACCACCAGAAGAAATTATAACACAAAAAACAAACCAGGTGTGAAACCCATACCTAGTCAAAAAACAAAGCCTATTCAAAAGCCTAACCCTGACGCGAAGCCTTCACCTGATAAAAAGAAAAAACCTGATTCTCCTCACCAAAGACCTATACCTGACAAAAAGCTTAAACCAGGACAAACTGGGAAGTCAGACCAAACCCCCACACCTGACAAAAAAACTAAACATGGTCAAATATCAAAGTCTGATGGGAAGCAGTTGCGTGAAGATTTACCAATAACTGATGCAAATGCTGAACATGATGAAATGTCTGATCCAGATCATGTGCCATCAACAACCACTACCTCTAGCCAATTGGCCAGAACTCTACAAACAACTGCCAGTCCAAGCACTAGGATCAGCTCCATGACCACCGGCCTGAGACCAGCAGCAAGCATTAGCTCAACTACAGCAACTACAACAACCACTGATCCTAGTCAGAGTTTAAACATCACTGACAACTCTACAGCCACAAACCTCGATCATTGGACCACCAGAACAAAACAAAACACAACAATGGAAGCAGGAATGAAACCCATCCCTGGTCACAAACCAAAACCTGTTCAAAAGCCTACTGGAACGCTTAAACCTGATATCAAGCCTATACCTGATCCAAAGAGAAAATTTGAGCACCCTCTAAACCATCCCAAACCTGACAAAAAGCTTAAACCAGGACAAACTGTGAAGGATGGTGGAAAACCTTTCAGTAATAATCTGCTCACAACTGATGCAAATCTAATAAATGACAAAATATTGAATTATGACCAACGACTATCAACGACGACTACTGCTAGACAATTGGCTGGTACTCTCCGAACAACCAGCAATCCAAACACTAGGACCAGCTCCATGACACCAAGCCTGAGACCAGCAGAAGGCTCTGACAGCAGCATTGGCTCAACAACGACGGCAACAACTACAGAAACCACTGACCCCAATCAAAGTTTATACATTACTGAAACCTCAACAGCCACAAGGCTCAGTCCTTGGACCACCAGAACAAAGGACAATATAAAAACCAAAACAGGTGTGAAACCCATAACTTCTCGAAAACCAAAACCTATTAAAAAACCTAAATTTAACCAAAAGCCTGTAACTGGCCCAAAGCCTAAACCCGACAGGGAGCCTTCACCTGATAACAAGAAAAAAACTGATTCTCCTCACCAAAAACCCATACCTGAAAAAAAGCTTAAACCAGGACAAACTGTGAAATCTGATGGGAAGCCTTGGCATGATAATTTGCCAGTAACTGTTGCCCACCCTAAACCTCACCAAATAACAAATTATGACCAAGACCATAATATTGAAAAACATATAACGTTACCAACCCAAAAGCCAAAAACAGATGAAAAGACTATGATCCCTGACCAAACCCCCACATATGACAAAAAGCTAAAACATGGTCAAATGTCAACGCCTGATGGAAAGCCGTTACCTGAAGATTTGCCAATAGTCAATGCAAATCCTGAAGATGGTGAAATTTCGGATTATAATCTAAATCATATGCCATCAACGACCACTACCACTACCCGATTGGCCAGCTCTCTACAAAGAACCACCAGTCCAAGAACTAAGACCATCACCATGACCACCAGCCTGAGACCAGCAGCAAGCTCTGACAGCAACATTAGCTCAACTACAGTAACTACAACAACCACTGATTATAGTCAGAGTTTATACATCACTGGAAACTCAACAGCCACACGCCTCAATCCTTGGAGCACTAGAACAAAAGACAACACAAAAACCAAACCAGGTGTTTGGTCTGATCAAAATCCACAACCTAGTCAAAAACCAAAATTTAACCAAAAGCCTAAAACTGGCCCAAAGACTAAACCTGACATGAAGCCTTCACCGGAGAAAAAAACCGGTTCTCCTCACCAAAAACCCATACCTGACAAAAAACTTAAACCAGGACAAACTGGGAAATCTGATTTGGCGAGTTCTCTCCAAACTACAGCAAGTCCAAGAGCTGGGACCAGCGCCATGACCACCAGCATGAGACCAGCAGCAAGCTCTGACAGCAGCATTCACTCAACTACATTAACTACAACAACCACTGATCCTAGTCAGCATGTATACATCACTGGAATCTCAACAGCAACAAGCTTCAGTCCTTGGACCACCAGAAAAAAGGACAACACAAAAACCAAACCAGGAGTGAAACCTGGACAAAAACCAAAACCTGGTCAAAAGCCTAAATTTAACCAAAGGCCTACTGGTCCTAAACCTGACATGAAGCCTTCACCTGATAAAAAGACAAAACCTGATCATCACCACAAAGCCATACCTGACAACAAGCTGAAACCAGGACAAACTCGGAAGGATGATGGAAAGCCTTTACGTAATAATTTGTCCATAACTGATGCAAATCCTAAACATGAAAAAATATCTAATTATGACCAAGATCACTGGCTATCAACAACCACTACCACAAGCCAATTTGCTAGTTCTCTCCGAACAATCACCAATCCAAGCACTTGGATGAGCTCCATGACCACCAGCCTGAGACCTGCAGCAAGCTCTGACAACAGCATTAGCCCAACTACAACAACCACTGTGCCTAGTCAGAGTTTACACACCACTGAAAGCTCAACAGCCTCAGACCTCAGTCCTTGGACCACCAGAACAAAGGACAACACAAAAGCCAAAGCAGGTGTAAAACCTATACCTTCTCGAAAACCAAATCCTAGTCAAAAACAAAAAAATAACCAAAAGCCTAAACCTGTTGTGAAACCTTCAGCTGATAAAAAGAAAAAATCAGATTATCCTCCCAAAAAACCCATACTTGACAAAAAGCTTAAACCAGGACAAATTGTGAAGTCTGATGGGAAGCCATGGCATGAACATTTGCCAATAACTGACACCCATCCTAAACATCACCAGATACCTAATTATGACCAAGAGCACTCGCCATCAACACCCTCTACAACTAGTCAATTGGCTAGTTTGGTCCAAACTACAGCAAGTCCAAGAGCTGGGACCAGCGCCATGATCACCAGCATGAGACCAGCAGCAAGCTCTGACAGCAGCATTCACTCAACTACAGTAACTACAACAACCACTGATCCTAGTAAGCATTTATACATCACTGGAAGCTCAACAGCAACAAGCTTCAGTCCTTGGACCACCAGAACAAAGGACAACACAAAAACCAAACCAGGAGTGAAACCCAAACCTGGCCAAAAACCAAAACCTGGTCAAAAGCCTACATTTAACAAAAGGCCTACTGGTCTAAAGCCTAAACCGGACATAAAGCCTTCACCTGATAAAAAGCCAAAACCTGATTATTCTCACCACAAACCCATACCTGACAAAAGGCTGAAACCAGGACAAACTGGGAAGGATGATGAAAAGCCTGATGCAAATCCTAAACATGAAAAAATATCTAATTATGACCAAGATCACTGGCTATCAACAACCACTACCACAAGACAATATGCTAGTTCTCTCCGAACAATCACCAATCCAAGCACTGGGATGAGCTCCATGACCACCAGCCTGAGACCTGCAGCAAGCTCTGACAGCAGCATTAGCCCAACTACAACAACCACTGTTCCTAGTCAGAGTTTACACACCACTGAAAGCTCAACAGCCTCAGACCTCAGTCCTTGGACCACCAGAACAAAGGACAACACAAAAGCCAAAGCAGGTGTAAAACCTGCTTTGGCTATACCTTCTCGAAAACCAAAACCTAGTCAAAAACTAAAAAATAACCAAAAGCCTAAACCTGTTGTGAAACCTTCAGCTGATAAAAAGAAAAAAAGCTTGATGACCACCAGCCTGAGACCAACAGGCCTTAGCTCAACTACAGTAACTACAGCAACCACTGATCCTAGTCTGGGGTTATACATCACGGAAAGCTCAACAGCCACAAGCAGTCCTTGGACCACCAAAACAAAAGATAACATGAAAACCAAACCAGGTATAAAACCCATACCTGGACCTGCAGTAAAACCAAAGCTAAGCCCAAAGACAACAGCTTTTGATACTTCTTTGATCAGTAGGGCTCCAGAAAGCATCCCCAACACCAGTTCTGGAACAGTGATTCCGTCAACCAACCCAAATACTAAAAGTGTGTCACACTTAGAGAGTAAGCTCACACTCAGTCTAAAGGAAACTGGAACCAGACAAAGTCCTAAGACATACAGAACAGCAAGCCGCAGTCCTATTCCTAACAACAACGGTCAAACCAGCTCCACTGTACACTCAAAACTAAATTCTGACTTCGTCTCAACAACCCCTGCCACCTCGAAATCTGACCTCTCTACTCCCAGCCACAATCCTGTCTCCACTACCTCCAGTGCCCGAGAGCTACGCGTGAAGATTAACCAGGTGGCTGCCATCCTGAATAACAGCTGGGGCCTAAATGGAGGGCCACAGGACAAATATAATATGACGAGACATCCAAAGGAAGACGCAGAGAACAGCAACACCAGCGAAAACCAGCTCCTGACATCTAAAGGTAAGAGATGAGAGATATGACAATCTTTCATCTTACTCTTTAAAGGGGCATTCCACTCATTTTCAACATTTGACTATGTCATTAATATACCTTAGAGCGGAAATAATAAAAAAGTCCCCCCATTCTGTGTTTCCTAGAACTGTATAAGTATGCAAAAAAGCATTAACATGGTGAAACACATCTTGATGACATCATCAAGATGTGTTTCACAATTTGTTCAGACCTCCAGTTCTAGGAAACACAGAATAGGGGGACTTTTTTTTGTTATTTCCAGACAACAGCTCTAAGGTATATTAATGACACAGTAAAATGTTGAAAATTAGTGGAATGCCCCTTTAACCACTTAAGTCTTAAGCCCTATATACTTCAATGAATAGCGAAAATTGCTGATCTACAGTGTATATTGTATAAGCTCACAATGCATCACAAAGCAATGCATTGTAAGTAAGTGGATATGCTATTTTATATGAAAATATATGTATGTTGATTATTTTCATTTATGTGTGTGTGTGTGTGTGTGTGTGTGTGTGTGTGTGTGTGTGTGTGTGTGTGTGTGTGTGTGTGTGTGTGTGTGTGTGTGTGTGTGTGTGTGTGTGTGTGTGTGTGTGTGCGCGCGCGTGCGTGCGTGCGTGTGTGCGTGCGTGTGTGGGGGTGGTGGTCTGGTTAAAAGTGATTAGACTCAAACATACCAATACAATGAACTCATGCTCAGAGCCCACAAGTGTCTGTTTTGACCATGTAGTTGCTATTGTCAGTGTTTGTATTGGGCATTTCATATAGGAAATGTAATAATATAACAGAAGAGTTGCTCTACTGTTATGTTGTTACATAATCTAATTGTTTCAATAAGTCAACTAGGAGTGGTTATTAAGGAAACTACTTGGCAGAAATGACAGATACAAGTTAATTTGATTAACTTGAATTTCATAACTATTACACAAACACTTGGAGAGAGAGGGAGGCAGAGAGAGAGAGAGAGAGAGAGAGAGAGAGAGAGAGAGAGAGAGAGAGAGAGAGAGAGAGAGAGAGAGACATGGGAGAGGAGGTAGGTGGGAAGGAATGAGGGAGAGAAAGAGAGAAAATAAAACTATCCATTTTCCTTAGCATGTGACCATTCCTATGAACTTTAATAAACCTTGAAAAAGAGAATGGTGGATTTCTTCAGATGACATTACATTTTCCAAACTTTTCTTTTTTATACAAAGAAACTATAGTACAAAAAAATGTTGTGGATCAGTTCTCTTAACTTCTCTATGTGGAAATTGTGACATTTCAATTATTACTCCATGGCAGTTCTTGCTATCACATCAATGGCAAACAGAAGTATTTAAACTGAGTAGGCAGTGAGACCAAAGATAATCAATAATGATGGGAGTAATTAAATCTGAGATCATCATCTTTGCAACATGTGTTGTGTGGCTAATCTTTGTTACATGAGGAATTCACGCATATGTGCAACGTCCCTTAATATGAGCAGTGTTTTGGAATAAAATAAAACCCACAGCTGCACATTGCCTTAGACAGAGTAACAGCTTTAAAACGTCATTTAATGGAGCACAGCTTACAGTGAATAACTAATTAAGTGTCACATCAATCTTGTGGATTCTTCAGCCAAACACATTTAGTCACTTACTGTAAGGTCATACACTACATATCCAGACAAACAACTGCCTAACCCCGCATTAAACTATGCAACTGTAGGCTTTATTTTTCTAAAGGATAACAGCTATAGGACTTATGCCCTCATGAGTAATACAGTAAGCAATTTGTTTACTGTCATTGTTTCACTTTATTTTTGACTAATTTTTGTACTCATTTTGTACTTCCAGCAGCTGGGTGGAGCGTTATCTTCTATCTATCATTACTTAATGAGAAATGTAAAGGGGTCTTCACTTACATGTTTGGGGTAATTTTAACCTACTCAGGCTTTTGTGTGCACCCCAGTTTTTAAGTTGTTTGATTAAGTATTTAGATTAGATAGGCTATTTGATATATGAATCCATTGTAACTTCAAACTCTATTTTAACCATATTAGATTAATTGAAAATGTTAATTGATTTGATACTTTACAATACAATGCCTACTAAAAGGATTTATGCAAGGAAGCCTATTGGCTTGTTTCCATTGGGGTCCTTTTGTACTCATGGAAAACATTTAATGATCGACAAATATCAAAAACATCATATAAACGAGTAGAAACCAAAGAGTAAAAATATGTACAGACAGTAAAAGGTTCAGGGATATGCTTTCACTTTTTACAGAGGGCAGTTTTGAATTGCAGCCACCTGTAAGTGCTCTTTTAAAGCGGTTTTGAAAGAGAATAGGGATTCACACTTCTTTATGACTGTTGGTAAAATGCCAAATCTGGGTTGAATGTGATTTGTGGAGCTCCCTCTGGTGTTGTGATTGTGGACTTGATTGACGTTTTGAAGTAGTTTTTAGACCAGTAGGCCTACATGGGTGTCAATGAGGTGGTGTATCTTTTCTACCATGTACCGAAATGATCAGGGGCCAGGGGTTAAATGATTTCTAGAATCTAGGTGTAAAGCCCAAACCACAGGAAAGGGTTGGGACGGGACGAGACGGTTTTTAAGGTAAACCAAACCACACCAATGCAACTCATTGCAACTCAATGAGTTGCATTGGTGTGGTTTACCATAAAAACGTCCCGACCCGACCCTTTGGTGTGGTTTGGGCTTTAGGCCAAGCAGTAGCCTGACCAGTTTGTTTTGGGATCAATATACATTATCTGTCTGTCTGTCTGTCTGTCTGTCTGTCTGTCTGTCTGTCTGTCTGTCTGTCTGTCTGTCTGTCTGTCTGTCTGTCTGTCTGTCTGTCTGTCTGTCTGTCTGTCTGTCTGTCTGTCTGTCTGTCTGTCTGTCTGTCTGTGTAGAATGAGTCATTATTTGTAAAACATACTCTTTCTGTCTGCAGTCACCACATCACCAAGAGACTGCTCTGATCATGTAGTCAGAGGGAAGAAAAGCAACAACGGCATCTACCAGGTGACCCCTGAGCCCCATAACAGAACCTTCCCAGTGTTCTGTGACATGGAGTCGGGCAGTGGGGGGTGGACCCTCATACAGCGCCGCCAGGATGGCAGCGTGAGTTTCAACAGGACATGGGCCGAGTACCGGTCAGGATTCGGGGAACTGGATGGAGGGGAGTTCTGGCTGGGAAATGATAAGATCCACCTGCTGACCCGTGCCAGGGACATGGTGCTACGTGTGGAGCTGGAGGACTTCGAGGGGGTGAAGGGATATGCAGAGTATGGGCAATTTAGGGTGGCGAGTGAGAGAATGCGCTACCGCTTGACGGTTGGCAATTATTCGGGCTCTGCAGGCAATGCCCTTCGCTTCAACAGGATGTATGATCATAATAACAGGGCCTTCACTACCCCAGACAAGGACCATGACCGCTACCCCTCCGGGAACTGTGGGGCATACTACAGCTCAGGGTGGTGGTTTGATGCATGCATGGCAGCAAACCTTAACGGGAGATACCATGTGGGAGCATACAAAGGGGTCCGGGATGGTATTTTCTGGGGGACATGGCATAACATAACAAGAGAGTACTATCTCACCAATGATCGACACTCTTTTAAAACCGTCAAAATGATGATCAGAAGCAAAGGCTTTGCAACTTGAGTCTCTTGGACTATACTACCTTTTCATGCTTGAAAACAGTATGAGATTATAAGCTTTATGGGTAATTTACTCCCACCACCATGTGCTCACAAGCTGTCTTTTAAACCAAATGATTATTGTGCACTACTAACACAATATACCAACACAAGGCTGCCGCCTTGTGTTGGTATATTGCAATACTTTTCTTTTTTTCCTCCATGAAGGATTTACTCAATGTACCAGTATATGAAACTAAGGAAAGGTGTACATAGGTGTACATAGTAATAGTAATTACGAAAAATATTCTTTTTTTTTAATGTTTTTTTTTGTGGCTTTCGCCTTTATTTTATATTTTTTTATGGAGGGACAGACAGTAGGCTGACAGGAAATGGGGAGAGAGATGGGGGGGAAGACATGCAGTAAAGGCCGTCGGGATCGGGAGTCGAACCCACGGCACACTGCCAGACTGGATTACCAGCCAAGGTGCCTGGACCGTTGAGCCACGGCCCAGATGAAAAATATTCTTATTCATAGAATATATTTTTGTAATCTCTTATTTTTTCTTAATGGAAATGTTGTTTGAAACTATAGTTTTTGAGTGGTGCAAACCACTCCAACAACTGGCTTTGTACCCGTGTACCCGTGTTTGTTCGTACCAAAAAAACGAGCATAGCAACCAAAAAAACGAGCATGGTTGCAATGGTTAGTATGTGACGTCACTGACATCACCAGTAACTATAACAATAAATGTGTAGTTGCACCACTCAGTTCACACGGGTGTGATTTTTATTCTATGACAAGAAAGACAAATATCATCTTGTGAAGTTATTTTTCTATCAGTGAAGATTGATGAGCAATAGAGAGAGACTGATAAACATTTTGACAGTACTGGAATGTTAATTGTTGGTTGATACTGTTGACTATTCTTGGTATCATTTTGCATTTTGAGATCAATAAAATGTGTGTACAAAAAAAACTTCATTTCACAAACATCTCTTTGGAACTTTAGTTATTTTCTAAATTAGTTACAGCCTAAACAATAGCCTAAATTGAAGGAAAAACATTAAGTCTGATATGTACCATGCAAGGCGTGCAGGTTCACATCATGTATAGCCTAACATTTTCAAATAGTTTATTATTATTATTTACATTTTGGACAAAATATTCAATTTTAAATCAAGGTGCCCTGATGTCCATATACAGGTAGTGCCCAGTCTGCTCTGCACCTATGATGGCTGGAATGCTCCCAATTTCAATCTGGCCCTGTAGACAGATGGCCTTAAATAAATCTGCATTCCCCTGTAATACAGGTGGTTTAAAGCGTATGACAAATATTCTAACTTATCTTCGACATAAATTAATTCTCTCAACTATTTGCGACAGTCAGTGATTGAACTTGTCACAAGACTCCAATTCCCAACATTCTGTTCAAGGCGTGTCCGACTCTGAAATGTGATCATGTGTTGCAACCATTCAGTGTTGCTGTTGTAACTTTTACCAAAACTAAATTATTTGACCTCTATTTAATTTCATCACACAAAAAGAAGTATCAGCGAAACAAAGCATTACGTGTTATTCAAAGGTATTCATTTATTTAAAGTTTATAATGGTCTAGTATAACAAATTAATGGAAATTACAACCTTAGATAAAAACGTCATAGATTGTCAAAAAAAGTACAAAACGTTTGAGGTAAACATCATTGAAAAAGCCATTTAAAAAGCCCTTATCAAAATCACAATTCGTTTTATCAGTTAAAAGCTTACTTCACAATATCTAGCCATCCTAAAAAAAATGACAACACATTTTTATTTACAAGGTAGTGGTGCCACAAATACAGTGTATAAGACGACATTCAGTAAAAATGCAAAACTCTTTGTCAAATGTAAACAATAAACAATCACCCATTACACTCCTGTTGTAGTAGGCCAAATTGAGTCTAGACAAGCAGATGAAAAGGATGTCATGACATTCATGTTTGCCCTAAAAAGTAACTTTGTATCAGCTGTTTGACCTTTAGACCTTTCAGTCCACGTTTTATCATAATGAATAAAGCTGTGTTATCAAATCAAAAGACCACAGTGGAGAGAAGTGGGGAGTGTAAGACTCAGAGACTCAGAATAAATACCCACACAAATTGAAACGCTAAATCTAATGCAATGAGAAAATGTGTGTTATTTTCTCTTGTAGATGTTGATTAAAAAGATGCCCCTCATTGGGAGATGTACACAGCGAAATCCTCAGTCTTATTTTATCCATTTGTAACTCTGAGAGTGTACACTCTCAGAGTTAAATCAACACTTACAGTGTATGGAGTGCACTTAAACATGGAATCAGAAAATCCTAAAGATGTTACCGCTGTAAAATAGCTATTAAAAGCTCCTTAATGTTTTGTCCCCCAAATATGAAAGCAACAGAGTAGGGCGTATAGGGAGGTATAGGGCTGGCTTTACAACCCTGAGGAGAAGCCTGTCTAAACGGTGCTCTGTCTGCTCTCGTGACCATATCCGTTAGACTCTGCGGTGTGGGATGGAAAATCAATGAATAGACCTATCCCGTCCGAGTCTGAGTCTGCAGACACTTGCCCAATTATGGTTTCTGGGCTGGATGATCCACTGGGAGGTGTGGAAGAGGCACCCATGCTCATATCAGTGAGCGTTGTCGTGGCTTCAGTTCCATGAAGCGGTCCTGGGGAGTGAAGAGGAAGGATGGTGGGAGAGGGAAGAGGCAATTCCAGGGCACTTGCTCCTCCCGGTACCATTCCTATGACAAGAAAGGTCAATGAATTTGATTCACGGGCTGAACCAGACCAGCACAGAGAAGGAGCAGTGGTTCTCAAACATTTTAATTTAAAGGAACTCTAGTTTGGTATGCATTAGGCCACGGACCAGGGATGCAACAGTTGAGCTAAATCGAACTACCGGTAATCAATTTCAGCGATTATAAAGGTTATCCATTTTAATTTTGAAATTCCGCCTTCTCCCCCCAAATGTTTTTAAAATAGTGAAAATAGCTGAGCTTGTAAATCTGCTATTCTTGCTAAGTGAAAAACAAACTAAACAAAACAAATGAATCGACTTTGCCGTTTGTAAGAATCTATTCAAATTTTCTCACGTCTTTTCATAAAAAATAAAACTTTTGTTAAATTGTTTAAAAAAACATGCTTCTCGATTATTCGATTACTTGAAAAAGTAATCGATAGAATAATCACTACAACAATTGTCAATAGTCCCCATAACTCTGAGTTACAGACCTATATCGGTGCATTTGGTTCAATAAATTAGCTGGGGACCCCCTGGAACCCCCTCAAGGATCCCTGGGGGTCAACAGGCCCAGACCCCACTGGACAGTGGACAAGAGGAAGAGAAACAGCAGCTAGTCTGTGTCAACATGAATTAAGTGTGTTTACTGCTGGCTCAATGATTTAATTTCAGTCATAACATTAGGATGGACGCATTCATTGAATTGTGAACAATACTCTACCATTGAACTGAGGGCCCACACAGAGCCTGTTGGCAGAGGAGGAGGACAGCTCAGGTCCAGAGGCTAGGTCAGCGTAGGCTAGTCCTTGTTCTTCCAAGCATATGATCTCGCAGGCCGAGTGGCGTCTGATTCCTCCGCTCCCAACAGAGCTGGCGTCTGGGTCAAATTCAGCCACTGGTGTCAGTAAGAGAGGGATATTATAGCTTTTAGATCGGACCACTGGGTTTTTGGATGGCTGATCCGAGGTCTTCGGCCAGCACCACTGTAAACGTTTCTCTGCAAGACAAAGTAGAAAGGAGAGAGGGAGAAATTATTAGCTGGTTTCAGAGTAGTTTCTATTAGTTGTTTATTTACTCAATAAACTAAAAAAAACTCAGACAGCTAGGTTTGAATGATCTCCTCTGCCTTACCCATCACACAGCATTGAGCCTCACTTCCATCTCCAGAACAGAGTCCATGGGTACCCAGGTAAGGAGAAACCACCTTTTGAACCAGAGATTCCAGTCTCAAGTAGTCTTCATTTGCACCTCGTGATTCATGGACCCCCTACCAACACAATCGAAATCACTTTAATGGCCAAGTAAGTTTGCAAATAATGGCGGATTTGGCAGGCTTTTCACGTGCACTCAATCTATTACAATAGAAATGTGCATGAAAACATGGCATAAGACTGTAGACATTTATTCTCAATGGGATCCAGGGACCCACAGGGCCCAGGGGTCCTTGAGTGAGAATAATGATCTTCATTATTACATGTACAAATAATAACAAAGAACATACAAGAATGGCTATGTTGATCATAGTTTCATTGTTATCGGCTTATCGCTATACCTATACAGTACAAAGACAGTAAAGGAATTATGGACAGACCATATTGATCAAATGATGTCTAACGATAAAAACATGTATTAGATCGGTGTCTCACAGTCAGATAAAATATCAAATTGGGGGTTCTCAAAATGAAAAAGGTTGGACATCACTAATGTATCTAGGTATATGTTACGGAATAGGGAAATTACAGAGGAGATACCTGTATGTCTTAGCAAGGGACTTTACATGAGTGAATGCATGCTTGTATGAATTCACCCACCTGTAGAATGAGCAGCATCTGTGTAACAGAGGGGGGCACGCGGGCCCGAGGTCGCGATAGCGCATCATCTAGGTTTACACTCAGGACTATGGTGTTCCGGAAGTGAAGCAGCGCAAGCTGTTTAACAGAGGGCTCCTTACCCTGGACAGACGAGGAAAAGGCAGCGGGATTGAGATTTGACTACACCCAGAACCACTGTTACATTAAAACCACATTAACCATGGTGTCCCCGTTTTGGAAATGTCATTATATGCAACCATTATTGAAAATAAATAGCCTAGGATGCTTAATTTATCTACAAGCGTTATGCGTTGTGAGCTTGTGAATTGACCATTTTCACAGTGTCCGACATAAGTGCTTAACTCTGAGAAAGTATAGTAGAGCAGATAGAAGAGAGAGCACTACCTGGACAGGGTGGAAGATAGCCTGCAGCATTGAGAGAACATCACAAAAGAAGAAATCCCACGTCTCTGCCAGAGAGTCTAATAGCTTCTGGCCTACACAAATAGGGTAAAGCAAAAATGTAAAAGAGACTATTGATTTATACTTGCTGACACTGAGCTCCCTTTGTTCAGATTGTGTCCAATAGCGTTCGTACCTTCATAGAACCTGATTTTGTCTCGTAGAATGACCATGCCCTTAGTCAGCAGCTGATTCTGTGAGACGCAGTGAATAGAATCAACCTTATTAAACAGCAATATCAGAGGTACTGTCAGCGAGTACCACAACACCAGAAATTATCATAACACAATGTATTGCAACATGTAATTCTGTCTTATACATCAGTAACTGGTTTCATGTATCTGGAAGATGTGTTCTATTGCTTCTGCTTTGTAGCATTTACAGCTCACTGTCTCCCGAGTGGATAACCACCCTGATCCTATTTCACCCAATATCAAAGGTTTCAGTTACCTGAAGGTATTCCGTGAAGAAGGAGCCCAGCTCAGTTTTCAACAGATGCCTGAGGAAACAAAGATAACTACATCACTCTAACACAAAGTGATTAGAAAAGTATCATGAGTGTAAATGCAGATTCTTTGTTTGTCTGATTCTTTCTTTCTTTTTTGCCTTCCTTTCTGCCTTTCCTTTCTAGTTGCTCCAAAACATATAGCCTACTACAGTACCTACCCAATAATGAAATGATTACTATATTTACCCAGGGTATCTGGGCTAAGCTCAAGAAGCCAGGCCCTGCTCATAGAACATTTCATCGTAGTGGTTCAATGCCTTGTTCAAGGGCACTTCAGCTGTGGTAATTTTAACGTGTCGGACTGCTGATTCGAACTGGCGACCTTCCGGTATCAAGACCGCTCGACAATCCGTTCGGCCACCGCTGCCACAGGCTTTGTATGCACACATAATAGTAAATAGCGGTGAAACCAATAATAATGACCACAGGTCTCTGACCTCCACATGGCTCCCCCTGTGTGTTAATGTGTTGACTGAGCTATAATAGAAACTGATGTGATGATAGAGGTTATGGGTCTAATGTCTGGTTGAGAGAGATAATGAGATATCTGGCATGACCACATGACACATGCATGCACACACACACACACACACACACACACACACACACACACACACACACACACACACACACACACACACACACACACACACACACACACACACACACACACACACACACACACACACACACACAAACACACACACACACACACACACACACAAACACACACACAAACAAGCTCATTCACAAGAAAACAGACATTAAGTCAGCTCTGTACACCCAGGGTATAATTATGCTACTTTTAGCACAAAATCACATCAACAGTCAAACATAGCACACATGAATGTTCCCTTGTATAGTGTGTGTGTGTGTGTGTGTGTGTGTGTGTGTGTGTGTGTGTGTGTGTGTGTGTGTGTGTGTGTGTGTGTGTGTGTGTGTGTGTGTGTGTGTGCATGCACACATACACACATAGCCTGGGGTTTTTACATACCGGACCCCTTCATTGAGGGTGTAGAGTTCGTTATCTGCCAGACCTTTCTTCTGGAAGACAGCTATAACGGCGTTGTGGATGCTGCAACACCACAGACAAAGCCGGCCCGGATCAGTACGCTTGGAAGTTCGTACTAACGAAGCCAGCCTTGACGGTTAACGGTTAATGACATAATATTCATAGGACATACACGTACCTGTTCCATGTGGCGTTGGCCCCCGCTCTCTTCTGCTTTTCTCCCCTGTCCTCCGGCGAGCCTTTCTCACTCTTTCCCAGCTCACTGAGGCTCGGAGAGCTCATCAACTTCAGCCGATGCAGAGTTCTCATGTCAGAGATGGAGAGGAGAAGGAGAGAGAGAAAGGGAGAGAAAGATGGAGGATGGGAGAGAAAGAGAGTATGCACTAAGTACTGGACAGGAGAAAGGAGGTCAGGCCAGGCACCAATGTACACACACACACACACACACACACACACACACACACACACACACACACACACACACACACACACACAGGAAAGAAAGAACGACAAGAAGGTAGCTTGAGGGGAGAAGGGAACAGAAGCTGCGCGCGCGTGCGTGTGTGTGTGTGTGTGTGAGTGTGTGAGTGTGTGTGTGTGTGTGAGAGAGAGAGTTGGAGAGAGAGAGTGGGGCAGAGCACAGTGAGAGTACAGTGACAGATAAATAGAGAGCGAAGTAGGACAGAGTGAAGTGTGGTAAGAGAGAGATAGGGTGTTAAGAAAAGGATGGGGCGGAGCCAAGCTGGAAGGTGGGCCACAGTAGTGTCACCATACTGTTTGATAACAATAGCACATCCACTGATACTGCCTGCCCTTCTTCTCTTCACTCTCCTCTCTCTCCCTCTCCTTATGCTACAATACAGCCATTGACTCCAACAAATTATTATGCATAACACAGATGCGGAGGGAACTGCTGATCCGGACAAGACTTTGTTCTGCTTGTCATTATAGAGTCGGGCTGAGGAGGAAGCAGTCTGGACACCTCAACAACAACTGAACCGGGACAGGAAATGGTGATACAATACAGGACAATAAAGACCATTTTCCTGCTCTTCTATTTTCAACACATATGGTGATGTGTGCTGTGCAACAACATAAAACTGACAAGCAGCAGCCTTACGGGAGACATCCCATTTCAGCAACAGGATTTGCCTCATTCAGGGGTTTCTTGAGGAGTGATGCACTCACTATTACCAGTGTACAGTACAGTCATGTGTAAGTTATCTCTTCTTGAGTCACATTTTCCTAAAACAAATGTCCCTGTATGAGATGACAGCAGAAATACAGTGTAGATTGATGCCTCTTGTTCCAGTGGCTGTAGGTGAAAATTAGGTCTGAACAACCCCCGCAGTCCAGAAACTGTGGACGGCACTGTAAACAATAGACCAATTCAACGCCCACATACATACAAACACACAAACATGGAAGCACATTTCGGAAGGAATTTTTACAATGAATCTGCAAACGTAAGCACACATCCACACCCTTATATCGTTGCTGTCGGGCAGAAACCTCCATATTCTATATATATATATTGTAAATGTTTCTAAAACACCTGGGACAACGCTCCACATGTCCCAGACTCTTCTCCCTTCTGGCTCCAAAACTATGGAATGAACTTCCCATTGCAATCAGAACTGCAGACTCACTCCCAATCTCCCGCCGTAGTCTGAAAACTCACCTCTTCAGACTCTATTTCTTAGCCTGTAGCACTTGCACTAGCCTTAACGACCTTATTACAGTTGTAGGCAAAGGCTAAACTTGTAACTTGTAGATAGTCATAGCACTCTATAGTGTATAGTATACTGATATTCTACTGTTAGTCGGATGTTAGGTCCTTGGCTTGCTTATGATGCATGACTTGATGACTATTTCTATGTATTAATGTATTACCATGGCATGTGTTATACTTACTTATACTTACTTATGTAAATCGCTCTGGATTAAGAGTGTCTGCTAAATGCCTAAATTATAACGCCCTACTACTTGATCATAAGCGTCACACAAAAGCATCACAATTAGCAGATCTGCATGCTCGAAACGTGGCTTATAGTAAGTTTATAGCTATTTTTTCTATATCTGAATTTGAATCCTGAAAAGTAACCTATCAGTTTTGGAGTATCAGTTTCCACCCCACAGGGACGATATACATTATAAAATATTAAGTCAGGGCATAATTATCGTTAGGTCACCTCACCCTAGCTGTGTTACAGAAATATTCAGCTAGTGAATGAAACAGAGATGCTTGGATTGTTACAACTGCTTATGAATATTTCACATGTTTACCGAATGCTAATCCTAGGAACGGATCCTTACCTCCTGATTGGATGGTGGCCGCTGTCCATGTCAGGGCTTGGGGGAGGGGCTGAGAAGGTGGTGAAGTTGAGTGACAGGGGTCGGGGGGAGGGGCGGGAAGCATGCCTCCTCCGGAGCCCGTCTAGCATCTGTCAAAAACAGACAGGAAATGGTGCAAAACTGTGGCTGCCCTGAGATTGTTGAGGGCACTGGGTCTGGCAGACATTGACAATACAGATCATACAAGAGACACTGCAGTTGAAGTGACAAGCATAAAACAGTGTCTTTTAAAACTAAACTGCTCAGTCCTATATAATTTCTATAGTAGTATTATATTATTTATAATTTTGTATTGTTTTTGCCACTCATTGCCAATTGCAGTTGAACAGTGGATTTAGGAGAGTAAGCTATGTATACCAGTAAGTCATGCTAATTCCTATAATAGGCTATTAATATTCTATACAGTATTGAGTAGGCTATTGTATCATTTGTATTTGCCAGTTTTTTGGTTTTGTTGCTTATGGAGGAATGTAGAACTCTGTAGACTAAAGTAGAGCATTAGCTGGACTTGCTTTACATGTCAGGTGTGTTGAGACAACTACCGTATATAAATAAAATGTAGGCTACTGATAATACGAGCATCTGAGCAGTAGGCCTACATTCCTCTCTTATTAGTCTGTAACTGTTTTACAATGATCCTGCAGGTGTGTTGATTTGTATGATTTAATTTCTCATCAGGTATCACTGTACATGAGGGTCACCCGTATTGATTTCTCAGAGGATATAAGATATTACGTAATTCGTAAATAAAAGTTGAATGAATGAAGAATAATACATTTGCAATATCGATCTCTTCAACAAGGGGAAAAATAAACAACAGATGTGAAAGAGACGAGAAGAGGAAAATAGCACAATAAATGAAATAATAAACTTACGTCTCTGGGGTTTAAAGGTCAGTAGGCTACACAGACTAAGGAGCCAAGAAGATTAAAGATTAAATTGCCCTATTTATCCATATTATATTAATGTTATGGTGGATTCCTTACACTGATATAACTATTGTCTGTTTACTCTTATGATTTCAACACTATGGGGAGTAGGCAAACCGTTTTCTCTGGAGTTTTTGCAATAAATGATGTTTTGCAATCAACCTTAGCTTTCTATTTCCACACACACAACTATTACATCAGTTTTGAGTGAATTAATCAACCTGCAAAGGCCACGTAGCCTCGCTCGTCGTTCCTCTTGAAATATGACATTATATTTGGGTGTCTCCCCATAAAAAATGCACAAGCACCATCAACTGGTCACTGGGGAGAACAACAGTCTGGGTTGTCAGTCCCAAACCCAGACAAAGACAGCAGAAGAACCCAGTGAAAGACAGCGCGTGTGTTATCATTTCCCTGTATAGGTGCCAAAGTAAATGAGAGTGACTCATCTGTTTCCCAGAAGGCTACCTTATATCCCAAGTTGAAATCACATTAATTTCCGCTCCCTCTTCAGTCATACAGTATACAGTATACAGACGCAGACATGGAGGGAGAGAGAGATGCCACGCCAGTGGGTATTCTGCTTTTGTTCTTGTATATGCTGCTACATTAAGACGAGTGTATAATGGAATCGACACCCGTACAATCGACGTTTACATTTTTAATCTAACGCATTTAGGCCTGTCTAGTGGGCCTCGACATTGTCCCCGTTAATAAATCATAGAACAAACAAAAATCGAAACCGTGCAAATCGCGCAATACGTTGATGTTTTTCTATGTGTGTGCGCGTGTGTTGCTGTAGCATAACGCAAGCAGGGCAGGGTAGGAATGTGTAAACAAAACGCGGGTCGCGCACTACAGTCACACACACGAAGTGCACCGTGCACGAATAGCTTCATCATATTCATAAATGTTCAAAGTTGCCACATGCGCCGCCAGTCCTCTGTATAGTCCTACTCACCGTTCCTGTCCTGTCGTGTTATTCTTGGTGGAATGAAATGGGCAGCACCTATCTACCGACTACCGACGATCATGCATCATTTGGCTGCACATCAGTCGCGTTGGTTGTCCTCTCCTCTTCAGACCACCCAGTCCGACCACACACACACACACACACACACACACACACACACACACACACACACACACACACACACACACACACACACACACACACACACACACACACACACAGTCACACACACACACACACACACACACACACACACACACACACACACACACACACACACACACACACACACACACACACAGAGCGGTCAGCGGGGTGCAGTGGAGAGATGCGCCAGCCAGCATCAGCGACCTATGCGTGGGGAGTCATTCATGGAGCCTGAGCCGCATGCTCGCCCCCATGTTGTTTTGACTAGATGCAGCAGACCCGTGTTGTAGACGGACCGACCGAGCGTCTACGAGCACACGTGCACGCGCATTATGGCATCTTGGCCTAATAATCAGAGTGTGAAGGGGTGCGTGCGTGGTGTCCTAACGGGTTGAGGCAGGCACACATAAATGACACATTTATTTATTTATAGGAGTTTGGTGAGCCAGACTCTCATGTTGTTTTGACATTCACTGTTTCAATAATTGTATTGACTGTTTGATTTGGAACCTCAACCTCATATCTACGCTTTAGGTCCGGAGCGGAGCTAGCTAGTAGCCTATGACACACGCGACGCTCGCGCACCAGAAACCTTAAAATGTTAAAAAAAATAGCTGATCTATAAGCTCACTGTCGTATGATTGTGACCTTGTAGATCATCTATTTTTAATAGCCGAATAGGTATGTTTGTGTGATGATACCGAGGAGAAGACCTGACATGATACTGACCATGAAAAAAAACTGACATGATTGACCATGACCAATCATGTCAGTTTAATTATTAAACTGACATGTAAATTATACTGATATGATACTTTCAATATCATTAGGCCCTACATGTCAGTTTCATGACATAGGCCTACTGTGCTATACTGACATGATACTAACATACTGACATGATACTGACTATGATGATATTAGGCTACAGTGGCCATACTGACTATTATAGAATATATGAAACCGATATGATTGACTATGATAGGCTAAGGCTACTGACATGATGATACTGATCATCATACTGACATTCTCTGACAGAGTGCCACAATTGTTTTATTTTTCCAGTTTTTCATGTGGTGACAGTACTTCATTAGACACCCTGGAGTCGTTTTCATGTGCAATGGTGTATTAACTTTGTATTTAGGGTTTCTTCCTGGAGGCTGAACCCTTGACAGTCAAACGGGCCAATGAAATAAACAGTAATATAGTGACATCACACTATCAGCCCCTCCCCCTTTATCATAAAACTACAGCTGTGGGTGCGACTTCAGTTCAGGTAGATCACCACCCATCACCACGCAAACCAGGCATACTTAATGAACTGGTGGGTGTGTATTTAACAAATACTGTACACTTTTTGGAAAAAGTTCTTCCTCCTTATATTCTAATAATACCTGATGATCATGTTTTAGGATGGGAAAAAATCGTGGCACTCCATCTTTAAAGACAACTTTCCAACTGATATCACAAGGGCTTTTTATTTGTCCCGAAGCGATAACGAGGAAAAACGGCACAGAAATCACATAAACAATATTTTTAACCACAATTAATTATTACCAATATGAATGTCCTTGTCAGTCAGTCATGCTGTCCCTTTAATTAAATGTCCATGAATATTCACAATGTAATGAAATGTCCACAACATGTCAAACAAACACAAACAAATACACACGTTAGAATGACAATGTAACTTTGTACAGGCACAAACAAAACTGAGAACATTCTGCACAGACTTTTATGAGTTCAGTTAAGTTCTTGTTCTTGTTTAGTTTTTTTATATTTTCCTTCTTATCTATTGTGGAGACTCTGACATGAAAAGAGACCCTCTCTTCACCTCTGCTCTGTTTGTTCTGCCCAAACATGCCCAAACCCAACAGGTGATTGAAATGAGGTGATTACTGATTAGGTGAGCCTAATTCAACCTGCCCATGAAACAGACCACAAATACAGAGCACAGTAGATGGCACTATCTCACCATGCATATACTATACAAATACCCAAAAATACAGTTTGTTTCACAAAATAAAAATACATTCACAATATTCAAATTTTCAGAAAAATAAGCAAAATAAAATATTACAGCATACCCATAACTGGGACAGCCACAAAAATCATATACTAACAGCCCAATATAAAATTACTAAATTATAATAAGCAACACAATACAGTATCAAAATAAAGCTTACATATTAAGGTGCAAAAATAATCAGTCAATGGAAATAATAATTAAATGTAACTAAAGTGCACATTTGCAAGGAACTAAGGGAAGTTCTGCAATGATTCTCAAAGTGCTGCAAATATAATTGGAAACCTTGCGGTACTATTAAAGGTTTTAGACTTTTTACTGTGACCTAGTAATGTTTGTATCGAATCGATACTATCGATACACCTAGAGGTCTACAGTGAGTGAACTAACCAAGCGTCGCTTGTTTTGTTGCCTCGTAAAGCCGTGATGAGCGGAGTGCTAATAATGGTGGTCTTATGCCCCGCCTACTTGGACGACTAGGAAATGTTTTCAAACGAAACACAAAGCGGGACTGCGGGAGTGGTGCAGAGTAGTAGAAGGAGAAGAAGATTCAACGAGACTCAAGGGACTCAATAGCAATATTCCCTTTCATATTTTTGTATTCATTTTTATTGTATATACATTTTTTTTATGGGAGTCAGTGACACAGCTGAAATGTGTGTTTTACGACGAAGTGTATCGAGGCTAAACTTAAAGTAATGCAAACCGAATAGCATTAGCAACTGATAACTGATTTGTTGAGGACTGAAAGAACTCTGCGAACATGATGCACAATAATAGTCCTATGGAGAAGGACGACAAGACCCACCGGCCACCCAAGTGCTTTGGACAGGTAGACCTGGACTTCTGGAATAGAACCTCACAACTTCTTTCACGTTTGTACACATGTTCATTTAAATGTGTATACATGTACGCTTTCAAAGTTACACATGGATTCATTAACACCCACTTATCTGAAACGAAATGGGGTTCAGGTGTGTTAAAGATCTTCTTAGTCTAATGTTGAAATGTATCTTAATTACACGTGGTTTACACCTGTATGAAACCGTAAAATCATCTTCCAAAAATGTTAATTACAAGTGGGTAAACTCAGGGTTGTCTGGTTCTGATATAGTTATGCATGCAACCTAACATACATTTTATAATTTAATTTCCCTTTAGAACCACATTCATGACATACATTGGTAAAATGCTGGCAATTAAGGCTTAAAAAAAATACTAACAATTTAACAGGTGGTGTATGCTATTTCTGTCTTCCATTAGCCTCAGATCAAGAATATCTGATTATCAGATGTATTTTATCGATTTTGAGTTTTGACATTTGAATATCTATGATCGTCAGTAAAAGTCATACTCAATAAAAATACATCTATCATAGTCTTGAGCCAAGGCTAGTCTTCATAATGTGTTAAGTGAACTTTTAAAAGTAGTGTTGTACTCTAATGTTACTCCAGCAGTGAATGTCAACAAACAATGCTTGAGACAATACCCTTTCTTTCAATCATTTTATTTTTCATTTTTGCACAAACTGATGACTCACATACACAGACAGACTAACATATAGACATACCTACATACATTATACATACATACGTCATCTTCTTCTTAATACTTATATATTAATACATATAGTCTTCCAAAGTCATAAAACCTTTTTACTTAACAGGAATGGTTCCTTAATTTGCAAAACCACTTGATAGTATTTCTGCGTATTCTCCTCCCATATATTCCACAACTGGGCCCCAAACTAAGAAAAATCCATCCATGTCTCCATGGAGAACATGTGTGAGCCGTTCTAGTGGGAGCAGTTGCAGAACATTGTGGAGCCAACTTGATACAGATGGTACAACATCCTCAATCCAACATTGTAGTCTTGACAACCTAGCACAGTACCACAGGATACTCAGGATTCTCTTAAATCTATTTAATTCAGGTGTCGTTGGGTGTAAACCCAAGATACATTGTAGGGGATCTAGTTATCCTTAACCCTAGAGATTTGGTTCTTAACTTCCACCCAACATTTTTGAATTTCTGGACAGAGCCACATTAGATGCACTTATGTACCCACGTTTCCTTACATTTTAGACATGTACCAGAGCAGTCTTTATCATATTTGCTCCTTTGATATGGTGTAGTTTGTAATTTATGTATAATCTTGAATTGAATTTCCTGGGTATCTTTTTACTATTTAACATAATTTTCTTCCATTGTTGGTCAGTAATTGCAATTTGTAAGTCCCGTTCCCACGTCTGTCTGCTGATGTTGGTAATACCCATTGATTATCATAAAGAAGAGAGCATTACATTTTATAACCACCTAAAAGAAAGAAACCCAGACAGGCTCCATAACATTATAGCCCTCAGACATAGAGAGAACCTACAGGGATGCCCCCTTTTAGTCAGCTGGTCCACATACTCTGTGCACAAGAACAACTACCATATGGAAGTCCCATTGGATTTATTACCAGATTATAAGAAAACAAAAAGAAAGATACCTGATACTGGAAAGCTTTATACCCTCACCCACAACGACATGTGACATAGCTCTGTTTACACAATGCTATATATACCCCCTCCAACTGTATATACTTAACCCCTTTTTCAACAGTTTATATTTTTGACACTTTCTCCTTTGAATTGAATGTCAGATAAGACCAAAGAGTCTGACTGTCTGTCATGCTCTTCTTGAGATAAATCTAGTGTCGTTCTTTTTGTTGTTGCTGAAACTGAAAGTAGCACAGAATTTGATCAGCATCCATCAAGATAATAGCGACTTTAAGCAGCGACGGCTACGGCAGTCGGCTCCGGCAACCGGAAATGAATCAGTGCTCGATACATAAACCTGCTCTCCGTCGCAGCCCTTTCTACTACGGCAGAACCTACACTTACACGTGTCTACAACGCCATGTCATAACCATGTTTATTGAAATTATAGCTGTCATACATTTACACCGCTCCATCACCTCTCTTATGCTGTGTAATGTGTTGGCATGCTCTGAATGAAGAAATAACATTAATACCATATGTCATATTAACCATGTTTATTAAAACGGTTTTAGAATAATACAGATTGCTCCAGCACCTTCCTCTTTCCACTGCTGATCATGTCCAGCGCATGTAAGAATTAAGCAATATCGGCAGTTGCTGCACATGCTGCATAGACCAATGTCGCCGACGGCTGTTTGCTTAACGATTTTGACAGCGACGGCGTCATAGCCGCCGTACTTCCGCCTAGCGGAGCCGTCCTGAAAACAGTCGTTGCTTAAAGTCCCTAATATCCTGACTGGACTGGACTCTGTTGTTCACAGTTCTCTTACACTGCAGAAGAATACCAGGCAGTCCAGAATGCTCTGCGACAGAAGCTTGGACCAGAGTACATCAGTAGCAGAATGGCTGGAGGAGGTCAGAAGGTAAAATGCATTACACACACACACACACACACACACACACACACACACACACACACACGCAAATGTAAATCTGACATAAACGCTTAAACCTATTTTTTACAGGTGTGCTATATTGAAGGGCATCGAGTGATTAGCTTAGCCAATGAGATGTTTGGCTACAATGGCTGGGCTCACTCCATCTCCCAGCAGAGTGTTGGTAAGACATTTGGAATCTCATACGATTCTTGGATGTCTTCCTGACAGCCAAGGTGCTGTCAATGTCAATACACTGTTACTTACAAACTGTGTTTCTGGCCTTTACAGACTTTGTGGACCTTGTCAATGGGAAGTTCTATGTTGGAGTCAGTGCATTTATCAAAGTGCAGTTGAAGGTCAGTTGAACAACCAATTAATAATACATTTGGTGACTTTTTGATTGTTGAATTTACAATTTACAATTTTACAATTTACAATTTAGGCATTTAGCAGACGCTCTTAATCCAGAGCGACTTACATTAGGCAGGAACAAAAGTATGGGAATACATCACATATATAAAATGCATTTATCAAGAAACATGCGTAAGCTAAGAACGTAACTAGAACATATCTATATAATGACACTATACATATTAACTATACATATATACTATACTATGCTATACATATGTAGGCTACTATGATGTGCTATGACTATATACAATGCAATTATTGTGCTGTCTACATGACATGCTATAAGTCTGTTTCAAATGCTATCTAAGTCTAAAAAGTGCTATCTAAGGGGGTAGGATAAGTGCTATGGGCCATGATGGAGTCTGAAAAGGTGGGTCTTCAGACTACGGCGGAAGATTGGGAGTGATGCCGCAGTTCTGACTGCAACGGGGAGTGCATTCCACAGTTTTGGGGCCAGAAGGGAGAAGAGTTTGGGACGTGTGGAGCGTTGGCCCGGCGTTTTTAGTGAGGGTACTTCCAGCTTTCCTGCGTTGGCTGATCTGAGTGCGCGGGAGGGTTTGTAGGGTTCAATCATGCTTGCAAGATATGGGGGAGCCATACCTTTGGTTGCTTTGAATGCCAGCATCAGAGTTTTGTATTCTGTGCGGGCAGCGACTGGGAGCCAGTGCAGGGAGCGGAGCAGGGGGGAGACATGTGAGAATTTTGGCTGGTTGAAGACCAGACGAGCTGCGGCATTTTGGATCATTTGGAGAGGCTTAAGTGCACATGCCGGTAGGCCAGTAAGGAGCGAATTACAATAGTCAAGTTTTGACAAGACTGTTGTCTGATTCAAAGGTGAAAGGACCTAAACTAAGACAAAACACTTAATCATCCACGCTGTGGAGTCCAGCTTTGTTGTTTTCCTGATACATTCAATCATTATTATGAGGAGTTTGAAGTCACACACCTTGTTCGCTGACCATCTATCCCCGCCTATCCTGAATTTAAAATTGTATAACCAAATTCCCCAAACCCAAACAAATCTATTTTAACATAACTAAATCTAACCATCTCTAACACCATGCCTAAATACACCAATTTGGACTTAAAAGCTAATTGAAACGAAACCTAAATTTAGGTCAGTGCGATTGGCTCCCATGAAATGCATATCTTGGTAGCCGTTTGTGCAATGCATTGTGGGTTACTGACGTTTACTAACTAGAGCCACTTAATTCTCGAGCCAGTACCTTATTTTAATAGAAAGCTCATTTCACAAAAGTTTTAAGCAACAAAACATACTTATGTCTTGTAAATTTTGGAAATACTGCGTAACTCATCCTCTATATTAGACTAGTATAAATCGGTGTGATCACTTCCAGGATGGGTCGTTCCACGAAGATGTGGGCTATGGAGTGAGCGAGGGACTGAAGTCTAAAGCACTGTCACTGGAGAAGGCCAGGAAGGAAGCTGTCACTGATGGACTAAAGCGAGCTCTGAGGTATTGCAACACCATTTTATGTACAGATGGACACAAACGCATAATCCCAAGTGTGCAATAGAATGTTCACAGAATTTGAAATGCTTACCTGTTGATGTGATGATTAATAATAACATGCAGTTTGTCTATAAGCAGACTGAACAAAACGCCAAGATGATGTGTGTTTGCTCCCATTCAGATGCTTTGGCAATTCCCTTGGAAACTGCATCCTGAATAAGGAATACCTCATGGCCATTAACAAAATCCCCAAACAGGTCAAATATATCTCAACTGTCTTGTTTTGTGGTCTTTTGTTATTCGTCTTATATTGTAATTCTGAGTCTTTCCATCACTCTTTCCCGTACAGCCTAATCCTCCTCTGGACCCAGCTAAAACCAAGCGTTCTGATGGTGAACCCATAGTAGAGAAAGCACGCTTCTCTAGCCTGGCCCGTGATGACAACCCTGGGCCTTCAGTGCAATCTGCCAGGCCTCCCCTGGAGCCCAGAGTGCTCAACCAGAGCCTGTCAGAAGGCCAGGAGGGCGGGAAAGAAGCCAAAGGATCTTTCCATCACACTAATGTTGGTCCCATACCATCAGCGGTACATTCTGTAGCTCTGGCAGGCATGAAGAAGGAGAATGATATTGGTGTTGTCGGGTAAACAAGACTGGGTCTAGTTTTGTTCAGTAATAATTGTACAGTTACTGACTCCATCTCTCTGACCATCTTTAATAATATCCATCCTCTGTCTCTCCAGGCGATCACCAGACAGGGAAGTCTCCCTGCCTGAAACGCACACAGATCCCAAACAGCTGAGAAAGCTCAAGCAACAACAGCTCCAGCAAAGGTTCAAGCTCGAGATGGAATCTAAGAAGCAAGAACAGGGAGAATATCAGTTCCATTCTATGGCTACAGAGGTCACTGTTGTACAGGCACCATGTGTTGGTAAGAGGGAACAACCATGGTAGGAGAAAACGTTCTTAGCATTGTCTATCTCTTTGTAAAATTTTATAAATATGAGCTTTCACCTGGCATTGGTATTTTCATTATGATGCCTCTCTCCAGCAGGTCGTGTGAGCCTTCCAGGCCAGGTAGATGTACCCAAGTCCAACCACAGTGCCCCAAATGGACAAAGTGAACCTTGTAACTATATAGGTACTTGAAACCACCAGAGGGCTCAAGATACTCTTGATAAAGATAACATTCCTATTTTTTATCTGTAGCTTTACTGGCTAACCACACTTTGTCTACTTGTTTGCTTTAGCTGATGATCCTGAGTTATGGGATTTCACCCTGGAGGGTATTGACGAGCTGGATGTGCCTGCAGGTGGACAGCCTTCTAGAGGCTCCAGGTCAAGTCCATCTGCAAATCACCAGATGCAGACGCGTAGTAAGACCCCTCAGAGGGACCCAACAGAAGAGGCCCCGCAGCACAGCCAAATTCCAGGAAACCACTCCCTGTACAGACCCCAACTTGTAGCAAGGCCAGGTGAGATTAAAATAGAAAAGAAAAAGCATGTTTGGCAAAGTACCTTTTCTTAAATTTAGTTTTTGCTTTGCTAATTCTTTTTTTTTCTTTTCAGGTGAGATGTTAAGTCCGTATAGGCATGGGCAGTACTTGAAAAAACGCAAATTGGACAGTTGAACACTGGACATCTGTTCTGAATTGTTCTTAAGAGTTTAATTATTTGTTTGAATGTGTATATTAACAAGAAATTCATGTCATTCATTTATTCTGTAAATGTGACAATGTATGGTTTTTATATTAAAACAATTTAACCATCAGTGTCTGGTTTAGAAATGTTTGAACTTATTGTTTAAAGAATAACTGTTATAGTAAAATCATGCATTCAGCTTTAGACCATCTGCACATCTTTTATTCAGAAAATATACCTATAATCAAGAACATTGTCAGCTTTACACCAATGCAATGTTTCCCTTACTGCAGTTAATCCAATAACCTAAACCTATAATCATGAACGTTTTGGGCACAAATCTCACCCTTCACTAGTTCTAGACCAAATAAATGTAGCCTCTACTAGTTGGAATTATGTAGAACTGCAACATATAGTGGAGAAATCCTTCAAAAAGAATCCTCCATCCAGGCTATGCTGTAACAGGTTTTGCAGTAAATGCTTTTTCCAATTAGTACTACCGGTACTACAATTTTAAACATTGGGACAATCTCAATATCAAAGGGTATGAAGACAAATACCAAATCTGAGTTTTATTTTTATTCCTCTTTTTACATTTTGTACAATGTGGAGAGAAAGTACACAAAACCAGAGAACACTGATTCACAGAAGTCAGTAAAGGATCAGAAATAAAGAGTACGACGGGATATAACTGGGTGTCTTTAGCCTCAGGAGACATTACTGTAGAGGAATCTTAAGTTACTGATAATAGCAATAATAAGCGGATATAGTCTGCTGTGAGCTTGTGCTGTACAGTGGTTGTGGTATGGTTGACATTTGTAAATCTAAAACCAATGACGCTAGCATGCAGAATTTATATGTTGATATATAGTTGTATATTGAAATCAAAAGTTGTGCCTGTGACAGTGGTGAATGGCAATTCAACAGATCGGCACTTTGTGAGAACTCACAGAAAGGCAAAACAAAAAGCAGGATCTATTCAATATCAAAAACATTTAAGTCAGTAACAACCCTCATCAGCATGCAAAAGTCCTCCATTACACCCTCAATCCCTATAAAACTTTAAACATTGCATATTCTGCATTGCAGTAACTTATTTTTCTCTAGAGAAGTTTAAGTAGTCATCCAATCTACGGGAGGTGAAAAGGTCACAATGAGACAATGGCACTCATATGCAAGGTGGCAAAACAAGCAGTGCCAGAAGAGACGTCTCGTTCTCTGACCAAACAAGTGCTATGATGAAATACTGTAATGATATGGATCACTCCACAGACAGTTAAGCCAAACCATACGTTTTTAAGAGCAAAAATATAATTACAGCCAATACACAAGCAACACAAATGCAGTTGTAAAAGAGAAAAATAAGTTGTTACCAAATTACCCAGTGTGCTCTTTAATCCTTAAATCTTGCGTTTACTGTGTTCATTCTGATCTTGAAAAGCTGTTAAAACCTCAGAATGGTCAAAACGTGTTGGACACATGACAGTAAATTTTGCTTCTTTCCCCACTGCACGTTAGCTGGTTTAACACAGTACTGTCACGACAACGCTACTCCCATTACGCGCGATTTATACATAGTTGCACGCCGGTGTCGCACACAGAAAATAGATCTACATGTACAATTTCACTTCATTTTTGGTGTGCAACACCCGATCGCAATCAAGCATAACTCAGGCTTTACTACTTCAAGGACTAGATGTATGTGGAATTGGTCATTAATGACGATGCAAGGCACTCAAATGTTCTGCAGATGTAGAGGGCAGAACGCATGTATGCATGTACTGGGTGGGCTGTAAAGAGGGCGTAGTGCTCTATAGTGACCGAGCACTGTATGAAACCATTTACTTCACATTAATATAGATATATACATACAGTAAAACAGAAACGAAAAAGTGGGACATGGCGGTCCAAGAGAAGAGCTTAATAAAGTACAGGGTTACCCTCCGTGTCGAGTAGGATACCAATAGTAACAACCCTGAAATTGCACTTTTATATTCCTTTAACTACATGTTGTTTAACAACCTTTAATAATAATTACAGTGAAACATCAAAATCTGATGGCTGAATACAGGTCCATAAAGAACATCTTGTTTTCTTAATTAAATATACATATACAAAACAGACAGACCACAGAGAGAACCCCAGATGCTTGTCATGATTGGTGACTGACCACTATGGCAAATTAAGGTGACATTTGTTGGATAGGACTTTCATCAGCAAGCTGTTTAACTGTTTTCATGCACCCCCCACCCCCAAAAACCCAACAAAAACAAGATCACATAACTCAAACCATTTCCCTTTTTTTCTCCTAAGAATTAATGAGTTTACAGCTCAAACTGCCAAACCGTGTTTACTAAACACCAGCGAGAGTTGGCATTTGGTTTACCAGGTGATGTGTACCATGTCAAGTTGGTATCCTTCACTTTATAACACATTCAACCTCAGTGTGAAAAGAATGAAAACAAATCCAAATACAGTAGCTGAAGTGTAATCCCTCGACAGTTTCAAAACAACCCCTAAACCAAATTGATTATACGTTGTGACTCAAAAACAACCCCAAGTGGTGGTCAACACAAGAATAGATTTTTTTTGTATCTTATAATGTACAGTGCACACAGATCCATTGGCTCACATAAACATATCCGTCTCAAAAAAATAACCTGTGTGGAATTCTGTGGATAAGATGAGTGACAACTCAAATAAGACACCAGACCTTCTCACAGGAACACAAAACGGGTTAACATGGAATCATAACCCTGTGAAGAAATGTCTATTTACAAAATTGACGTGTACTGTTTGTTTGGTGGTGGGGGGGGGGGGGGGGGGGGGTTAAGGCCACTGTTACATGGGACAGTTTATCTTCGTGTTGCCGTTATTGCATTTTACTGCAGATATAAGTAGCTACTGGGATATATGCAACTTCCAAACTTGTCCACTACATTCCTGCCTCACTTACTATTGCTTTCATTTCCCTGGACACCCTCCTCTCACACCTTCCCACTTCAAAACCTAACTGCTTCAACCAGGACAAAAGCATCAATCCCCTGAACATTCTGTGTGGTCACAACTCACCTCATTCTCCCAGACAGCTTATGCTACCAATCCACAACACACTCATGATTAATTATTATAATTCTGCTCTTGTGCATGCATATGAGTATGTGTGCGTGTATGTGTATGTCCGTTGTTTATGTTGAGGACTGTCAACACGTACTCTCTCTGTCCTAGTCAAGCTTAAGGCCAGGGAACAGTCAAGTGTGAATCGAGATCCCTCGTACCCCCTCCTTTGTACAGGAATGATGATGACATTGCAATGGGTGCTTTCAATAGACATCTTTGGCCGTTGGTGGTCATGTCCTTGGGTCCATTCCATTACTTCACTGGATAAAACCAACCAGGTATTCAATCACAGCTCGTTCCACAGCCAATGGTGGGGCAAGTGTGCGATTGGTGTGCTGTGTGTGTATTGCACTCCCTTCCTGTCACTCGCCAGACTGCTTTCTCTATGCCTGACAGGATTGAACCACACTGCTCTCTTCATAGTTGTAATAGGGGGGGGGGGGGGGGGGTAACATAAAATGCACAACAATCAACCAATCAACCGACAAGCTTCCAAGAGAGCAAATGGTTCTCGCCCTATTAGTTGTCCACCCTGTCCTGTCCTACATCGTAGCCCAGACCAGGGCATGGACTGGGCTACGTGGGCCTCAGGTTGGAACCTCCAGGGTTGACAGGTTTCTGTGGGGCTGATGCGTTTCCCAAGTGGTAGTTCGGCTGTAAGGATGCTGGGGTAGAGGTGGGGGGCTGGTACTGAGCCAGGGGCTGAGCAGGGTTAAGCATGTTCACCTGGCAAGGGCCCGTGGGACCTGCCCATTGGGGGGCACTATAAGTTGTTGAGGCATAGCCAAACCCCGGGTTAGCGGGTCCTATAGAGCCTTTCCGGTGTCCAAGAGGGACAGAGGGATTGACAGGGTTAGGATGGTGGGTGGATGTGGCGGGGTTGGGGCAGAGTTGGCCTGGAGCTGAGAATTTGCGTGCCATGTTGGCTGGAGGGATTATCTGTATAGAGGGAAGAAAAAAGGGTTATTATTTATGATTTATTTATGAATATGGATCATATTAACAAATGACAATTACTGTATGTCATGAGTTACAAGACAGTACTGAAACCTTACATCATGCCCTGGTGCTACTTGTGCCCCAGTCCTGGGAGCCTTCTTGCCCTGGGAACTAATTGCATCCCTGGCCCAGTTATCCACCAATTGGTGTAGGTCAGACGTGAAGGTGCCCTTGCACTTCTGGTTAAGAGGGGCAGAAGTGGGTCCAGGTGGTTGGGTCAAGGAGTTAATGTGACTCTGGCTTTGGCTTGGACCACCATCTGAGCTGGTGCTACCTGCACCACCTGAGGAAAACAGAGGAGAGAGATGAACCAGGACATCAAATAAATGCAACTGTTGCCTGTGAAAAGCAAGAGTGCTTGCATGTACCTGTGGAGGGAGTACTGAGACTGGGCATGGACGGGGAAGATTTGAGCTTCTGTAAAGAGGTTCTACTGGCCATCTCAGAGGCCTCTGTTGCAGTGGGTGAATTATGCTTTGGGGGAGATGTTGAACCATGGGGGCTATGGGCTGTGGCTGGGGCTCCTAAAGACATAAGCACATAACACATAACAGAGTTGTGTGTTACAAATGTTACCGGGAACATCATTTAACATGCTTCCCTCATCGTAAATGTTCAACAGCAGTCAGCGGCATAGGAAGGCATTGTAGAGTGCACTGCATACACATTTAATTGGGTGACGATGGCAAAAAAAGAAAAGTCAGTATTGTCGCTACCTGCATGAATGGGGCTAGGTTGTCCACTACTGCGGGACGATTTGTGGCCTTTGCTTTTAGGCCTGCGCCTGCCACCGGCCATGGCCACGGCAGGAGAGAGGACAGCAGAGGGAGGTGGTTTACCCAACTGGGAGAACAGGGAATCGATCTCCTCCTTTTGACGAGACTGCAGGGCCTGGATCTCTACCATGTGCCTATTTAAGGGAGAGAACAGAGAAACGTACTCGAATTATAGCGGTTCCACAGAAGTAAACCAGCTCCCACAAGCACAGAATGCACTAAGCGGAGCAACACAGGGCACAGCAGACATACTTCTCTCGGAGACGGCTGACTTCCTTATGGAATGACTCGTCCTCTGGACCCGAGTCGTCGTTGCTGCTGATGTAACCGATGCGGACATCAGAAGGTGATGACGAGGGTCCGTTCTGCATACTGGAGCTGTGAGAGGGACTGGAGCCTGCTACTGTGGCCGGAGTTACTTAAGAAAGGGAATTACATAATGTCAGGCTTTACCAGCTTACAATTTGGTTTTAATAGTAACCCAGGCAGTGATGTGTTTTTCTTTTATGTTCAATAAACTCTTAAATTGCATACATACCCGTTACTGAAAAACGTCCCACTTTGGAGTTGGGCTGAGTGCTGGCATTAGCACTCGTGGACACTTGGAAGCGCCCAATGGTGGTAGGCTGAGTGGGAGGAGCGGTGGAGACAGGGGGGACTCCATCTATAGTGTCCCCTCTCCGGATTCCTTTGGACAGAGTGGTTGACCGATGAAGGGTGTTGTCTGGACTGGAGGGAGAGGAGGATGAAGAAGAAGACGACGAAGAGGAGGAGGTTGAAGAAGGTGTGGCAGATGAAGAGGATACTGCGTTGGATGGGTCAGGGATACTGCTGCTGGCACCATCAGTAGCAACAGAGACCTGAGAAGAAGAGTGGGGAATTATTATTAGGTTTGACATCAAAATGCCATGCAAACAAGATGTATTTGCGGCTCTTATTAAAACATACTTGAAAGCGTCCCAGTGTGAAGCCTGCTGCAGGAGGAGGAACTCTATTGCCTCCCTGAACAGTTTCTGGGCTCAGCGCTCTTCTCAACTGGGCATCCAGGTTACCCAGAGGTTGCTGCGACTGTGAAAGAACAAAAACATAAGGCAATATAAGCAACTTAAGATACTCTTGTAGCTCTTCATTTTGTACCAAAAAGCTAAATAATCCATGATGATGAAAAAGAAGGCTCATGCGAGTCCTCACCTGAGCTGGTCCAGGGATTGGAGGTATATGCTCTGAAGATGGATGCTCTAAACCAGCAGGTAAAGTCTGGGAGAAGAGGAAAGCAAACATGTTAATCATAATAAAACATCTTTAAACACAGAGTAAATCTCTGCTGTCTGGAAGAAACAACCTAATTCCAAAATGTTCAATTTTCAGGAAATGGCAGATAGTTTGAGGATCCAATGGAATTAAGAGGTGTAATACTTTCTAATGGTTCAATATTCTTTTATTATTATTACTTGCGCAAGCAGAGCGCGCAAGTACTGTAATCAGCTGCGTATGTTGGTGTTGTCCACCGTATGTCGGTGTTGTCCACTAGCCAATAAGGGACCACCATGACGTAACTAAGGTACGTTTTGATGATCGGCTGGGTATGTATGTCGGGGTAAGAATACAGTACTTGCGTGCTCTGCTTGCGCACAAGTCGGACATGTATGGCCTACTTGTGTGCAAGGCGCAAGTTGGCACCTCGCCAGAGTGCATTTCTAGTTATTACTTGCGCAAGCAGACCGCACAAGTATTGTGGTCGTGCTGGCTTTTTTTATGCGTATGCTCGGAGGTATACAGTATATACCTATTGATGGTGACGTAATTAAGATATGTTTCAATGTCGGGTTATAACTGGCTGTCGATGGTGACGTAATAAGGATATGTTTCAGTGTCGGGTGAATTAAAGGTAATGTCTGTATGTGTACATGTATGTAATCTGAAACCTATCTTTAGTATTTCATTTCCATGTTTTACAGAGGCTGAGATTTGAAAGTTTGTTGCGGTCGACAGTACTTGCGCACTATGGCCTACTTGTGTGCAACAAGCAAGTAGGCACTCGACAGAGTGCAGTTCTAGTTATTTGTATTATAATTATTATATTTTAACCAACACACAGACATAAATGGTGTTCAATAGCATTGATTTACATAAAAAAAAATTGAGTTAGGGGGTTTCTACAACAACAAAAGGTTTGTTAGCTACTGGCAATTAGTCACCTGTGCTCTGGGCTTGGTTGGAGGAGTCTGAGCAATGCCCTGTCCTGGGGTGGATGTGGAGCCAAGGGTACTCTGTGCTCCTGAGGTGAGGGGAAGATTGGTTGGGGGTAACAGGGCTGCTCCAGGTGGAGGAGAGGTAGTCCCAGTAGGGGGAGAGGAGGTGCCGGCGTTTTCTGCCGAGTTGGCCGTGGCAGAACTTGCACCTTTAAAGACCGAATAGAGCTTCTTGTCCAGAGCATTCAGGTCATCCATAACAGGGGCCTTGGACTGGAGCTCAGCCCCCTCTAGCTCCACGGGCTGGGACTGGGCCTGGCTCTGGCTGGCAGACGGTGGGGGTTGGGCAGGAACAGACGCAGGCTGAGCAGCAGGGACGGAAGTGGGAACTGGCTGACACTGGGAGGTGGTGGGCTGTGCTGCGTGGACGGACGGAGGGACGGTTTGAGAAGATGGAACCTGCACAGCATTGTTGACAGGCAGCTGCTCTGAAGCAGACACAGCCCCAGTGGTACTGGCTGTAGCACTGGCTACAGAGGAAATGGGGGCAACAGTGCTGTTCAGCAGAGGAGGGGTAGAGGCTGGCAAATGCTGGGGGAGCTGGGAAACAGCTGGAGGGGATGCGGTGGAAGAGGAGGGAGGGATGGTGGCAGATGGTGCCGGCTGGGAGGGGGCTGTTTGGTGACAAGACTGCGGTGGTGGGCTTGGATCACCAGTTGCAGGTGCGGAGGCTGGGGGCGGCGTGGGGGAAACCCTACCAGCTGACAAGGAGGGAGCAGAGGTTGTCGTGGAGGTGACGGATACAACGGGCTGGGCGGCAGTGGCGACAGTCAGAGGAAGTGCAGCCTCTGATGGAGCCAAGGCGTGGCTAGAGGTTGAGTAAGGTCCAGCGGCAGCCTGAGAGGACGGAACAACACTCAGCTCTGGCTCAGTTTTTTGGTGAACGAGAGTGGCACGTCTCTCTCCGTGGGTCTGTCTCATCTGACTGAAGGCTTGCTGCAGAATACCAGATGGAGCAGACAAGGAGAGGCCCATACTCACTAGGGCAGCTAGAGAGAAATGAGGAACACAAAGCATTTGTAGCATTGTAGTGATTGTTTCTGTCTGAAATGTAGAGAAACATAACTTATGCATTACTGTCTGTAACACCCCCAGTGATTTAGTGATATACAGTCTTCATCTGCACTAAATAAATACGTTGACGTATTCAGAATGAAGGATTCCAATTGTGAGAATAAGCACACAGTCACTTCTCACACACATTGCTTCAGCATCTTACCTGTGGCTGGTTCCTCTCCAAAAGAGTTATTAGCAGAGGGGGGGCTAAAGAACTGCTCTCTGAGACGGGACTCTGGGACAGGGCTGACAATGAACCGGCGGCCAGCTGAGTGAACGACCTGGGCAGCAATGCTGGGAGCGATGCCTGGGGGAAGAGATGTCAGGGTGGGATGAGATTCACTATGTCCAGTCCTACACACAGTAACAATTACGTGTATTCATTTGTAACTAAGCATGTACATTTGTATACTCTCATGAGTATTGCACCATCTAGAATAGATTTAGAATATATGCATCCATACATTCAGGGTGAAATGTTTACCTGGAGGAGCTAGATCTGGCAGCTGCGGATCACTCATCTGTTGACAGAGAAAATAAACAAGCTAGTGTCAGACTGGGAACTGGGAGTTTGCAAACTCACAAAGCTTGCAATAACAAGGAAAAATCATCATGTGACATAAACTGTACCAGAGTGAAGCCTTCCTTCATGCCCTCATCGGCCATCTCTATGACCTCACGGATCTGCTCAATGAAGGACTCCCGCTCACTCTCCAGGATGAACTCGCTTTCAACCTGTTGGGGAAAGCAAAGACATTCAGCTACTGGAACTCAGCCGACTACATGTGAAGTCTTTCTGTTGGCACATAATAGTTGCACATCAATTTGGAAAATGGATAGCATAATCTGCTTCATGTCCGTCACATTTATAAATGTGTGAGAACAATAAGCTTTCAATTACTCTTTACTCAGAGGTGTTGCAATTGAGTGGGCTGTGAGAGACAGTGAGAATCTATTATCCAAGGGCTAATTCAAGGGTATTTTGTCCAGTTATGGGTTTTAATAAAATCACACCTGTGTGAAGTGAGGGGCGCTCTTATCATCGTGCAGAGAGATAAATGGTAAATGGTGCATTTATATAGCGCCTTTATCCAAGGCGCTTTACATAGATTGTGCATTACATTCACCCATTCACACACACATTCATACACCGATTGCGGCGGAAGCCATGCAAGGTACCAACCAGCACATCGGGAGCAATTTGGGGTTCAGTGTCTTGCCCAAGGACACTTTGACATGTAGCCAGGAGGAGCCGGGATTCGAACCGCCGACCCATGGATCATTGGACGACCTGCTCTACCTCTTGAGCCACAGTCAACTGCTGTTCTAAACCTTTAAAGCCATTATGGACCTTATACCGACCTTGAAACATACCTTAGTTACGTCACCAATAATAGTGGCCCTTATTGGCCAAGGGTTTGCACTGACATACCGACAGACATACCGACAGACATACCGACAGCCGATTTGCTCACTCGCATATGACGTAGATTCTTCATTCATTGTCGATGGCATTTAATGTTTGTGTTCAGACAGAATCTACACTATAGCAGTTTCCCTCAAAAAGAGGCAAATATGAAAGAGAACCGTCTGTAACAATGTATCTTGCAAAAAAATAACACCTTTATCAGGACGATTTAGATCAACAGCCTTGTGAATATTTTGTTGATCATATTACCATGATGTGCGCAATTTCCTCCGGATTATCACCATCAAGATCAAATTTGAAGGTCACCATCTTTCTGTTGTGTGTTTCCAACTGGCATTCTGCCACTCTGTCCCCGATATTGGAAATCTGAAATATAATAATTTAATTTAGAATAGTCATCCTGTTAGACCAGAGCATCATATATAATAGATAATGTAATATATATATAATATTATATGATAATATAATAGATGGTATGGGGAGTGTGAAAAGACAAAATGCGTACATTGAGAACATTGAGCTTAGCCTTGGCAGTCTTGTCATGGCGAGAGCGGCTGCGTACGGATCGTCGTTGATGGCGTTTGAGCGAACGGCCCTCATGGCGGCCTCCTGACCCCTCATTGCCATCGCTGAGACCAGAGGCAGCATCTGACAGGCAACTGGGGGACATATAGAATGGCCGGTGAGCTAGCTGCATAAGTCCAGCAAAGACAACAGAACCTGGGTTTTTCTGATTTCTTACCTTTCCACAGACAGCGGCGCTAATACAGAAGTGCCTGCTGGCTGCTCCACTGGTGCTTGGGCAACACTCGCAGGGGCCTTAAATGCAGAGAGTACACCCATGAATCAATGCAAACATTCATACATGAATGAGCCAAACCACACAGTGTGGACAGGCTGCAATATTACAGCACTTTGGAATTCAATATTTCTGAGGGACTGAACATACAGAATTAAAATTAAAGAGGGAGAAGGGATATCAAACCAAACACTTCACCTACGCTACATACAAAACAATGTTTGGTGCTCTTAAGAATACCTGTGGGACAGAGAGGCATGAAGCCTGATAGAGAAAGTATAGGTGCTCTGCGTTGATTGGAGGAGACAGTATAGGACTCAACTCACTGGCCCATGACTAAGCAGCATGCAGTGGTAAGAGGCAGAAGAAATGTGCAGAACAACCATGGAATGAGAAAGTTAGTCCATAGCAGAGAGGAAACTTTGAAAATAAAATGGAAATTAGTCTGAGAATGTTGCTACAGGGACTGTGAATTCATGATTCAGGGTTCTTTGTGTGTCACCTCACCTGAATTTGCTGAGCTCCAGGTTGCGTCTGTATTAGAGCAGTGGAGCCCTCTGGCTGCAGCTGGGGAGGTGCCGTCTGAGATATTGGGGGCAAAATCACTTGCTGGGTAGGCAGCTACAAGGATGAGGGGGGCCAGATGGAGGGAGTGGCAGTGACAGAACATGGGAAGAAATAAGGAGGGGAAGAGAGAGAATGTGAACTTTAGCACACATCTATGTTAGACGTCGTACATGATACTCGTCAAAGAACCTTACTGGTCTAAACAGTCACTCTCCTTCATTCCCCAATAGATAGAAATCTCCTATAGCTTTACAGTACACTGGCTCCTCTCCAACGCCCTACAGGCACTTACTGTACCTGCAGGATAACATACCATAGCTACTTAAAATTAGACCGGTTCCTAAAGTGACTGTTAAATAACTGTTCACTGAACACTCCCTAATGGCATCAGGTCCACCACTTCGTACTTCGATTTAGCAATGAAAACATGTCCGGAGATACCACAAATTCCATAGTTGTGGAAGCCCTTAAGAATTTCTATTGCTTAATGGACAAACGTGAAAACAGCCAGCATAGCAGCTAATATGTTTATACTGGCCATGTTTTTTTTTTAGACAGCAACTTTACAGTATGGTAAGGAGAAGAGGCATAAGGAACATTTTTATGTGTGTGTGTGTGTGTGTGTGTGTGTGTGTGTGTGTGGGGGGGGGGGGGGGGGGGGGGGGGGGGATGGGATGGCTGGTAGCAATATACTTTAGGAAAAAAATAAAAATAAAAACAGAATGGAAAAAGGAGGTGTACGATTGTAGTGCTATAAAGGAAGGACGTGCCACGTCTTTTTCGGGGAAGGAGCTACAATTTAGGCCTTTAGCAGACGCTCTTAATCCAGAAAGATTTACATTAAGCAAGAACAAAAATCATGGCAATACATCATATACATAAAAAAGTAGTTATCATACATAACATACATACATAAGCTAAGAACGTAACAGTGGAATATATATATAATGAAACTACCGGCATGCATATATTATATACTATATAGTGCTATGTCTATAAAATGCTATCCAAGTTACATAAGTTGAGCCTTTGCATACGCCTGTAAGGTCGTCGGGGCTAGGGCAAGTGCTACGGGCCATGATGGAGTCTGAAGAGGTGGGTTTTCAGACTATGGTGGAAGATTGGGAGTGAGGCTGCAGTTCTGATTGTAATGGGAAGTGCATTCCATAGTTTTGGAGGCAGAAGGGAAAGCTACACAGAGCATGTTAGGCCTCTGGACTTTAGAAACACAATGTACCTGAGTAAGTGCCAAGGGGGCAGACTGGGCGCAGGTGGCAACAGGAACAACGGTGGTAGGCTGTACACCTGGGATTTGTGGCTGGATCTAATGTACCATAGAGTGAAAACAAGAGCACAAGTTAGTAGAGACACGGAGGGACAGCTGTTGAGTGAAGGGGAAGTAAGATTGTGTGAAAAGGAGAGGGCAAGTGCATTTATTATCTACAACACAGGTTAATATACCAATTATAACCCAACTCACCACTGGGACCTGCTGTTGCTGTATCTGCTCTGGTTGTGTCTGAGGGTAGGTGGCCTGGGGCTGAAGCTGATTGGGCACAGAGTTGTATGACATCACGGGCTGAGCAGGCTCTGGGAGAATGGAGGCACTCCGGGGTCTTTCCAACATTTGATTGACTGAAAGAACGGTGGGGAAAGAAGGAAGAAGAGTGTTGACTTGATGACAGGTTACCAATTAAAGACCTCTCTCGTCATGTTACAATGCTGTCATCGAATATTTGAACATTAATAAATCTTCTGAAGACACACCTCCCACAACTTGCTGTGGCTGCTGTTGAAGCTGATCTGTCTCAGGCTCCTCCGACTCTGGCTGGATGGGGACTACACTTTGACCCTGTCCTGCAGCTGGAGCTGGGACAGGCCCGGTTGCCTGTGGGAAATAAGGGACGCTCTGTGCAGGGCCAGTGGGTTGGACAGGTTGAGGAGTGTTATAGATGGGTGTCTGAAGGCTCTGCTGGGATGCGGGTTGGGGAGCCATCTGCTGAGTGGGTGGTTGGCTCAACGGAGGTGGTGCGTAGGGAGCAGGCTGCTGCACAGTCTGTGCAGCTGGTGGAGGGCCCTCTGTGCTGGGTGGTGGGCCCGGCTGTGAGGGTGGCAACTGACCCGGCTGTTCTTCTTCTATCGTCTTCTGTTCCTGTTCCTCTCTGACCTTTAATTCGTGCTCCTCTCTGACCTTTAATTCAATTAAGGGCAGATTTGTTAATGCCCCCAGTACACCAAAATAAAAACCTGAACAACTATATGTTAGGGCTACTGTCAGGTATCTCCCTTTTTCTTAGGTCGGTGAGATGATTTTTCTTGCAATTCTCTGCTCGCTTTGACAATCAGGGTCACCTGTGTGGTGTACTTAATGGCTGTGCTTCATGTGGCAGTCCATTAGCCTGGCTAACTGCTAACCAGGCTAGCAGTCCATATAGTTTGCCAAAGCAGCATTAACGCTGCTTTGTTATTTTGAGAATTGCACCTTACAAACTACAAGTACCCTTATTGTATGTGGACACATTTTTGTACCTGATCGGTTTGATTTTGATAGCGTTTGTTATATTTGTTGGTTAACGTTGGTGTATTCCTTTGTGTTAGTACCTTTAGCTGGGAACATAACATACCACCATAATTACTTGCGCAAGCAGAGCGTGCAAGTAATGTTATCAGTCAGGTGCTACGATGCGTATGTCCCTTAGCAGCATATGATATGACGTCATATGCTGGCACGAAGGGTTAGGGTAATAAAACTAGTAAACCACAGCACAATGACCTACATCACCTTCCTTTCACTGGACTACAAGCAACGCCTATGAACCAACCAACCAACCAATTATGCACAGTAAAATCCTGAGTGTTATTGTACAAATGGGACCAAAGGGAGATGGTACAGACCTGCTGCCTCTGTGTTCTCTTGCGACAGATGAGGGCCACCCTGTCCTTTATGGCCTTAGCCATAGTTTTATGGTCACCGTCACACACGTAGCCAGACTCCACCTGAAGCAGAACAACATCATCACACTTGAGTCCCTCAGCTGAAATATTTCATGGACATACAGTGATAGTGACAAACCATTTGTCCCAAAGTGCATATCGTCCCCAAATCAATGTATTTATTTATTCTCCACTGCGTTTTACTGGGGAGGAGGGCTCATAGGTTGGTGAACCAATAGGAAGTCGGTGTCGGTTTGTTCCGCCCCTCTATGGCCAGAAAAGCATAGGTTGCTTTCAGGCTAGCATGGCGATAGCAAGCAAAACAATGTTGATCATGTAGGACGAGTATGGCAACTGAACAATGTGGCTGTTAGGCTTATGTACGATATATGGCCAAAGCTGTAGATAGACTATGCATGTATTAATGGCGGTACAGTCATTTAGCACCAAAGGTTTATCAAACCAGAGAACTGCAGCTGGAAATTACCATTTCCTGTGCCACGTCCTCCGGCACGTCCTTGCTGAGGTCAAAAGAGAACTCGATAGCCTCGTTGTCCTTGTATTTCCCCTTAAGCTTCTTCGCATCCTCAATCCTCAGCCACAGTTTGATAGCTTCCATCTCTCCATCATCCTCCTCTGCAAGCTCCACACGCACCCCCGTCTCCTCCTGGAAGAAGGCGTGGGTCAGGAGATCCTTGATAGAGTACCTGAGTAGAGCAGGACAGGGTTAGAAATAAATCGATCAGGATTGACTGATAATATTGTACAAGTGCAAGGAAAAAAACAGACCTCTCATCCTTGTTCTGGCGAATACATCCCTCGATGATCTCCTTCACCTCAGGAATGGCCACCTTGTCGAAGCTGGCTGGCTTCACCCCCTACAGGAAACACAGAACATTGAATGAGAATGACCCACCTATTTCTAAATATTTTGTTTTATGTGACAACTCTCCAGCATCTTTTGATGTCCTCATTTGCTCTGATATTCTTTGCCAGTAGTCTTAACCTAACCCTGTCAAATCTTAGCAGCCCTGATGAACAGGATGTAAGACAACATTGGTGACCGTATGTTTTGGAAAATACTTTTTGTACACCGTAGTGCATGGGGTCACTCACTAGAAAGCTCATCTCCCCACCAATTCAACCAGAAATAATTAAAGGTGGGTGGGTAATGAGTCATTGACTGATGGTGTTTCTTAAAGACTACAGGATGAGGAGTGGTAGAGGAGAGGCCATGGGACAACAGACAGGGGCCTTGTTGTGGAGTGATGGATTGGGCCAATGTCAGGAGACTTCCTGGCGCTACAGAAATACAGGGGAACTTGCTGAGAGCCGTCTAATGAGAGCACAATTGTTCCAGAGTTAATTTACGTTTACCTCAACAATGTAAGTGAATAGTTTGGTACTATGGTCATAATAAAACAGGTTTAATATTTAGCAGTGATGTAAAAGAACATTACAGAACACTATAGACAGTGCCTCAACACTATTGCAGAGTACAGCTGATAATACAGCAAAGACCTTCAGTTCTGTGTGTGGTTAATGATAAGCTGGGGCAGTGGGTGTGCAGATTTTTTAAATACATTTTCTTGATAAGCTCTTTATTCATCCATGAGCCTCAGTCATTTGAGTCTTGAGTAATCTAAGGACATGAATCACCAGGGAGCTATGCATTTAAAGAGTGATCCAGTATGACTAATTGCATGAATGTGAAGAGTGTTTTTCTGTAACAGCTTCTGCCATTCTGGACGCATGACACGGATCACTTATCAGCTGGGAGGAAAATAGCTGCGCTGGCACATTCCCTCATCAATCATCCACTCCTCAGGTACATATGCTGAACACACACACACACACCATAAGGACAAAGCAAGAAAAACTGGTTGGATAGCGGGAGGGAGGGGCTAACGTGTTTTCTGGTAAAGGAGCCTGTAAACTGGTGCATTTATCGCAAAGGGGCAAAGGGTGGAGGGCAGAGGACAGCATGGAACAGCCAAAGAGAGAGCAGAAGACAAAGGAAAGAGTTGATGCTGAAAGGGGAAACAGAGGTGCTGGAAGGTACAAAGCTTATATAGCCTTGACAAATGCTTAACAAAAAAAAGAGCAAGAGCTCTGTGCAAGCGATGGACGAGCGACTGGGCAGATAATTCTTGTGGGGGATATATCTTGCACGGCAAACGTGAAGGGGTGGACACTTGGGGGGGGGGGGGGGGGGGGGGGGGCGGGGCTGGTAAAAGGGGGAAGACACAGAGGGCTGAAGGGACGACTTACACTGGTGACTCTGCGGTAGATCTGTGCAGCGTTCTGGCACTCTGAGTAAGGGTACTCTGAGGTGGCCATCTCCAGCATGCACATTCCAAAGGCATACACATCCACTGACTCGTCGTACTTCTCCTCATACATCTCAGGCGCCATGAACTCAGGGGTACCTTAAATCAAAACAACTATTCAGAACTCTCTTTCTCCCTGACTGACTCGAGTGAGAGGGTCTCTCACAACCCACCGCACCCTCTCTCTCGCTCCTCGAACCCGTGATGGGCTGAGGAAGCGCAGGGCGAGGAGGAGTGACCAGCCTGCTGCTGCCGTCTCCTGAGGGGGGGGTAGAACCTGCGAGCAGAGAGTTGGAGGAAGAGGAGAAAAAGAGGAGAGGGGGAGGAAAGCAAAAAGGACAGAAAAAAAAGAATGGGGAAGCTGGGCTCAGTTAGACTGGAGAGAAAGAGGCACGCGTTTGTCTGTGTAGGACCTTGATTTCTGAGGCATAATAATATCTAATGTCAGAAAGCCAATGTACAGAACACACATTTGTCAGAATGGGTGTTAGATATAACCTGTCAGTACAGCATTTTACAGAGAGGCACTCAAGGATAACACAGATTGTCAGATTGCCATTTTGAATGCCAATGATCTTTTATAAATAAGACTAGCTATGGAAGTAACTCGTGTCAAGACCTTACCTCACAACCAAGTTAAAAGAAAAAACACAATTTTTATTAAACTTACCTTTGGATGTCCAACTTACCGTCTCCAGTTGAGCTGTACGAGGAAAAGTGTTATGGTCAAGTCTGAGAGAAGCATATCCCATAGCTAGCTACTGAGCTCAACGGTGTGTCAGTCTGTACACCAGCTTTCATGAAATTACTGATAACTTTGCTTTCAATCTCAGGTCATACACAGAAAAACTCAAGATTGTTATTTGAATATAATTGTTTTGGAAATGATGTGTGTCACAGCACACTTAGCAGACTTACCAGGCCCATATCAGTGCATACTTACTTAATGACCAGCCGTACCCTATTCATTCCATACAGCAGAATGGGGCACAGCTGAGGCTAGAGCCTACATTTTAAAAAACATACCCAAGAATGTGAAAGTAAAGAAAACAAAAAAACAAAGCTGATACAGGGGAGTGGTGGGGGGGGGAGGGGGTGGTGGTGAATGAAGGGAAAAGACCTCCCTTGACAGGGAAGCGAGCAAAAAGATTCTGCTGTCCTGAAAATGTTTTAAAAGACAGTAAGAGACAAACACTAGCAAAAACAACCTGTTGAAGCAAACCCATAGAGAGAGACGTTAAATATTATTGGCATCACTGGCAAACAGACCACATATTTCCAAACCACAGAACAAAGACCAGTCTAAGACAGAAGGCAAGGGGTATACCTTTAGCCCCAGCCAGGATAACTTGCAGGTATTTCATAAGACAGGACATTTGCATGACAATATTCATGTAGAATTAAGAGAAATTTCTGGCGCTACTTACTTTCAGTAGGTGCCTGAAAGGAAAAAGAACCTTTCCCGGTTTAAAGGGAAAAAGAAAAATTGATTCTATCACAGGACCAAACCTAGTCGACATGCTGCGTGAGGGCAATGGTAGAAAATGCTTGTGGTTATCAGCCACAAAGTCTGGCCACCATTTGAGCTGTGGTTTGAGAGAGAGCTGAAACACTGTGGTCTGTTTTTAAACCACACTGTCAAAAAACTAAAACATAAAACCCCAACTCTACCAACATCATTCAATAAAATCATTGGCATTAAGTCAGTCACATGGCAGTTTGGCAACAGGAGGCAGCCGCAGTGACTTATAGTCTTACCTATGACACTCTTGGCGAACGAGGACCGCTTGAGTGTGGCCAGTCCCAGGTCTCCTATCTTGACGGACCCTGTGGGGCCTGTGATGAAGATGTTGTCACATTTGAGGTCCCTGTGGATGATGGGGGGAGCCCGAGTGTGCAGGAAGTGTAGCCCCTTCAGGATCTGTCGACACCAGCTCCGCAGCACTTTAATCTTCATCACCTTGAATCGTTTCAGATATCTACACAAGATACAGAATTAAACATCATCAACATTTCACAAGACTAATGTTTGACGGCCGCTAATAGTTTAATCCAGTGTTCCACTGCGCGTAAAACGCTATACCAGACATTTGTTTAATTCGCCGTTTTAAAATAATTAAAAAGAAACAGTGGATTTATCCGGGACCTGATGATGAGGCCGTCGCGTTATGATGACGAAACCGGAAATCAAGTCATCATCTGGGCTGCTAGGGCTTCTGGGAAATTGAGCTCAATGTAAGTGGACGGGGGGTTTGTTTGGACTACAATGCCTCATGGAGGCGGATCCTGTAGCGCATTGTAATGGCCGCTGGTGCTGATGATCATAACAAGCCGACGGACCATTTTTCGCCGGAGTTTCATCGTTGAAAGCTGCAAATACTTCAGCGTATGCTCTAAAGGTAATAAAACAATCTCGGCAGCGTAGAATATTTGATTAAATAGCGGGTAGCGCGTTTTATGGAGTCAAACTGTTAACAAATAAAATAAATAAAAAGATATAGAAAGGCTGGTTCTTGTTCTTGTTCACCATAGGTAGATTACAATGCGAATTATTAAGCATTATATTGTTGGTGAAGCAAAACAACATTACTAATAGACATCCTTGCAAGCCTGTCATATTTACATTAAAACTTTACTTTATTTTAAACTTTAAACTGCCTTTATTGATAGGTTCAAGACAAGTGAAGATAAGACAGGAAAGAGGGAGGGAGAGATGGGGAGAGACATGCAGCAAAGATCGTCGGAACGGGAATCTAAAAATCTAAATAAAACTGTACCGTCTAAACTAAGTACTGCACCCCACGGGGCAGCACACCTAAACCTAACCCTAACCCATGTCTAACCAATGACTAGTCTAAACTAAGCATGCACCCCAGCGACATTCCTCTGCTTGGTGAATCATCCATTCCAAACAAATGAGGGACTCGTCAGGCCAGAGACTATATGTGCCATGCTCCTGGACCGCTGGGCACCTCCATTAAAACATATTTGACCAACTGTTTTTCTGTTTACATTTGTAGTGGGACTGTACTTAAGGGGAATACAGGCTTTAGTTTAGACATACTATTGGTCCGATTGTCATTAGAACGACAACCTACCTCAAACCTAACCTAACCTTAACCGCAAGCACGGGACCACTGCATGTTCGACCGCCTGTCCAACCACTGTTTCTGCATGTCGGACCGTTGGTGTGTCGGATAAGTGTGCGCACCTTCTATTTAGCCTAGAACTGGAGGTCTAGAACCTGGTGTCATGTGATCAGTGACATCACAAAGATGTACTCTTTGGCTTGCAAATCAAGCTTTTCCATTGAGAAAAATTCCAGGATTTGTCCATGAAAATAATAATGATCATTTAGATTAAATTGTCGCCAGGCTTTCTTCATAATGTTCAAGGGAAAAACAAACCTTATGGTATTTTGGAACGATAGAGATTGAGTCAGTACCAAGTCCGACGCATTGCATTTATGCTGTTAGCGGAAGATCGGTTAATTTGGCAACGATTTAAAATCAGTGGCCAATCGATCACCTTTTTTGGGTCATGCCAACAGGCATAATTTAAGCACTGGTATCAAACTAGTAAATAACAGTACGCTGTAAGTGCACTGATGACCAGTATGAAGTATATCCTGCCTGTGTATGTGATCATTTAAATATATTAAAGGAGAATTTCGGACTAGAAGGCTTTCTTACCTTTATTTGTAGTCACCACCAAAGAGGTCCAGGTGTTATTTTGTACAAAAACACATTATTGGCTATTTCCCCTACCATAAGCCCTCAATGGGGCGTTGGGTTTTAGTGCTAATTCGCTTATTTCCATCGAAATAAGTAGTAAAGTGTACCCCTTGGGATTTACATTATGAAGAGAATGATATATACAAAAAAAAGATTTTTGAGCGATAGAAATAAGCGAATTAGCACTAAAACCCACACCCCATTGAGGGCGTATGGTAGTAGGGAAAATAGCCAATAATGCGTTTTTGCACAAAACAACACCTGGACCTCTTTGGTGGGGATGTAACAACTACAAATAAAGGTAAGAAAGCCTTCTAGTCCGAAATTCTCCTTTAAGCACGTGTGTTACAGAATTTGAGACTTACGTTTTGAGCGTGCCAGAAGTCATGAGTTCAGTGACCAGCACAATGCACTTCCTGCCTTTGGAGGGGCTCTCCCAAGAGTCATAGAAACGGACAATGTTGGGATGCTGCAGTCCTTTCAACATTCCTGCCTCCTCTTTGAACCGCTGTCTCTCTGACTTGGACAGCTTACGATCCTATAGAGGAGAAACAGAGAAAATAGCAGTGTTAATTGTAATATAAATGAATCATTTAGAGATAAAATTAACTATACGATTCCGGACCTGCCAACCTTGGGATATTGATATGAGTACCACCATGTGCAGCGCGATAAATCCAGCACCCGCGCTTAGCGTGGGCATGGCAATTATTTTGTGGCGGGGGTCCCACAGGTGCAAATTGGGGGGAGGGGGGGATGTTATATAGAAAATTTCACACCAGAAATGTAGCACATTGCACTAATGGATAATTATACCGTTTATAAATCTCTGTGGCTCTGGGCCCAGCTACATCTCAGACATGCTGAAGCCATACGAACCCTCTAGAACCCTTAGGTCATCTGGGGCTGGCCTACCAATTGTTCACTCCATAGTTGGAACAAAACATGGTGAAGCAGCATTTCACTACTATGCACCACAAACCTGGAACAATATTCCAGACCATTTGGAAATTCCAACTACAGATGTTTTTAAGTCCAATTTAAAAACGTGTATTTAACATTGCTTACTCACAATGATGTCCATCAACTAAGCTTGATAGATAGCCTGATAGTCTGGGCTTTAAATGAGCTGTACTGTACTTTGTTTGAATGTGTATGAAAGGTGGTATATGGGGGATGATTTCACCATTCTGCTCAGTAAATAATCCGACTGGAAGTGGATGATTTCACCCTTAACCCAAAATTGCGTGGTTATCATTGTGAATGTCGTACCGAGACCTAGAATTGCGTTTCTACGCAAAATACGTGCAGGTTGGTAGGTCTGCGATTCATTCAGGTCAAAAACACTTTAGTTTCACATATAATGATGGGTTTCAAATGTTAATCTTAGTTATGAGCCCTGAAAAAGAATGTCAGTTAGCATTTCAATGTCTGTACTGATAACTTGCAACAAGCCACTAATTTAATACAACTCAAGTGTGAGGCTTTAGTAGAGGAAAAACGTGACCCATTCCAGGATGTGAAATTTCATAAAAATTATGTTGAGCACAAACAAATAAAAATGAATAGTGTTTTCACTGACACGTAAACATTCATATGCACAGCCACAAGCATGCATACAGTTCGGGGTGTAGAGCTGCGGGACTGTTTTTTCTGGCGCAGGGCTGTGAAATGAGAGGAATGCATGTAACTTTGACCTACTTTCCTACCAAAGTGAAAAGAGCCACAGCATATCAAAATGAAGTCTATTACCAAAGCCCTCAAAACCAACTGTCCTCACAAACAAACCTCACAACATTTTCTACAAACCCCATGGCATCCAATTCTACAGGCCACATTCATTGTTATTCCGACAAACCATTACCAGCACGAGGGTAAGGCTGGCAAAAAGATTAAACTGCTGTTACATAGTCTTCTACTTAGGGGTGGGCGATATGGACAAAAGTATTATCACGATATTTTTCAAGCATTATCACGATACGATATATTATCACGATATTTTTGCGCGCGTTTTTGAGGGGCGCTAGCCCCTCCTATATACAGGTTTAATGTTTGTTTTAAAAACGCCATTGACAATGAAGAGAAATTAATGTTTGTTTTGTCCCTAACAAACATTAAATCCCATTAACAATAAAGAGAATTTAATGTTTGTTTTGACACTGTTTGTTTTACATCATTACATCACATCATAGCAATCAGAGCGCCCCTCACTTCACACAGGTGTGATTTACAGTACAATGTAACACAAAACTAAAAGAAATACCATTTAGTAGACCCTCCAGAAAAACACGGGCAAAATTATTATTATTATTTAATATTGATTATGCGATGGAATATGCAGGGTTTTATGTGAATTTATGCAGCAAAATATGATATATAATATAATCACTTTTGAAAAAGTGATTAACCTACACCCTATGGTATTGGTTCTCAAAGTGGGGTCCAGGAGGTCCCCACCTAAATTTATGAATATCATAAATATCTATTTAACCACTTTAATCATACACAGTCATTGATTGGCTACTTGAAAATAGCCGATCTACAAGCTCACACACAAAATATGTTTTCAGATTGGGGTCCACAGTCAAATACATATTAATTTAGGGGTACTTGATTGAGTGAGCAGAGCCATGCAAAACGTCTGCCTTTCATGATTTTCAAGGCAAAAAAAGCAAAGCTTTGTCAACACTCTGCCTTAATTTACTGCTCTTCAAGGCAAAAATAATACCTCATGTCATTCCTTAGATAAGTTTAACTCCGGTTTATGTTGTGGTTTTACTCTCTCTATTAGGGATTTAAAATGTTATGCTTGCAAGTGTTGATCCCATCTGCTTCCATGGAATACTATAACGTTTTGCTGAGTTGGTTTGCTGGATACGTTTTTGAACGTGGCGACTCAGTTTACAAGGAGTAGGCTATCATCAATGGACGCACATCGCATAAAGTAGGATTTACTTTAAATTGTCATTATGTTTCTTGAGTTTTGGCGGAGCTACATTATAGAGCAAGGGAGGAGAAGACTGACGGACGGTGTACAGCGCAAGTCAGCAAGCGTACACACACACACACACACACACACACACACACACACACACACACACATACAGCGTGTGTGTTTTTGCAAACTATGAAGTGGCTGTCGGCGAAACCGTAGGAGTTTGAAAAGAATGTTCGTTTGGTCCTTGTCCCTTACGGAGAATCCGAAATAGTTCCATACCACTGCTGTACAGTTCTTTTTGGGAACTAGCCCTTCCTCAACCTCCACTCGCTCGACATCTGAGTATAATTGCCCGTCCATTTCTTTCGTCTTTCTTTACACATTATTCTGTGCGGAGCGCAGCGTGTAGACAAACTCCTGCAGTGCTTCCCTCTGAAGAAAGGGGCGGGGACTTTGGGAGTGCTCAGAACCCACCCGATCTATAAGCAAACAATGCATTGCATTGCGGTGCAGTAGCGAAGCGTTGTTAGCTTGTAGATTTGTTATTTTTGGTGAACGAAACCGTCGTACTGCAGAAGTATAAATTACACATCATAGAACGTGCATGCACTGCATCGGATGGAGTGAATTTATCGTGATGGAAACGATAACTCTAAAAAGCCGTATCGTGGAGACATTGTATCGTCCCGACGATATTTATCGCCATATCGAACACCCCTACTTCTACTCTTCTTGTAGATGTACTGTATATAAACTAAACAAAGCTTAAGTTCCCATGTCAACAAGGGCCCATTGACTCCAGGCAGGGGTCTAATGTACAGTACGTACTGTATGAATCATGGCGAAAACCACACACCTAGCAGAATTGCCTGCAGGAATGTGATAGCACCAAACTTGATAAGTTCAGCAATGAGTGCTGGCAGGGTGGCAGCAGTTAACAAAAAGAATATTGGAGCACGTGTCTTTTTACGGCATTTCTACCACTTGCAAGTTTCCTGAGTGAGTGGTGGGGAGACCTACATTTGCACCAAGGTTTACTATGAAGCAGCCAACCCTATAACACCAGTCAGCCAAGCCCAGAGGAAAAACCCTCAACTAAAAACCCAGCAATGTGGCCCAAATGAAAACCTCCCTTCAACCAGAGACCTGGCAACCCGCCAGGTTGTCCAGGAAACTCAGCCCATTGTGAGAGGTGAACAAGAATGAGGTCCAGAAAACTTTCCACTGACTAACATTCCAAAAACTAAAATGAATAAAGAACAGATAATAAAGAGCCTTACTTAAGTCTTCACTGGGGAAATTTGAGCTTTATGTTTAATGTTTGTGTGCGCAGAAGCTGGAGCTCTAGAAGGGATCTCTGCTGAGTGACATGAGGGGGCACTTAGGGCAGACGAAAACGATAAATGGTAGCAGACGGGCTATATAAGAGGCATTTTGGAGGAGGGGCTCCATGGAATGGGGGAGCAATATGAATGTAGAGATGTAGAGGCTGAGGAGTGATAAACAGGGAATGGAGGCTCTACCGTGTACTTTGACCAACTGACCTACTTTTCAGAGCAGTTGGTGCGATCTGCCTGTGCTTCCCCTTCCCTCCAGCGTGTGTCGTCCCCGCCCTACGCACCCCCCCCCCCCCCATCCCCCTTTCACACCATGTGGATCCAAACCATCCACGGGAGCATTCATAGGCATAAGCCCTGGGCTGGTGTAGGCGGTGCAAGTCAAGTCATGAGCCCTCTTCCCCCTACTTGAACCACGCCCCACCCCCACGAAAACTATTTGAGAGCCTTTCTACTGCTGCCAGAGGGAAACTTGATCCATCTTTGATTATACCAACAATCAGACATTTTCAATAACTGAGAAATGACAAATGGTGAGTGGTGACTGCAGCACACAATTTGTGTTTTTTTAATATAGGAAGTAGTTCTACTGATCTGGGTGATGGGTTCAAATAGGGAGGAGTCTAGGAGTGAAATAGAGCACATGTGCCTCCCTTGCCCCATCTCCAACTCCCGACACAAAAGCTCCCTCCTAATCTCCCAAGTCCAAACCCCTCCACCCAAGTAAGAATACCCAACGTCAGGAGGGCATGCCAGTAGCACAGATTAGAGTTCAGTACACACAGATTAGAGTTCAGTAAACACACATCACTCAACAGTCATCACCAAAAGCTCACGTGAAGGGCCTTATCTCGCAGACTAACTCACGTGTACCGGCGGTGTATAGGCTCATGGGGATTCAGTCACACTCATAGGGGGACAAAATACACAATTTAGTTTATTTTCAAAAAGGATACATCAACGATTTAGCCACTGCGCTTTTGAACTTGAGAAAGAGGTTTGCGTCCACAACGTGTTGTGAGCTTGTAGATCTATTTTTGGCGCACTGCCCCGTCGTATTGCAAAGTATACATTCGGCTGCAACACATTTGGCTGCAACACATGTAGTGCCAGTGTCGGGTTGCTATAGTAACGTGCCTGCACACTGTCAATGAACCGAGACGCGATGACACCGTCTTTCTGCTGCCATGCACTTCTCTAACCGACCAAAACTTATTTATACAACCAAGAATTGTAAAACGTATCACTCCATAGGATATTCTTTTCAGGACTAATATCACAAGCTAGGAGATGAAGTTGAAGGAGAGTAGTAGCCTACCGCAGTTTGAACCATTGATGGAAACAATGTGGCACAACACTAGTTTCTAGTTCTGTGTACATTCTGTGAAAGCATTAATAGTTCTCACAATATCAATAGAGGTAGTCAATCATTCAATAGTGATATTTTTGTCCACATCACCTAGCCCCCCTAATTTAAGTCACCTGAGCCCAAACTGAATAGAATTCAATGAGACAACAATACAAATATACAATCCTCATAGGTCTAATTAACACTAGGATGTCTGAAAAAAATGCACTACTAATATGACGGCTAACGGTCAGGCTGACCGGTGTTTTTCGTGCTATTTGATTGGCCATTGTCTCCCCCACTGTCTAATGATCTTCACACCTCTCTCTGCACCCGTTGACGGCTTGCCATTGTCTTCTAAATGTTACATTCCAACGAATTCATTGCTCAGACGAAATACGACATTAGTTATATATTGTCATTTTATATAGAGGGGGAAACATCGATGTAATTAATATATATTTGATTGATTGTGCCAAAAAAAGGAAAGAGCTGTGCGTGCGTGCAAATCAGAAAAGTTTAGGCTACAGACAAAGGAGTTGGGAGTTTGGGATCGGCTAGCCTTCTATATAATGCTGCGCACATATTAGCCTATATATATTTAAAAAATACCCAGCATAATTTTTGGGAAGGCTAAGCCTGGCCTAGCCTTACATACCCGCCGCCTATGATCGATGTCATTTATATATATTTGATTTATTGTGCCAGCAGAAAGGTCCGTAGCAGCAGCACGGTTTATATATACACCATAGGATAGATCAAGTCATGTGACGCATCACCGCCACAAATAGTGCTAAAGCGTTATCTAAAATGCACTTCCGCATACCTCACCGTCAGTTACTTGGATATTTTCTCCCTCTCCACGAGAGAGGGAGAGAGAGAGGGAGAGAGAAAAAAAGAGAGCCGTGATGCGTGGAAATCAGTTCCACTGGTCGCGTGCAGAAAAGTTTACAGACGAAGGACGGACAGAACTGTTCTTCTTACTGACAAAACATTTAGAAGTTCGGGACGTCTATCGGGTTGGACTGATTTCAAACACTGTCATTTTTATTTGGCATCGCGCTGATTCGCGCATCGGCGAACATTCTCGCTCCAAGGAAATGTCGGTCGGGTCAAACAGACCATGCTATAAACTTTATTATTCCAGGATAATTGATTCATTTTGATCATCGCCACCTTACATAATTATGCTATAAAGATGGCGTGTATAGTCAACATGGATTTATATCTATTGAGCTATGCGTTTGGTTGAAACAATACGCCAGTCAGTCAATACACCATATTTCACCATATTTTTGATGCGCTGATATGAAATGAATATGCGCGACATAGTCACAATGCTATAAACTTTATTATTCCAACATAATTATGCTAAAGATGGCGTGTATAGTCAACATGTATTTATATCTATTGAGCTATGCGCTTGGTGGAAACAATACCACACACCATATTTCTTTTTCCGTTTCGAGAAATAAAGGCAGACATCGTTATTTCTGCAAACCGCATATAACAAATATAACATCTAAAACAACATTTAGTTTATGTAAGTTTGTAATGTAAGTTTGCCTACATGTGGAAGGCTAGTTGGAATGCAAATGACACATTAGCTTGAACAATGCCCGTCTCCAGCCGGGAGGGAGGTGTGAAAAGCACTGCTTGTGGGGGAGAAAGGGTGAGGGCTCTAAGAGCGGTCCCACGGACCGAAAAAGAGCAGACATTTTAGTAGAATTATGTCTAAAATCATATTTCCAAAACGTTTCAGATGAAAAAAAAAACAGAGATGGTTTGAATCGAACATTTAGAAAAAGTCATGCAAGGGGAACTTTCTCAGGACTTCATGGGCAAAGAAAATCCACTTCAAAATTTCAAAATCGGTCAGCCTGACCGCTCCGACGCGCTAGTGTTAAGCACTTATGCCCCATTCTATACTGTGTGGCATAGCAGATCTACAAGTCCACAATACATCACGACAACGAATGACAATGCATTGTGAGCTTGTAGATCTGTAATTTAACCACAATAGGGCCACCAGGTTGAAACAAGGGGCCAGTGAGGCTATTCAACGTTGAAGGTCTGGGCCCTAGTGGTAGGAGGAGGGACTACAGGCGGACCCGTGGATTCATGACCGGGAAACCCCGTGCAGCTGGGCTTTAACATTGAGCGCTCGGTTGCATACGTCACCCCGGACCTCAAATTTGAGGTCCGGAGGAGGTACTTCCGGCAGTCTTCCGGGTGCTTCAAAACGCCACTGAACAACTTCATCGAAATGAATAGCTTGGGGGCGGGGCTAGTGCTCCAGTTCGGTCTCTATCCTTTATATACTCTATGGGTTGAAAGTGGTTAATAACTAATGTGGAGGAGGGCACACAGAAGGAAGGCATATGGAACGGAAGCCATTTCAGATTTGTGCCAACGTCATCTAAATGTCTTTTTTTTAGTGCTGGGTAATAAAAGTCAATAAAACAACAAATCTACATTGGCAGCCATTCACAACACAGTAATGGCTTCAGATGACTCACAGTAGACACCGGTACACCGGTACCGTGTGACAATGAGTCAGCCCAATAAATAGTTTGGTTACCACAACTCCCTCTGCAATATAACATACCCTGTAGCTACATACCATAGCACAATGTCCTTGTGGAGACACCACGGTAGCCAAATAGCACCCACATTTAATAATTGAGTGGGTTCCAACAAATCAAGCAAATAATTGAGTGGATTCAATCAAATCAAGCAAATATTTCAAATGTTAAGCACTGAACTAAACTCAAAACCCATTTGCGTTCTGCCACTTTTATTTCCAACTGGGCAAGTGGGCATTCAACATTTAATAGGCGTGTGTGATTATGGTGCCTGAAGCTGTGATTTACTGGTAGCCTAGATATAAAGTTAAATAAGAGTGGTGTAGAGAGACCAGAGACCAAACCTGTCCTTGTCAAAGACCCAATCAAGCATGTTTTAGACTGTTTGTTTTGCCACATCTACATACAGGCACTTTATATTGGAATGAATTCCACTGTTACTGTTCTCCTTCCATCAGGAAGGAGTAAACAGCAAATTCATTTTCAGGTCGAAGCAATGACACAGAAATGAGCATCGACATAAGGCAAAAAAACAAACACTGTGATATCAAATTTAGGCCATATCGCCCTTCAAAATTACAGAGGGCATCATCCATTTCCTCCAGAATGAAGGAAAGGGGTTAATGGGGAAAACAGGTTATGGCATATGTTTAGAGTACATGTTAAGAGTGAATAAAGGTGAAAGTGGGCTAAAAAGGTGAATCAGAACTCTGACGGGGTGGAGATTAGGCCAACAGATAAAACATCACAATCAGCATCGCTCTACTTTGATGTTCCACTGCAGAGTCAGCACATGAGCTGTATTGCTCTAGCAAACACTTTGAAAGACAACAGTGTTCATGATGTCACATGACCGCTTCGCTTCAATTGGAGGGCACCCATCTTCTCATTTAGCTAATATAAACCAATATTACAAGTCCAACACTCTCTAATCACTCAGGTGGGCAGATGTTAAGCAAGACGTTCACCTCAAATCAGTGGCAAAACGCTATAACTGATGCTACAGTTTCAAACAACACTTCTCAGTCATCCCTTCAAATGCATAGGGGGGAAAACACATTTCTCATTAGATTGATTGAGATAGCAAGGGGGGATTTAAAGATCAATGTTATCTAAACATTAAAATGGTCAGTGGAGCTTTTACATGTTGTGCAGATATGCACTGTGAATCACAGTAAATGACAGTGTGGGCATCGGCAACATGGAATAGAGCATACTGCTACTAGGCAAAGACCGTCATAAATAACCCATTGAGCCTAAAAATAGACTGAGTGAGAAAGGCCTGTGATCATGCTGAGGGATAGCGCTGTCAGGTCTCTGCTGCGAGGGGGACACTAAAGGGCTATATGGAAGACAGTGGGCAGCAACATGGTCTAAGATCTGGGTCATGGGGGCCAACGGGCCTGAAAGCTGGCATTTTTTACATGGACCAGCATTATTAATTTTCAGCCGTTAATTATACAGGTTGTAAAAGACTATATAATGCATTGACTATGACCCGTTAGCTTTTTATTATTATTTTTTAATATCTTTTTAGGCTTTTTTGCCTTTATTTGACAGGTAACAAGTAGGTAGGTAGACAGGGAAGGGGGGGGGGGGGGGGGGGGGGAAGGACACAGCAAAGTTGGTCGGGATCGGGACTCGAATCCCCGGCACGCTGTAAGGCTGGCTTACCAGCCAAGGTGCCTGGACCGCTGAGCCACGGCCCAGGCCTATGACCCGTTAGCTTGACAAAAAGTCAGACTTAAAGGTATCATGACATCAATTTTCATTGATTCCTAATATGTCATATGGGATTTGTGGACTCTTGTTTGAGCTAGAAAACCCCAGACCACAGAAAATCTACTGAATGTTAAAAGTTCAGGTTTTTTTGGTGCAATTGAGCTCAGAAAACATAAGAATATTTTATTTTAGGTTTCCTGAGAAAACTTACAAAAAGTTAAACCTCAAGATATTTTGCATAGCATACAAATTTCACACAATTTCCAACTCTGAATTTGAACCAATTGGGTAGAATGGCTCATATAGCATTCAGGGGATTGTGGAATAGTTGTCTGGCTACTGTGTATACAGTGCAGTGCACAAGCCTCTTCACACTATAGCTTCTGTATGGTTGAGTCACACATGATAGCTTCTGTATGATAACCAGTGAAAGACTATTATGCAGAGCAAACATGAAGAGCAAAGTTTACTAGTTCATATAAAGCCAATGATTTACTGAAAATTAATATATGAGGACATGGAGAAAAAAAAACTGGGAACCTCAAAAGCATTACTGCCAACAGAAAAGAAAGAAGAGTGCTTCTTGAGCCATGAAACTGATTGATCTAACTGAAGCCAAGGACCTGAAATTTCTATTTTGTTGACTAGGTCATATAAGGGTTTAGATTAAGCTAGATCTTTGGTTTACACAAAACATAAGTAAGTAGAGGACGTTCAATCACTACTTATTCGATGAACAAGGAGTCTTTGTACTTCCACCAGAAATCTCTAAATCATATAAGATTATGATACCAGAGTTACCAACCACATGCAACTTGATGCAAGATTGTTCATTGTAAGCCCGGAAACAGCTCATCTGGTTTAGGCAACATTACAACATGCCCAATAATTAGAATGCTTTCATTACTTAATCAGAGGTCACTTCCTTAACAAATGGGGTAGTTTTCCTCATACAAAATCACTTAGCCCATAAAATACAGTTATAAAGCCCAATGCATGGCCAAATTAAATACAGATGTTACAACAAGCGATGCAATTACATAATCTCAAACAATTGGCATGGTATACCTCAATAATAATGAAAAATATGATTTAAAATGGGGGCAGAATAATCTTTATGTTGGGGGTCTGATCTCTGAAAAGCAATATCATACTGGATAGTAAGTGTAATGGTATAGAATATATATATTTTTCCCTTCGCTGAAGCTGTATTTGTTCAGCGATGTTGTGGGCTTATGGCCAGGCTACACTGGGGATGGAACAGAACCGTACCGCCAGCAGAGCACCTAGGTGGCTGCACCGACAATTCCTCCATTTAGCACTCGCAGGGAGTCCGTATTTTTTCCCCTCTGAAGGCAAAAAAAAAAAAAAAAAAAAAAAAAAAATCACACCCGGAGCTTACGCACAACCTGCGCACCACACCCGGTGTAGCCGGGTTCCATTGGGGTATTTGTGTTTCACTTTTCCCGTTTGTGTAAAAAAAAATAAGGCATATTTCTTTTTTGGGAGCTGTGAAATGTCTTGTGCCATATTTTGTAACTAGAACAGTGCTCGTTGGGGGTTATCAATTGGCTAATAAAGGGCGATGTCGCACGTGATGTCAGATCATCATTGTGGGCTCAGGGGTAGAGTAGCCTGATGGAAACCGCAAGGTTGCCAGTTCGAACCTGGGCTCCCCCAGAGTTAGTGTCGAAGTGTCCTTGAGCAAGACACTGAACCCCAAATTGCTCCCAATGTGCAGGTTGGTGCCTTGCATGGTTTCATCTGTCATCAGTGTATGAATGTGTGTGTGAAATTTGTGAATGTAATGCACAATCTATGTAAACTGCTTTGGATAAGGCGCTATATAAACGCACCATTTATATAGTGATGTCAGAATAGGCCAGCTCCATATATGGAGATCTAGGGGTGATCTGGATTTGGGCCCTGTCCGGAGCCTGGGCAGAGGCTTTAGTGCTGGTTCTGGTGGACAACGGTGTATCCCACCGACACAAGGCCAGGCACTTCCTGTGGTGGTGTGGAACTTTGACTTGACTTTGATTACAGACGTACATAGAGACATGGTGCAATTTTAGATGACTGTTTATATTCTCTTTTATTTGAGAGGTCATTAATCCTGAGAGCCCTTTTCCCGAGAGCCCTTTTCTACTTGCGACGGGGTCCGTAAGCTTTTCCGACCAGTCATTGGTCCGACATGTGGAAAACGACTGGATTAAGGTTGGCGAACATGCGTTAAGGTTGGCGGACATGCACTGCTCCATGCTTGCGGTTATGGTTAGGTTAGGGTTTGAGGTAGGTTGTCGTTGTTGGACCAGTGGCTGGTCGGAACTTGGTACTGCACCCCTTGTGACATGTGTCTGTCAAAGACAATAACAAACCCAAATCAAGTCAGCCTATCCCTGGAAGACTGCAATTTAGGAAGAGGCAGCGTCTTTTAGACTCCGTAGCTGAATGGGCAACTTCCACTGGAGAACTCCAGGATGCCTGGAGTTCTCGTCTTTCAAAAGATGGACATCAGCCAGTAATGGGGGGGCGGAGGAAGGAAGGGAGGGGGCCGAGGGAGTTTGGGGGGTGATGACATGGTTCGCTGAGGAACAACGAGAAAAGGGGAGGGTCCGAATTTTATTCCTCTCCTTTTTGCTCCTCTTCCCCTGTGCGGTGACCTACTTATTGTTCAAACATGCCTGCAACGTGAGAGTCGAAACAAATGTTGAGTGGGTTTGTGGGTGGGTGGAAAAGGGTGGATGACGAGCATTTTTTTCTACCAAGACCACTGAACAGATGGCTTCCAGATTGAGTGTGCCAGTGCCATTCCACATATTTTTTTATTGCACATTGTGCTTTAAAAGGTACTAAAAGACAAGATTTGGGACTTTCATGAGGGGGAAACCTGTCAAACTTGTTTCATTAGCATGCCTCACTGCCACTGCTCTCAGCTGACATTCACAATTTACTGAACAACAAGTGACAGCATGGTTCATTTACTTTTGCATTACTGATCAGATAATAACAGGACATACCACTACTAAGAATACCTTATCTACAGTACCAGTAACTGAAAATAACAGGACATACCACTACTAAGAATACCTTATCTACAGTACCAGTAACTGAAAATAACAGGACATACCACTACTAAGAATACCTTATCTACCAGTAACTGTGAAATTACAAAAGAAAGGAAATAGTCATTAGTCTGCAATTCAAACTAAGTAATAACAAATAAACTATTTGTTCCATATCTTACAACAGGAATTATGTCTAGCGGTGTTAAAATAAAAAAGGAAGCATGAATTGGAACCCACAGTGAGTGCAGTGGTATTACATGGCTATTCCGACTCATGGCATTTTCCTAACCATGTAGACTTGCGCAGGCGCTGTTGCAGTTCATCCATGAGTGTCCTGAATTTGGCATATGCCCACAGATTGCTGGCTGGTGCCGTGGGAAAAACACACAGCTAGACACAAAATCTGGGTAGAGACCTTTAGATATACAAGTGGGGAGGTAATATGGTGGGGGCATTACACATTACTATTACACATGACAGACAGCTGGTAGGGGGAAAATGTAATGGTCCAGTATGTGACTGTTCAGTTTTCTATTAAAACATGTGTCTCAACCACGAGAGAGGTAGAGTATTAATATATAAATCGATATGTTTGCAGTAGTCATGTCAAAAATATCGATTTTTCAATAAATAACTCTTTCAGTGCCTCTTTTCAAAGTTGTGACTTGTGAGTGACCAGTGACCCATTTAACACACACCTTTATGATTCACTTCAATGAATATACTATTGAAAATGGGGCCCCGATTACCTAGAACAGCAGAGATATTATGTCTGATGCTGAGCATATAATGCTCAGCAAGAACGGAAATGGCAGTAGTGTGATCATGGGACAGATTTAATAAGCATGTGAGAAGGGATTGAGCTTCTTTAGTGTAGCTGAACAGAATACAGCCAAGAAACTAGCTTGAGCAGACAGGTGAAAGAGTAAGCGCGGCACATTCGTCACGATTAACATATTCACCAACAAGAGATGGACCTTAAAGATAAGCTAGGAATCAGGTTAAATCTACTTAAAAAGGCAGAAGAACAGTCTATGAATAAAAAAGCTAGGGGTAAACTAAACTGACATGTGCAAGTAGCATAATGTATAGGTTAGGCTGCTCAAAATATACATGTAAAATGGGGTTGGTGTCAATGTAACAGATGATGAAGTTGGGTTCAATTCAGAGATATTCTTCAAACTTTAGATGAGGTAATCTAGCCAAATAATTAAACAAACACTGGGTATCTTTATATCACAATGATGCATCATTCTCTATCAAATCAATACTACTACATTCGATGAAGATCGGGTCTGGTGGCCTTGAGCCACGTGAGGCACCAGCCAAGTGAGTCGCCGTGCCGAGCGTTGCGTAGCCAGGCCACCAGACCCGACTCAGCACCGTCCGCGTTACGTCCCGATAGGCAGAGAATAGTATATATTAGTAGCCCCTAGTTTCCATGTGCCGACAATAGAGTTGGAAATGACACGTTCAGCAGGGGGAGTCCTTGACCAGGCTATGTCTGCACCACCACCCTGCATGCGTGCAGTCCGGGGGAATACAGCCAAACACCACAATGTCTAATATGCCAGTATGGCCATATTGACCATATTCCAACGTCCTGATAACGGTTGATTTCGTATATTTAATACAATCGCCTGCCTTTCCGCATCAGATCTTTTTGCCCAAAATATCCACAAGTATGAAGCTCTATGTTACTTGTCTTGTCACAGATTTGCATCAAAATATATATATTTGTTGCAACCCATTTTTTCACCCAGTGTCAATTATCTAATCGTGGGCGCTACACTCCCTCTGCCAACCTGGGGAGAGCAACAGACGGACATCATGCATCGTTCTATGCCTGAGGAGTCCAACCTGACAGGGGGAGGTTCTTGTGAGGGTATCTACCCTAGGGGACATGGAGAGAACATGCCAACTACACACAGACAGGCCCTTTTGCCAACCCCACCCAGGGTATGGGCACTGATGACGCAGAGGAGAGAACACGCCCCCAACGCCCACATCTTCCCCAGCAGGAATTGAACCCAGGATCATCTAGCTGTGAGGTGACAGACTACGCCACCGTGCCCCCAAATCTGTGAATTCTTGACTCATTGGAATGTCATCATAAGGGGTTGCTAGGTTTCTGTTTCTGTTATGCTATTGCATGGAAAGAGTTAATACAGTGAGCAGCAGTTTAGGTCAATAACTCTATGCTTCTGTCATCAGCATATTCATAGTAATAGAGGTCAGGAGTCAGGTGACCATTACAGAGGACAGAAAAATATGAAACATGTTTAGTGAAAGAGTAAAACTGAAAAAGAGGGGAAATGGAGGAAGAATAGGCAAGACAGTAATATAGAGAAAAGAAGTGGAGAGAATAGGGGAAATAAACTCAAAGTATAGGGAGAAACAGGCCTTGGCAGGTCAGCCTGCGACTTTACACAGGAGATTAGAAATTCCTCTGTCAGGAATCTGACCCATTTTACATTCACATAAGCATTCAAAGCAAGCATAGACTGAGCATGTGCAAGATTCTCTCTATGTGGTGGGGGAGGGGCATGGAGTCTGTAATCTCTACAGTGCTCTCAGACTGCATGCACATGCGCAACCAATGCTTGCGTGTGTGTGTGTGTGTGTGTGTGTGTGTGTGTGTGTGTGTGTGTGTGTGCTGTTGTAAGGCTTCTGTCACTTAAAATGGGCAGACCGTGACAATACATGCATGCATGCATGCATACATGCATGTGGTGAATGAGGTCAAATCTTGCTGTGGCCCGCCCATGTTGCCGTTTTCACTGGACAGACAGCAGAGCTGTATGGGCCTTTCCACTGGACAGACAGCAGAGCTGTATGGGCCTTTCACAAGGCTGCTGACTACAGAATGACCAGCTATTGATCCGGATCATAATACAGAGCAGTGTCTTGGCCTCTCGACTACAGACATTGTATTCAGTCATAACAGACTGACTAGCTATACTGCTATAGGTCTACTGAAAACCAAAGAATTATGCAATGCTGAAACTCAATGTTAAATGGGACGACTGTCGACTTCACAGAACTAGATTTAACCTAGTCGTCAAGAAAGAGATGATTTTTCAACAGTATGGCCAGTCATTCTATTATACATTCAGCAATGCTTCCCTGCAAAGCATGGGAACTGGGAAGCATTACTTTTGTGATATTTTGCATCTTCATTCATACTTGTGCTTATTGATTAAACTCACAGCATCATAAGGAATTTACCAGCATTAGAGCACCAATTTCCAACAACAGGAAAAGTAACAGAAACGCTAAACTTGTCAATAAAATGTTGTGACTATAATGAGTCGTGAGAAGTATACCAAACAAAAATATGTCAACCTCAACTTGAGAAATTAAGAAAAGACATAAGAAAAGACATAACTACATACACCGACAAAAGAAAGATACAGAATGTGCATGTGTGGTATTTTGTTACTCTTCTAATGAGCATACAAAAATGAAACGGTAGTAAAGAGGGAATTGCTAGGCATCAAAAGAAGAAATGACAAAAGCTTTAACTCAGGTAACAAGAAAGAATGAAATCACTTAGGCTGTATTCAATCAGTCTGGCCTTCTGTACTTCATCTTAACCCTAATATAATACAAGAGTGAAACACAAAACTGCGGGCCTGAGTGATAAAGAGAGATAAAGGAAACTTTAGGAATAGATGCTCAATGTGGTTTCATATCATACCTGCAACTCGCACCAGGCAACCTCCACCGTGGTTTCCGTGTCCAGGCCTTTATACACCGTCTTGAAGGAACCACGGCCAATTTCTATGTCGAACTTCAGGAAGCGCCCATCTGGTGACGTTCCCACTGCTTTCGTCTCGGCCTCCTCGATGTCATCCTGAACTTTTTTCTCAGCCTCTCTCTGCTCTGCCTCTGCCCGCGCCGCCGCCTTGGCAGAGTCCTTCTCTTCATCCTCCCCCTCTCCATCCTCTCCCTCATGCTGTAGCTTCACCTCAGCTGTGCCCTCTGGTTCGGTCTGACCTGGCGGTTCAGCAGCTAGACTGGGTGCCGAGCGTGCCACCACCACATCTCCATCACAGATGTCTTGTGCTACAACAGCCTGCTGGTCAATGTTGACAACTTCCAACTTGACCACTTGTCCATTTCCTTGTCCACTGTTGCCTTTTGCAGACTCCTCAGTCAGACGCACGCTGGGTTCAACCCGGGGCGTGTGTATGATAGCAGCAGCCTGCACCCTCCTGGGAGCAGCTTCGTGGAGAGGAGGCCGTTGGGGCGCAAGGACAGGGATCTTGCTGGGTAAAGGGAGATCCAAAGCTGTAGCATTTGAGTCGCTGATGACGCTGCGGCGTAAGAATCGGTGTTCCGGATTAGCCCGGTCACGCTCCATGGTGTGATGGCGCCGTCGCACCTGCTCTGTCGTCAGCCGTTCACCCACCATAGAGTCTGAACCAGACCCGGTGCCGGTGCCGTTTCCAGTCTTTGGAGGGGGGGCCAGGAACTTCACCATTTTGTCGTTGGACTTTTCCGACATCCCACCACCCACGGCAAGAGTGAGCGGGTATAATTCAACTGAGAGCTTAAAATAAAAATACTTCGACTTCCTCCATACAGACTCAGCTGAGCAGTATTGATCTGTCCTTTAAAAAGGAGGATTTTTTGTTGCACCGTCCACTTCCCTTCAGTCTATTCTTATTGCTCAGTACATATACAATGCACAGAGTCTGGGTGTAGGATAGGTGGTGTTCTTTTGTAAATGGAAAAGAACAGAACACCGTTGCAAACCAGAAAGTGTTGATGCTGACACACAAGTCTCTTTAAATCCACACCATCCATCCTGTAGGACACAGGGCACCGCTTCTATCAAGCATAAGGAATCACTAAGAGGCCGAAGAGATACAGCCTACTTCAGGCACTTCACTTCACACTGTAGGCAAAAGCAGACTGTCCAGTGTCCACACTCCGGGTGAGCTTTAGGCTATATTACTGCAAGGGAAACGAAAAACAGATCAGTATAATCCTAAAACAAACTAAATAACTTTTGTCATGTAAACAGCAAAGTCATAGGGGTGTTACAATAATGTTTAGGCTACAGACAGAAAGTAAAAACACTCACAAGTACAATCACCATTTACATGGGCAATGTATGGGCCGCAACTTTCAACACTAATGGGTCTAATCTAAAGTTGCAACACCAGCCATTGACAGCCCATACATCCAAACAGAAATTTCCTATCTGATTGTATTAAACAGCGTTAAACTCACTCCAGGTGTTGGAGTTTGGAAATGGAAGCGCTCGTATTCAATAACGCATTATGTGCAATTTGAAAAATTATCACCTGTACGATGAATGAATTGACAGAAAGTAGCCCATAACATGTCTACGGTGTATTTTTAGGAAACAAACACTTTGCAGATAGAAAGAGCATAATTCAAGATTTTCATACAGCTGCAATGTTGATGTTTTTTAATACAATCAGATAGAACTTTTCTGTTTGGATGTATGGGCTGTCAGTGTCAATGGCTGGTGTTGCAACTCTAGATTCAAACCATTAAAAAAAAATCTAGTGTTGCAAATTGCGGCTAGGCAAAACAGTGATCAGCAGCATGCTTCAGAGTGTAACCAACAATATGTCAAATGTCAACAGAATTTGAAAGAGGTGCTGGTGAAGAATTTACAGTACACAATAATGTTAACATTGCTTTTTTTTTAATGGACAAAGTCTTGTAACTTGATACAAGTTGTTAAGTGAACTTCTTTGTCCATTTTATTTATCCTACACAACACAGGACTATGATGTCGACTATGATTATGTAATTGTATCTTTCAACTCCCCAATTTCACAGTTTAATTACTTTATCTCACAAATAAGGATATAATGTATCTATAGGTAGTTATGATCCATAATGACTGACAAAAGTTGGCAACGCTGAAGGAACTGACTAATGAAACAACACCGCCAACTATGACTTCCTCGGTCTCAAAGACAACGGGGTTTAAATCGATACCAAAACGTTTGCATGCTTGATGCCATGGTCAATCAATAAAACGAGCACAGCCACAACTGTGTACCTGTTGGTTGACCTACTTAATTCTGGTATTTATGCATGGTTGAACTTCCCTAAAGGCAAAACGCCAAGCAGTCAAAAAATAAATCTCATGTAGGATCGGATCGATTCCTGAAAATAACAAGGTTTGAAGTGCAATCGAAAAATTGACAACTTATCGATCGCATCCGAATGGCTGTTGCCTGTTGTAGACATTAAACAATTTGACAGAGTAACGTTATAGTTACCTAAATAAATCGGCACTTGCATGTTAGAACAGTTGCCTTACGATATAGACTGAAGTACATTTAAAGGTATTGGTTGATTATTTTCCACCACAAATGTTGCGTTGTACCTCCCATCTGATCTAAATGAGACATCAGAGCCATTGGAAATGGCAACATCCAGCAATACAAAGCAAGGAGGAGCAATGGTTCTTTGTTAGCTTGCTTGCGGACAGAGCTAGCAACCACCTAGTTAGCTATCCATAGGCCAAGCTCACTGTCATCGGCTAACGCAACACCGTTTTATTTAGCTGACGTTAAAAACACCACTCGTTTACACCGGTTATGTGTGACTTTATCAATGTTACCATAGCGAAAGTCCGGGTCCAACTCCTGGGTTAACATAAGCCGCGCTGTTCACACTACCAGACGCATTCGCCCGGGTATGCCGGTTGGAAAGGATCCCAAACACTGACAGAAACTGCAGCAGCACGGCCGCTAGCGGTAGCTAGCAAACTACTAGCCAACCTTAGATAGGCGGGTCTTCCTACCCTCTCGAGTCCTCACGCCAACCAAGATGGCCTAAACTAGAGGGCTGGGCCGACGTGTGGAACCGTGTAAAGCCTGGTTCGGCTGGATCCACCCCCAGACGTCCCCCGTTTGATTTATGAGCCCAATGTCCAGTTATTTGGCTTGAAACTCTGGAAGGCTTTCCCGTTGTCTATGGTCTCTAGTTCTGACGGGTGACTCTACTAGGCGACTCTGTCTCAAACAGTAGTGACGATACATTAATCCCGCCATGTTTCAGGATCGCAAGCGTCGAACATACAGCTTTTACCGAATGATACGTATTTGATCGACTCGAGGATGTTGTATTAACAATGTATGATTAATAACACTCGAGGCTTGCTCCAGCTGGTTAAACGAAGGATAGAATGAAAATACAAAGGATTCATCGGTGATGTCACCGTCATGCGGAAGAGGCGCCTGCTCCAATGGCACTACACACATATATATATAGACTCACCTCCATAGTGTGTGACGTCAATTACCTATCCTTGGTTACTATTCTAGGGCTAGGCTAATGGCTAATTAGTTGCGAACCTTTAGCTCGACAGACATTGCTTATTTTCAACTCAGACTGTCGCCGTGAGCTGCGTCGACACATTTTCAAGTTGAACTCGCGTCGTTTTGTCGACAGCGAGGAATATACACCGTCGCCGGGCGACGAATTGTATGGTCACTTACCTCGATGTTGCACTAACCCCTTTAGCCACAGAAGTGACAGCTACCAGCGTTGAGACCGTGAGTCGCTGGAGAGAAATCCCATTCGTAACGATAAAAAACACATTTAACCGACATTTAAAATGGTTTTAATATATTCACGTTCGGTCGCCACGTGGCTATATATCTGAACAATGTTCCAAGCAGACAGCCTCCGAGCCTCGTATTGCACTTGACTCAGATTCTAAATCCAACAAACGCAGTGGCTTTTTCTCCTGCTGATCTGATAAAGCGCCTGCGCTCCTGAGTCCTGAACGATGACCTCATAACGCAGGTGGATTTCTAAATCCGACCTAGTTGAAATCATTAAATAATCTTTCTTTCCTGTATGTGTGTCAGCCTGAACCCTGAGCGGTTGTAAATTATAATGTTATTATAGTCAATCGTGTCACACAGGGCTACTCGGGGTAGCAGTGCTGCAGTAGCACTCTAGTCTGGACGGACATTTTTACACGAGTGAGTCGAATGACAGGGGTAACAAGAATGGTGGGCACCAGACAGGCAGAGTGGGCAGGCAGACTGGCACTATGGGCAGTGTTAGGTTTTAGGCATATCGTTTTACTGAGATTAGGGTTAGGCATAGTTTCTGAGGTTAGGGTTAAGGTTAGGTTTATGCATAATTTTACTGGGGATAAGGTAGGGTTAGGCATAGCCCTGAAACATGGCTGTCATACGTCATGTCACATGTGACTCATGTGAACCATGGCTGAGGTTAGGGTTGCATGGTTTTACTGAGTTTAAGGTTAGGGTTAGGCAAAGTTTTACTATAAGATGCCCATTCTTCCTGGTAGCCACACTGTTCTCTAGTGCTGTGCCCACTCTTCTCACCCAAAGTTCCCACTATTCCGCCCACTCTTCTCACCCAAAGTGCCCACTTTTCCTGGTGCCCATGGATTTCCCTAGTGCCCAGCTTTACAATACAAGCCTCGGAAACCCAGACGTTTTATTGTCTAGAATAGATAGAACAATGGTTCTTGTATAATAGCATCCTCCCGGTGGGGGCTCCTCACTGGCAGGTGAGTAAGTAGGATACAACTAGCCTGGCTGATAAGCCAGACTCAAATCACACTGTCGTGTGGTATAACACAGACATGTAGGCTATGTGAGGACTCAATAGGCATAACGGCTAAATTGGGGAGAAATGGGGTTAAAAAGCACAAAAAGGGTTGAGAACTTCTAGAACAATGGTTCTCACTCCCCAGCTACAAGATTGATAGATTATTACATCCAAATAGTGAACGTATACGAATGTCTTTGGAACTCTTTCACGGCTATCACACACAATTTACAGACAATAAAGGGATTCTGGACCAAATGACAGACCATATTGGATGAAAAATATATAACATTAAAAATGTTCTTAAATTGGGGTCCCAGAGATAATAAAAAAAAGAATATATATCCTAACAACCTGGGATCCTTGAAATTAAAGTTTCAGAATCATTGGTCTAGAGACTCCGTCTACAACACTGAATTTGAGCTATTATAGTGCCCTTTCAGAGATTTCTGTCAATTGTCTGTCTGTCTGTCCGTCCTGTCTGATTATTTGTTTGTTTTTTGCTAAATGTACCATCAGAGATTAAAATAGGGTGCATTTTGCATCCCAAAACGCAGTTTATAGTTAAGGGACGCAATAAAACAACGACATCTGCATCCACGGGATGCACTACTGTACTACTGTACTGTTTTTTATTCTAGTTTATTTTGCTAGCTTTAGTTATAATAATAATTTCTTCTTCTGTTTTCTACATGAATATAACCACATTATAACCATATAAAATGAAATGGGAGTTAAATGCTGCAATTTGTAAAAATGGCAAAATATGACTCCTTAACGTCGTTGAAGTGGGACTCATAAAATGTCCCTGCAGGGACTCTTCTAAAAGACCACCCCTGCCTCCCGGGACTCATTACATTGAAAACCTATTTACATCACTGTACCATCCAACATCCATCCATCTTCAACCGCTTATCCGTAGTCGGGTCGCGGGGGCAACAGCTCCACCAGAGAGCTCCAGACATTCCTCTCCAGAGCAACATTAGTAACTTCCTTCTGGGGGATCCCGAGGCGTTCCAAGGCCAGTGAGTCGATGTAATCCCTCCATCTGCGCCTTGGTCTGCCCCGAGGTCTCCTCCCAGCGGGAAGTGCGTCGAGGACCTCCCTAGGGAGATGCCTGAGAAGCATCCTAACCAGATGCCCGAACCACCTATGCTAGCTCCTTTCCAGGCAAAGAAGCAGTGGCTCTACTCCGAGTCTCCCCCGTGTGCCTGAACTTATCTCACCTTATCTCTAATGAAGATGACCATTCCAGGCAAGAAGCAGCGGCTCTACTCCCCCGCATGACTGAACTTGAAGCGGGTGATCTCTAAGGGAGAGACCATCCAACATGCTTCCTGATACTTTGTCTGGCATCTTACCACAGTGGAACGCTTCTCTACCACAATCAACTTCACAATCATCTGTGGGAGTCGGAGAAGATCATGTTGTAGACTGTAGAGCAATGGTTCTCAACCTGTTCTCTAGTGTTCGCTGCTTGGGCATTTTCAGAGCATGTTGTGCTCTGGCTTGGATCAATGGAACTAACACAAGTTCTTATTATCGGTTTCACAATGAAAGCTTATGTGTTATATTATCATTAAAAGCTTAGTTATTTTGCCAATTATTTGGGGGCCCATTAATATCGCTCACAGGTAAGAACTACTGATGTGCAGTGTGCAATGTTTCCACTATCAATGTTCAATCTCAGAAGTGCATGGCAAAAACTATTGATAAAAGCCATATCTATTACATCCTAAATAGGCCCACCTTCTGGTACTTATGCAGAATATGCACATTCTCCAGACATTAACTGCTGCTAAAGTGATTTCTCAGGGGAGAGGAGACTCTTTATCATTCTTTATTAGTATTCCTTTAACTTACATTTCTTGCTCACATATACAGTATACTATACTGTACAACACAACAATAACAATAATAGGTTATACTGAGTATAGCCTATTATTGTTGTGTTGTGTTGCTGTTAGCAGTTTTGTGTACTTGGCACTTCTTCTTGCACCACCCCAAGGACAAAATGCATTGTTTTCTGTTTTGAAACAAATTATTACAATCAAACTTACAATGCCTTTTATGTTGATATGAATAAGGAGGACAAGGACACACTGAAGTGAAAACATGCATTAGCCTCAGTTTTAATGTCATACTGTATGCATGCCTTCAGTACATGGTACAGTAGCACCCCCAAGAGGATAAACACTGCACATGATAAACTACTATATAGTCAGGGTTGAAAATAGGGTATAGCAGCTGTAATTGAGAGTGCACACCACACACACACATACACACACACACACACACACACACACCCATGTGTGTGTACAGTACAACTTACTTTTTGTACTGATTTGTTCAGATAAGGCTGCAGCATAGATCATAATAAGTGAAGAAAAAGAAAGACAATGAGAAAAAAAAGTCGTGGTAGTTTTATACTAATATGATAATAAAAATTGATCAGCCTATGTATGCTGGCATATACACCATCAGCATTTATCAGTAGCTGCTCCAGTACATTATGTAAACAGTTCACGTACCTCTACATGCATTTTCTTCTGGCCTGATTTATTTTTATTCTTTATTCAAATCATTCATATATTCATATGCCTGTTAATACAGGGGAACTGGGGAAGAAGCCTTTTAGCTGCCTGCTGCCATTGGCCTTGAGACTGCATAGCCATTTTCCATGTGATATAATCTGAAAGAGTTCATGGTTTAGTTGGGGTGGTTTGAGTCTTCTTTGATGATTGCAAAAGTGCTGACAGTGTTTGTCATATACTGTACATACTCACAATAGAAAGGGAAGACTGGAAATCTCTGTTGGAACTGTTACGGTTAAGCGGTTATGGATGGATGGATGGGATGGGATGGGATGGGATGGGATGGGGTGGGGTGGGGTGGGGTCTGGGGTGGGATGGATGGATGGATGGATAGATGGATGGATGGATATGGATGAATGGATCATTGATTGATTGATTGATTGATTGATTGATTGATTGATTGATTGATTGATTGATTGATAACTTTATTATTGAAAACAGCACGAGGTACAGTCAGACATTCAGGCTCAAAGGATAACACAAAAGTCGTGGGGACATGTTTCCATTGTGATTCTATGTAATTCAATTAAAAATAACACAATAATACATGTCATCAACAAAACATTACAGTATATGTATACAAAAAGGATAAAGGCAGTGGATGCATTTCTATCCCCCCTTGTGGTTCAGGACAGTTTTGAAAGAATCCAGTGATTTACATTTTGGTGGTAGACTAGTAGAATGAGAGTATTCCCATGTTTGAGAAATTGAGATGTAAAAATGTAAACATGATCAAACAGGCACCGCTGGACTGATCGTCATGAAACTTTGTGCACACTCCAAGGAAGAACCTCCACCTCAACTTTTTCAAATCAGCCTCATGGTGATGCTATAACAGGCCTTGACTCATAGCCCATTTCTGCCTGAGTAGATTTTCCAACATTTTGCAGTATGGGCCTGTTTTGCAAAAAGTGCCACAAGCCAAGATCGTTGCGTCCGATCTGCCTCTAGTGATTTCACTGACACCCATAGGGGGTCACAAATTTGTTACAAGTTTGTATAGCCTACAAACTGTATTTCCCCCACAGCTTGTGTCTTGACTGCTGCACTTCACGACTGACTGGTCTTGCTCAGAGGAGTACACTTCTAGTTTTATTTTAACTGAAAATCTGTAAATAAAACTTAAGTAATTTTTTTTTATATATAAATATTTTTTTTTCTTTTTTTTAAAGAATAAAGAGAGCCTACTGTCAGCTGTCCAGCAGTCCAAATATTATTAAATTAAATTTAAAGAAACCAGTAAGACGCCCTGAGGGCGTGAAGCGACCTCGCCCTGGGTGACAGCAGACTGCTGGGTGAGCTCTGGCGCTTTGGCATGGGGTGTCAACATCAACATCAACATATGGAATGAATTATGTACTGGCCATATAGCATGACTTGAGCTTTGTACAGGGTTTGATGAGGTCAGATCAACATATGGTATGTCAGGTATGACAGGTACTATCAGTCAAAAGGGAGGAAGACGAAGGACGGGTGGGGAAGTATCAACATATGGAATGTCAGAACAGGTCAGCTCCATGGAGATTTAAGGGTTTGAGGTTTGAGGTCAGATGTAGAGTTGCTGGCCGGCTCCATGCAGATCTAGGTGATGATGATGGCAACTTTAATGTGTGCCCCTGGTGCCACTGCCCATGGTGGCTGTTGGGTGTTTGTATAGCCTACATTTATCACCATATTACGCCTACTCTGTGATTGACTCTGGTAGCCTATGCCTATGACAGTTTGACTCCAACTTGCTGTTGAATGTTTGGTAGCCTCAGAACGAAAATAACATCGCCTGGATGCAACTGGGACGTATCCTCAGTGATGTATCCCATACCAAGGTCATCAGGGTTTCGGGTCTCTCGAACATCATACTCCTCACTCGGGTGACACAGCCGTGTCACTCCACTTGCGGCTGGTGGTGACTCCACTTGCGGCTCGAATGGTCCTCCTAAAGGCCTCATCGAAGGTTTTTGGGCTTCCTCCTCACGGAGGATGCAGGCAGGGGCGCTAACCCATACTGCTCCCGGGGTGCCGTCTACATTCCGGCTGTCACCCGTCTCTCCGGTGGTCACCAGACTATACCTGGTTGTCACATAGTCTATTCCTATGAGTCACTACAAACAGAATACCTCAGAACGAAAATAACATCGCCTGGATACAGTGATGTATCCCAAGGTCATCGGGGTTTCGGGTCTCTCGAACATCATACCCCTCACTCGGGTGACCCAGCCGCGGTGATCAAGTCCCGACTTACGTCCCAGTAGCTACCCTCGATCAGACCACTAGGGAAAGACAGGGCCGCACAATCCGTTGGGACCACTCCGGAACTACTATGCCGGGACTGAGAGGTACAATTCTGGTATGTGGAGGGACTAGGCTCTGTGGGTTGCCTCCTGTCCGGGCCTCTCCTACGTCTCACCAGGTCCACTCCTGCTCTCACCAGGGGTACCGCCAGGACCAGCCTAGTTGTTAAAACTAAATAAAATAAAATCAATGAAGTAGATAGCCTACTTCATTGATTTTATGATTTTAAAATGTGCTATAGGCTATTTATAGTAGCCTAGGTTAAATTGCATATAAATAGCCTACAGCACATTTTGGTAATTCGAAGATGTGCTGTCAGATACCATGAATAACAAATTCGATTTTCAAACTAATTTCTCTATAGGCCTAATTTAATTACACAGGCCTCTCGCGATGGGTAAACACGGTGGAACCCATATAGCTTTTAATAAAAACGTTAACAATAAATCCGCAAAGTTTACACTACCCTCTGCTAGCAAAACGTGCTCGGCGTAGATTGTTTGTCGCTGTCTGGAATATGGCACAGACAGTTACCATACGTAGATTAATAGTCTACTGTCTGTAATATTTCCATTATTTTTTCTCCGGCTACTCGTGAAATAAACAATATAATGTAACTTGTTCCTGTTCGCAGATGACTCGGCACTGCTAGTCTCGGACAGGAACAAACTGCAGGTTGAAAAGGCCCTCAGTTCTGAACTCGGTAGAATTTGCACCTGGCTCGGTGATAACAAACTATCTTTACACCTGGGAAAAACTGAATCCATTCTCTTTGGATCTAATAGTAATCTCAACAAGGCAGATGGCTTCTTGGTTAGAGTGGGTGACAATATTATCACACGTAAAGATGAAATTACCTATAGGTTCCATCCTGGAGGCTAATCTTTCCGGTGATAAAATGGCCACCAACGTAATCAAAAAATCACACCTGTGTGAACTGAGTGGTGTAAGGTTTTATATAGCATGATCAGCTGTGGTCTGACGTAATGTCTGACGTAATGAAATCACACCCGGATGTGATTTCACAACTGGCTTTTTTTGTGCAGAAAAAATGAGCATGGTTGCTACGGTCATCCAGTTCACCCGGGTGTGATTTAATTACGTCAGAAATTATTTTGAACATAGCAACCATGCTCATTTTTTTCTGCACACAAAAGCCAGTTGTAGGAGTGGTTTACACCACTCAAAAAGTCAACCAAAGAACAAGATTCCTTTACAGGATCTCCTCACTGGTCAACAAAAACACCTTGAAGACCTTAACAGGAGCCCTCGTACAAGGTTTCTTTGACTATGCATGCACCTCCTGGTAACACAGCACCTCAAAGGCCCTTAAAACAAGGCTCCAGACTTCCCAAAACAAACTGGTCAGGCTCCGGCCTCACCCTCCGAACCCACCTCACCCCTGCCCACTTTGACAGGCTGGAATGGCTTAGGGTCGACGACAGAGTACAGCATCTTGCAATGGGTCTGGTCCACAAGATTCGATACACCACCAAGATACCCATGTACCTGTCTAGATACTTCCTTTTTAACAATATATTTATTGCATTTTTCTTTTTTTGTACAAACAGACAATACAACAGAACAATACATAATACATCAGACAATACAATTACTTAAAAAACAAAACAAAAAACAAAACAAAAAACAAAACAAACATACAGTACATACATATAAATACAGTATATTAAAATAAGGGCACTTAGACTGGTAACAACAACAGAGTCCTTATGGCCACAAGACCAAATAGCTGCAGAGAATACAATTAGACATTTTCAGTTTCCACCATTAAATAAGATAAATCATTAACCGTAATATATTGGATAAACCGTCCCCATATCTTATCAAACATCTTTTGTTTATTTTTCAAAGTATAAGTGATTCTTTCCAGAGGAAGACACAATGACAGCTCCCTAAACCACTGAGCAATACTGGGTTTGCCTATCTTTTTCCACGTACTTCCTTAATGTTAACAAAGTCCACACCCACAACACCAGAGGGAGTGCAACGAACCATGTACAACCCAGATTCGGCACAAACAAGGGACTAAATTATTTTCGCTCCTATGCCACCAAAATGTGGAACGCCCTACCAACAGTCATTAAGACATGCGAATCCCTTGATTCCTTCAAAACCGCTCTCAAAGGGCACCTACGGACCACCACCCACCCCTTTCCCCCTCACTGTATATGTTTCTTTTCCCGTTTTACCTCCTTTATGATGAATTCCTGTTCTGTTCTTTGGCTATATAGAAGGTGAACAAGGTGGACCCTCTTGTAAACAAGTGTAATGCTTAATTGGGTCGTCCACTCTTTGTATTGAGTTTGTGCTTGAAATGTACTGTAATTCTGCAAACTGTTAATAAATATTTCAATCAATCAATCAAAAAAATTGTAATCTATTACTACCACGTCAATATTTATTATTAGGCCTACTGCCTGCCAGTTAATTAAATTCAATTTAGAAGAATCCCTATCTGATTTCTTACTTATTCGTAATAATAGGCCTAATAGTCTCTGATAACATTTTAAATATTCAGAGGACAGGACAGGTCATTCATTGCTGCTGACCATCTGCATTTTCCCCAACAGTCGTGGCCGCGCTTGTGAAATTCAAGCGTGGCGATGAGCCCGCGTGAACGCGCATCACGGGCTTGTTGACGTCACTGAAGCGCCCTGGCTCTCCAGAGCCGCTGCTTTTACTGGCAAAAGATGGGAAAATCAGATACACTCATAATCATAGCGAGGAATTAAAAGAAAATGAGCGTTTCTGCAGCCGATTTCCATTTGACGCAGGATTCAAAATTGACACCGTTTTGACGTCCACCGGGGGGCAAAGGATAATAAGGTAGTTGGTTTAGTGATATATATTTTCATGACAGGCTATTGTGTTAGCGAACGAAAGGGGAAAAATAAGATTCTGCCTGACCACTCAGTTGAAAGGAATAACCTCCATTATCGTGAGCTAATCTGAGCAAATATGTTGTGCAATTTATACTTGGTTACTTTGCACGCTACAATGACACGATCTGCAGCAAGGAATGCGAGATGTGAATGAATAAAAGCGTAGCCTAAATGATCAGCCCTTTAATGGAGGTGGAGGAGGAGGAGGAGAAAAATGGGATATGCTTTGGGTGTCTCCAAAGCAAACGCTTAACGTTCTACCTTACGTTATAGTGGGGATTGTGTAAAGAAGTGGTCCACTCTACTGTTTATCCCATTCTGCTGCATTTTATACGGATGATCCGATCTAAATTGAACACATCAGATCAGACGACCCCCTGCCTTTTAAAAGACAATCGTAGGCTTAATTTTGTAACCTGGGAGGATATTTTTCCTTGGACTGACATGTCCATTTTCCTTCCCCACTTAGAGGCCGTAGCCCGTAGCTATATCGATAGCACTCTACAAATGTTTAAATAGAGAACGCAATCGTTATTATACATTAATCCGTTAAAGTGCTTTTAAACGGATACGATTATGAGTCCATGTAATGTAACGGTAGTAGTAAAATGTGTTAGCTATAGCTGTAGCGCCGCTAGCTAGGCCACGCAGACAGTCAGCTGAATGCCTGAGAAGCCTGTGGTGGGTTTGTTGCAAAAATAAATCCTCAGTGTGGACCCGTACGGTCCGTACCGTCCGTTACATTTGTGCTCTTATCAGTGTCAGTGTGTGTTACAAATGGATACATGAACACAGGATTGTTATTGTTTAGATGGGAACCGTTACATTCAAGGCTTAAAGACCCGGCCAGTGACTCTGAAAGTTGATGGCCTCAACATTTTTTTTGTGTAAAGGATTGGTCAGTAATCCTTTATAAGGGATGCTTATTGTTTATGTTCCATCCCGGTATTCACCCAAGTTGGCTCTCTGTTGTTACACAGGACTTTCTATCTGAATGAATAGAGTATGATTCAATCAGCATAGCTCCTCCTGATATAATATAATCATTACACAGGACGGACTCAATTTGTTTTCTTTTCTAAATGAATGAATTTCTTCTTCTCTTTCAGAGCAGTATATTGGGACAAGCGGAAGACAGCTCAGGTTAGAAGAGCATCATCAGTCAAGGAGTCAGGAGAAACATAGAGCTCTGATATATCATGAACATTGTGCTTGCTGATTCTTGAAACAGAATCGCCGACACACACACACACACACACACAACTGCTGCTGCTGGGAGACGCGAGGTCACACAATCGGCGAGAATATCTTGGCACCCGTGAGACCTTAGATTTTCAGTAAGACTGTCAGCTCCATTCTTCTACTTAGCAGAAGATGTACGGCAGTGCCCGCTCTGTTGGCAGAGGGGAAGCCAACCACAGTGGAGGGAGAGAGGGAGGGGGTGGCAGTAGTCAGGGATCCGGCCGCTCCCCTCGCCTGCCCCGCTCGCCACGGATGGGTCACCGTCGCACCAACAGCACTGGAGGCAGCGGAGGTGGCCCCGGAGGGCCGGGGGGTAAAACCCTGTCCATGGAGAACATACAGTCCCTCAACGCGGCATATGCTACCTCAGGGCCCATGTACCTGAGCGACAACGAGGTTGCCTTGGTAACTGACCACATCCCAAAGAGTGGTGGGACAATGACGACTATGGGGAGGCAGAGGGTGATGTATGGGTCGAGGGGCAGCAGTGGTGGCGGGGTGGCTGCTAGCACCCCCAACATTGCCACCTCAGTGCCCACCAATGCTGTGGGCATGATGGTCGGTGATGCGCTGGCGTTTGGGGACCACCACATGGCGTCCACTGTGCCCCACTCTCTGAGACAAGCCAGGGACAACACCATATTGGACCTGCAGGCCCAACTCAAAGAGGTAACTCGCTCTGCTTTTATGCTTGCTTTACCTCATTGCTTGTATATGTTTTTTTTTGCTGGAGAACCTTGTCGCGTGTGTACTTTTAGCCTTGGTGTTAGTTGCATCATGTTACATAATCATTTTGGATCCCTCAGGTTCTGCGTGAGAATGAGTTATTGCGGCGGGAAGTGGAGGTGAAGGAGAGCAAGCTCAGCTCCTCCATGAATTCCATCAAGACCTTCTGGAGCCCCGAGCTGAAAAAGGAGCGAGCGCTTCGAAAAGACGAGGTCTCCAAGATCACTGTGTGGAAGGAACAATACCGCGTAATTCAGGATGAAACACAGGTATGCGTTGCCAATCCTTTTGGCCTGCGTTTGCATAGTAGGTGGTGTCATCACAGCAAGTCAAATTCAAAGCTTAGTAAATATTTATGTTATTTCCTCAGAGCTCCTCTGTTCACGCAATTTTAGCTCACGTTTATTACATCGCAAATAAGCTATTATCATCTGTCGGTAGTGGTCATGCTTGTGGGAAATGCTATTCAACGATTTCCGTGTTTCATAATGCAGCTTACCAACATTTTACTGTAAGGGATTCTCTTTTCTGTGTCTCATTCATCCCTCTCTCTCTCTCTCTCTTCCCCTTCCTCTGCATAGGTTGGAGTGAGCTTTCGAACATCTAGTTAATCCTCTTCTATGCAGCTATATGCTCACGCTTAAGAGATCAAAGAGGGTGTTAGTTTAATGACTGCATTAGCATCTCTGTATGCTTTAGAAATGGCTGGATATGAAAAAATGTGTATATATTATATATATATATATATATATATATATTAGTGAGGCTGAAGATCTTAAAGCTGGGTGGAGAACAAATTTCACTGCGGTAACGTGTGTGACAAATCGTATGACTTTGACTTTGTGTATGTGTGGAGTGGTTTACCTGCTGCTAAGAATAAGGAAGTGTGGAATTCCTCTTGGGCATAAATCACATAGCTTCAGGGGACCACACTTTGCATTTAAAAAAAAAGCCTGCACGTGTGCATGGGTCTGACTCTGAATGAAGATTTTAGATATTTTTTGTGTGGCATTTTCTGCTTTATTTGGATAGGAGAGTGTAGAGAGACAGGAAACCTGAGGGCAGAGAGGGGGGTGGGGGGAGGGGGACACGGGACAAGAGTTATTTTCAGATTGGGGACACCGCACATAAAAGAAAATATGAATAATAACCCAGGCTTTGATGGAGAGATGAGCCTGATCAAGTGTGAGCGATTGAGGGGTCGCACTGTGTGCTAGTTATGAAATAAGAGGTCGATGGCCTTCGATTCCGGTCTCTTGTCAGCTGGGTTATACCAAGGCATGTTCATACATACTGCTTTAAATGGTAGGAAAGGTTATGAAAACTCCCAGTGAGGTGACCACCGAACTACAACATGACGTCACGAGCCGCGGTGAAGAGCAAACCACCTCCAACACCCCAGCCCTTCTCTCTGTTTTTACTCACCACCGCTCAATGTTATTTCAGCTCCGGTGGTGAGCTGACCACCGGAGCTGAAATAACATTGAGCGGTGATTTTCGGTGGTCACCTCACCACCGAAAATCCAGACTATGAATGAGCCTTAAGACTTTTACTCTTGTGCCTCCTTGCCCTATTTCTACTCTCACACACTTGCCTAATCTATCTCATTCCTCTTGTTTTTTCCTTTTTATTTTACCCATGATTGTTTCTCTCTCCCTGGCCTCCAGGAGCCAGGGGAAAGAGACGCTGGCTCTGCATTTAGGGTAATGCCCTGCTCAGCACCTTCTCTCTCACTCTGTGTGTCTTCATGTGTGTGTATTTGAGAGCACACACAAATATACAAGTACAAGTGCCTACCTATCCAATTTTAACATGAATCTAGATTTTGAGGAGAGAACAACTGGAAACGTATTAGATCTGTGGTATTTAGAATCCGTAGAATATTGAGGAAAATAATGTGAATCATGTGAGTCTTCCGTTGTTTTCTCCTTGCATGTGCTGCCAGAGGTCTAATCCATTAATGAATGTACTGGAGTCGATGGGCAGATCTGTATAATTTGGTGTGTTGGCTCCTGCTGAGTCACAGAAATCACAACATATACTAATTCCCAGTAATGCCCCACTAGCGTAAAGCTAATCAGTGGTTGCTCTAATTTAAAAACGTCTGCTTTTACATGTTGGCCTCCTCCCACGCACACACAGTTGCACACGCACGTGCACAAGTGCAGGCGTGAGCACACACAAATGTACAGAGGCATCTGGGTAATTACCCCTTCCATGTAACTGTCCGCCCCCTCATGTAGCCGGCCTCCAACTGAGCGTGCATGTGTCTGTCCTTGCACATGAGAGCACTGTGTGTTAGGCCTGTATGTGCGAATATTGCTGGGCCTATATTTGACTGTGTACAGTATGTGTCATGGCTCTATGCTGGCAGTGCTGATGTGTTGTGTACTTTGGCCACGCAGCTTTTGAGAAAATCCCCACTATAAGACATTGATCCCCCTTATCCTCTGTGATAAGTGACTGTTGTTACATAGCCTCCAAAATGTGCCTTGTTGTGAAATGGCTGTCATGTTCCGCTTCTCGCTAAAGCCGGACGGTCACCGGGCAAATTGGCATTGCTTTTTAAGTTGGCAAACGCTGCTCGTCAGCGCGGATAAATTATGCCAGCAGTCTAAAGGAGACATTAACTGATGATGTGAATGGAGGCAAGCGGAGGAGACTTGGGAAATTGTGAGACGAAGGCATGTGCACGTTTCTTGTTTGAACCACAGTTTTCCTCGCACCGTGGACGTCTCTGGCCTGGACTGTGGCTTTTTTTGTGCTCACGCAGTGTGGTGTTGTTGTTGTGACCCACTGCAAGCTTATCTGTTCATCATTATGGTTAATGCATCACATCTCTCTTTATGGCCTCTTCGCTCTGAAATGCCTCACTGTGTTGTCTCTCCTCAGGCGGAGAGAGAGCAAGAGCGAGGAGCAAGCGGGTGGGAAGAGGTGTGTGTGTGTGTGTGTGTGTGTGTGTGTGGGGGGGGGGGTGGGGGTGGAGGGGAGGATCAGTGCAGGCACAGCAGTGAGTCAGCCTTAGTCAGTCAGTAGTCACGGGGTGGAGGGGAAGGGAGCGGTATGGGGCTGATGGAAAGTGAGGGTTAGCGATACGAAAGGTGAGAGTGCTGGAGAGAAACAGATAGGGCGTGGGCGTCCACGGTAGGTGGACGGGAGTGGAGAAAGGAGGAGTCCAGGAGAGAATGAACAAGGAAGGAAATGGAGGGAGGGGGCCTGGAGGAAGAGGAGGCGGACAGAGCGAAACGGTGGCAGCCACTGACTTCTCCCTTTGTTCTGTCGTCTGAAACGGCCCACAGCTGATCCACACCAGACAATGTAATACAGCATTATGCGTTGGTCTCACGGCGTCACTGCCAAGTACCCGTGGCTTCAAATGCCACAAACATTGCAACAGTACACTAGGCCGATTGTGTTTCACCACTTGTATTTCGCCGGGCATGAAATGTAAGACACAAGGCATGGCCGCAACACTTGGCTTTCAAGTCATCAATAAATCCTCAATCATGCAGGGTTGACTTTTGTGCAGTCGTAACACAAGATATTATGCCAGGATCCATAAACACAGAGAAAGGCGGTTTCTCGTCATCTCTGTGGTTTTGAATTTGTCGTGGTTGACGACGGGCTCCCATCACCTTAGCCAACCTCTTGGGTATCTTATCAAAATAAAAATTGGATGAACTTGACACTGGTCCAATGAAGGCTATTTGCCGTGTTCGTGGTGGGTTTCCGGCGAGGGATTAGGGAAGGCCATTTGTTACAGTGTAAACACAGCATTTATAAGGCGTTAATTGCTCAAATGGCCTTCCATGTCTAGATTACGTCCTCTTTAGTGACCCCTGTTAGTTTGGTGGGGGGGAATTAAAAAAAAAGAATTAAATGGACAAAAAAGCAAGACCATTATAACAAAAGTAGTAGACTAATGAATGGGCTTTCCAAAGTAGTAGACTAATGAATGGGCTTTCCAAACGGTAAATGGGGAAACATTTGTCCTTTTTATGTCTTTGCCAACAGCACCTTCAGATGACGGCACAGGCCCTCCAGGACGAGCTGCGGATCCAGAGGGACCTGAACCAGCTGCTCCAGCAGGACCCGTCTAACCACGGCCGCGAGCTGGCCCTCACCTCCGAGCCCACCGAGGAGAACTTCAGGCGGCTGCACAGCGAGCACGAGCGGCAGGCCAAGGAGCTCTTCCTCCTGAGGAAGACCCTGGAGGAGATGGAGCTGAGGATCGACACGCAGAAGCAGACCCTGGGAGCCAGGGACGAGTCCATCAAGAAGCTGCTGGAGATGCTGCAGAGCAAAGGTGGGTCTGTGCTGCTGTTTGTTTTGTCACCTTTGTGACGGTCTTCACTTTTAACATGCAGAGGTTCCTGGAAATAATATGCCCTAATGAAGATATTCAGTTCAATTTTTATTAAAGTATCAAATCACAACAAGTTGTCTCAAGACACTTTACATGTAGAGTGACACAGCTCGGTGTTTGCAAACAGACGGAGATCCCACCCAGAGCAAGCAATATATCCTTATGTAAGATAAGATATCCCTATGTACTGTATGCATTCAACTATCGCGATTCAGTTATTATTCAAGAAACCACAAAAATTGAGTTGGGTGGTTTCCTCCCGACAGTAACATATCATATATATAATCTTTGCCCCTCCAGGTCCATCTGCCAAGGCCTCAGAGGAAGACCAGGAACGGACCAGAAGGCTGGCCGACGCCGAGATGCATCGGCACCACCTGGAGAGTCTGCTAGACCAGAGAGACAGAGAGACTGTGGCTCTGAGAGAGGTCAGAAACCAGAGAAACACCTGTTTTTGTGTTCTCTACCATGACAATGTTTCACGTCTGCTCATCACATGTTGTACTTCATCTTCCTCGACAGGAGCTGCACCGCCGATATGAGGGAACCCCCGAATCCACCAAAACCAAGGCTCTACAGACTGTCATCGACATGAAGGTGGGGATTTTCCCATTTAGTCTTTACTTTTGTGTCTATGAATGGTTTCAGACTCGCATCAATGAAAGCAGTGAACATCTTCACTTCCTGGAAGCCAAATAAAAAAAAGTTATGTTTAGGGGGAATACATTATATTGAGAACAAATTATTATTTAGATTATTATTATTATTATTGCCATCATCAGATATCATTGATATGTGTGAATATAACAGTGAATCGTGACCCCACAAGGCTTTACCACAGTAGTATCATCCCGTGTGTTCCTCTGTCTCAGGACGCTAAGCTCAACTCCATGGAGAGGGGTCTTAGGGACATGGAGGAGGAGCTGATGATGCTGAAGTCCAACGGGCTGCTGAGCTGCGAGGAGCGGCAGGAGGAGATGAAGCAGATGGAGGTGTACCGCAGCCACACCAAGTTCATGAAGAACAAGGTTTGGGCACGATGCCAACATGGAATGTAGTTGGTGTTACAATAAGCTTTGAGTGCTCTGGGTTCCAGATCTACTTAACTCTTTTTTCCCCAAGTCTGTATATATACGGACGTCGACGCTAGGACGCGTCATATCCAAACTGCGTCTTTTAAAGTGAACGCGTATGCTGGCACTGGGAACTGGGGTTTATGCCAACAGCTAGCGGTAGAGATAGTTAAACCTAACCCTACATACTTAGTTGACCTGGGTCTCCCAGGGGTCAGCTCCTTTTTCCCCACTCTATTCTAAGGGCCCTATTTTTACCAGTGCCTTACCCCTTATCCCTAAACGTCTTTGCCTTTTTTACTACTAGACTTGTACGTGCCCGTCGGCCACCGGCCTACTTGAGAACGATGCAACTTGGGAACCTAATAATACATGTTAACTTGCACCCGTTTTAACTATCTGTCTGTGTCCAACATGGAGATCTCTGTATCTGCCAGTCTGCCTATGTCTGAAGAGTGCAAACTGACTGTGAAAAGAGTGGTTAAGTAATCAATTTGCCATTTGCCATGGCAATCAATGCTGAGGCAGACATAGATAGAAAAATAGATGCCTCACTGGCTGCTGCAGTTCATTGGAGCGACGTGTCTCCCAATGAAGGCAGGAAGTCAAGCGGAAGTGCAGTGCTGAAGGCTTAACAGTCATGACATACAATACAAACACAAACGAGACAAATAAACAAACACAAACAACAAAGTTATTAATACAACAACAAAACAATACAACATCAGAGCCAGGGGGGATTACTAACAGAAAACATTAAAGAGTGTACACAAAGCAACAGTTCTCCGCAGCTTTCTTATTTAGAAGTGCTGAAGGCATTTGCTGAAGGCACGCTGCGTCGCTGTCCAAGTGACGTTACTCATGCGACTCCTCCATGTCTCTCACTGTCACTCAAGTGACTACTGGCCAATCACAGCACGTCTTTTCCGGGACTTCCGTTACTTCCGCTCATTGAAGGCAAATGCTTTGCAAGGAATCTTGGGAAAATTGTGCCTTCAATTGTGACACGCGCCCCAGAGCCGGAAGAGGCGTCTACGTTTATATGTCTGTGGAGGCAGAGGCTGGAAATTGCACAGGTGACAGGGACTTTGGCTCATTAGGCCCACTGGCAGAGCCTGACCAGAGCCTTTTGTGGTGGTTCTGGAGAAGCGTCGATACCGGGCACTGCACTCCCTGCGGGGGTGTGGAACGCGTGTGTCGAAGTAGAAGTCGGTGGGGCAAACGGTTGTCGAGTTACGTGCAGTACAACCCTAAATATCTTCCGCAAAAACAGCCAATCTGAAAGCTCACAATGCATTGTGAGACGGTAGATCTGCTATTTTGCCAGAATGACCCCCCGCCCCCAAAAAACAAACAATAAAACAAACAGGACTGAACCTCAGAGATTAAAGTAGGTCACTCCATAAAACAAATGTTTTTCTTCAATCTCCTCCGCTCGTTGTGGCTGTTCAGATGGAGCAGGTGAAGCAGGACCTGTCTAGGAAGGACACAGAGATGCTGGGTCTGCAGACCAAGCTGGAGACGCTCAACAATCAGTTCTCAGACAGCAAGCAGCACATTGAGGTCCTCAAGGAATCCCTCACCGCCAAGGAGCAACGTGCAGCCATCTTACAGACTGAGGTACAGCATAAACGCATCACATCACAGAACATTGGAATTAGATTTTTGATTAACCGTAGAACACTAAACACGGGTGATTTTCACCCAGACAATTATATTTTTGTAATTTTCATAATGTTGCTGATGTCTGAGGTGGGTGGGTCTTTCAGTACCTTTATGATGCTCAGTGACATCATTGAAGGTAGGTTTGTTTACCTGCCCACATCCCTGTTTTTTTCTACGGGCAGGTGTTCGGGTGAATTTCACCCGTGCTTAGTGATAGAAAAAGAATCCCATACACGCACACATTTTGTCTTCTTCACTGGACCATTGTCACATGTCCCAGGAATGGATGGACCAAAGGAGAAGTTCCCAGCTCCATTATGTTTTGGTATAGGAATATTGTAAAAATAATACCCACATTTCACAGATTTTGCCCCCCCTATGATAGCCCCCCTATTATGTATTTTTCGTTTTTTTTTTGCAAAGTCGTGGTGAAATATTAAAGAAGAGCACCTCAATTTTGCCATATATTGCTGTACTTCAATATATTTTGATGAGAAATATTGTTCATGGTATATTTTACATTGGGTAAAATATACCCGTGTTTAGTGACGGTGTGACAAAAAGGTGGTTTAGTGTTAAATGGTAAATGGTGCATTTATATAGCGCCTTTATCCAAGGCTTTACATAGTTCCCCCAGCTTCCTCTTGATTGTTGTTGAAATTAGTTATTTGGGAGGGAGTGGGACATTCCAAGTCAGTACTCCCACACCTCTAGATTGATAGTGTGGAATTCCCACTATGTCCAGAATTGTTATTGTTGAAGTCAGCGTGCCTTGGGTATTAACTGTTATGACATCCTGAAAGTTGCATGATATCGGAAAATGTCATTATTCTCTCTGCCAGGCCAAAGGCGTTGCTGAGACTGTTTTCGTGTGTGTGTGTGTGTGTGTGTGTGTGTGTGTGTGTGTGTGTGTGTGTGTGTGTGTGTGTGTGTGTGTGTGTGTGTGTGTGTGTGTGTGTGTGTGTGTGTGTGTGTGTGTGTGTGTGTGTGTGTGTGTGTGTGTGTGTGTGTGTGTGTGTGTGTGTTCGCCTTGTCTGATCTGATGCTCCGTAAAACTTCACATTGGCCTGTTTAGTGCCACCAGGAGGCTTATTTTTGCAAAACACATTTTTTTTGCCATTAATCCTACAGATGTTGTCCAAACATTACACAAATCAGTACATATTATCTCTATAGTCATGTCATCATGTCATGGCTAAGATCAACTTCTACTACCTGGCCTGGCAGAGACCTGAGGAGCACATTCTTCTAGATATTATTGTTTCCGATACAGCCGATAATACGGCACTTCAGTAGGGGTGGTTTGACGGGTTATGTAAACCATTCTGATGAGCTTAGTGCACACTACACAACTGCTTTAGCCTGACTCCATGTAAAGTAAATATCATATACCATAGTCTACATCGTCCTGCCCATAGGTACAATAGGGCACATTTTGGCTGGTGGAGAAGAGTGAACCAACAACATAGTACTATATCATGTGCATTGATACACCTAAATGTAAACCGCTGGAGTGTTTGCAGGAACAAATAAAAATGACAGACGCGTTTTCAATTGAGAATAAGCCATGGACTGGTTAGCAAAACATGGACTATCAATGCTAAAACAACTACGCAGGCCTATCCATAACATGTCATCACCTACATACATTACTATTTTCAAGGGGAAATAATCAATACTTGAGTGCTAACAATCTATTACTTATTTACAGTCTGCAAGTCACTACAGTTTAATATATTTTTGACTGTTCAAATCCTTACAGTGAGTTACGTTACGTTTCACGTAGATTGGTGCATTTATAGGTAAAAACTGGAATATCGACCACCATGAGACTGATTCGAAAAATTTCCAGTGGCATTTTTTCCTTGGCCTTGTTCATGTTTTTGAGGTATTTTGTTCAAAACCGACCAATGGTGGTTTGAGTTATGCTATATTGACTATATTTATATGACGTGTGACGAAGTATAAAATAATGCTTAAGTGCTTAAACTATGTGTTGATAAATATATTTAAAAAGTATTAAGATATAGATATAAAAATCGCTAAGAAAATAATGGATCGTTTCAGCCCTAGACCACTCGTCGCACATCAAACCATTATCCCAGGCGTTTTTGGGAACCTCCTTCTCAGCTAATGCTCTCTACTCTGCCCTCTCCTGGCCAGGTGGATGCCCTGCGCCTGCGCTTGGAGGAGAAGGAGGCCACTCTGAACAAGAAGAGCAAGCAGATCCAGGAGATGTCCGAGGAGAAAGGCACGCTCAACGGGGAGATCCATGACCTCAAGGACATGCTGGAGGTCAAGGAGCGCAAGGTGAACGTGCTCCAGAAGAAGGTACGGCAGATAGGCCTGTCACAATTATTACATAATCGTGATTATCGTGGATAGTCGCAATTATTCTTGCATAATTGTCATCGTTTCCATATTGAAACATTAAAAAAAAAAAAAAAAATAGCAAAAATAGCAGATCTACAAGCTTACAACACGTCACAGATCTACAAGCTTACAACACGTCACAGATCTACAAGCTTGCAACACGAGCTTGTAGAAAAAAAAGGAAAAAGAAAAATGATTAAATGTGTCTGTGATTTATTTGTATATTTAAGTTGTTTGTCATATCTGCAATTTGTGATTATTGAAACAGAAATACAAATTGTAACGTTCCAATGTTCAATGCAAAAAACACAATTAAATCGTTAATCGCAATTATTTGTATGTGACGATTTATCATCAACTTAAATTTGTAATCTTTTTTTCCAGTTAATGTTTTCAGTGGGATCTCGTGGTGCGTTTTATTGTGTGAAGTCATGCATACTGTGTTTGATGTCTGACGGTGGCTTTGTGTGCTGCTGTTTTGGTTTCTTCCAGATAGAGAACCTCCAGGAGCAGTTGAGAGACAAGGAGAAGCAGATGAGCAACCTGAAGGAGAGAGTCAAATCTCTGCAGGCGGACACCTCCAACACGGACACTGCTCTGACCACCCTGGAGGAGTCCCTCGCAGAGAAGGTGTGTGTGTGTGTGCGCGCGTGCATGTATATTTTACTAAGCCTTTATTTAACCAGGTACGTTTCATCTCTTTTTTGGGTGAAGCAAGGGGTATCGCTGAGACTACTACTGTTTTGAATCGTCTGTGGTGCATCTGGCTTGGCTGGACGTTATAACAAAACGTAATTGGCTGTTTTTTCTATGGGTTGGTGAAGAGTGCCATAGAAACGACTGACATAGAAACATAGCTTTTTCAGAAAACTGTCAGGATGTAGAAGACCTTTTTAGAATCTGATCTCAGGTCAAAATGGGTTAAACAATTAAATGGAAATAAGGCAAAGTACCTCAGTCTCTTGTGCATGTAAGAGACATCACTTAGATGGCAAAGGAGTGTATTCACAATAAATAAAGTGATAGTGCCAATGTGTGGAGAAGACTGCAATGGTGGCAGGGCTCGGCGCCTGTGTGCCATGCTTTTTCAACAGTTTAGCAGCCTGACCGCTTGGCCGTGGAAGCTGATACAGCTGTGAACCATGATCAGGTTGTGGCTCGGGTGGTGAGTGTTGGTGATCCTCTCATCCTTGGCTATATGTACTGCTTCTCATGAGATGTCAAAGAGATGGCAAACACAGCAGCAAGATTTGTGAACTGATAAAAAAAGGTTGGCCAATGGAATGCAACTACTCTAATGACTACTGCCTGTATGGAGTAGACCTCTAGACCAGGGGTTTTCTAAACATTTTTGGCTGGGGACCCCTGGAAATGCTTTGGCCATGTCTTGTGACCCCTGCCCCGCCCCCCTCCCCACCACCAATACAAACTGACTGCTAAAATAACCTTAATAGAGAGAACCAGATATAATCATTAAGGAAAGTTTATGCATGCACTATGTAAACTATGTAAACTTGTACATTTTTTTAAAATATATAATTTGGGGACCCCCCAAAATAATTTGGCGACCCCCCCCCCGAGGGGTCGCAACCCACGGGTTGAGAACCCCTGCTCTAGACATACTGTACAAAACAGAGCTGCTACTTTTACACACGTTTAAATTAGAGGCTTTCTTCTTTTTTGTATACTATTTAAAGTTTTGAGGAAAAATGCTGCTATTTGTCCCAAAATGACTTCAAAACGATTGCTACTATTTCAAAAAAGCTTTATACCCTGTACATAGCATGTATATAATGATGCAATGTGACATTTTACATTTTACACAATTCTTGCATAATTGTCAATCGTTTCCATGTTCAAAAATGTCCATGCATTTAAAAACAAAATCTAAAATAGCAGATCTTCCCAACTGTATTTTCCCCATTTTCAACAGTTTTATTATTCTTTGACACTTGCTTTGGCAATGTAAACATATCATTTAAAGCTCCTTTGAATTGAATTGAGATGTCCCGGAGGGAGGTTAATTACTCTAACATTTGCTGTCCTGGAGGGAGGTTAGTTACTTTAACATTTGCTGTCCTGGAGGGAGGTTAGTTATTTACGGTGACGGCGTGTATAATCGTCCCCCCCCCCCCCCCCCCCCCCCTCTCTCTCAGGAGCGCATCATTGAGCGTTTGAAGGACCAGCGAGACAGAGACGAGCGTGAGAAGTCGGAGGAGATTGACTCCAGCAAGAAAGAACTGAAGGAGCTGAAGGAGAGACTGAGCTTAATACAGGGAGACCTGTCAGACAGAGAGGTGAGATTCATGTGCTGTCTTGTATGTTAAATATATGTCCTGTGCCTTTAAGACGGTGCTTTTAAGACAGGAGGCCTAGTTCAGTTAATTAGTTGAGGGCATACAGGTGTGTTGAGTAGGTAGCAGCCTGCTGGTGTAGTTCAATTCAGAGGCGTATTCTCCATTGGGCCACCCGGGCCGTGGCCCAGTCTATTTAGAGCTGGCCCAGTCTAACTTCTCCAAACCGGCAGTGAAGAAAAACAACCTAACCTACATTAACAGCCCTTCACCTCCTGTGCATGCAAATATCTGTTAGTAGCGACCCACAGCCTTTATTAAATGGTCCCCCATTAGTGTGTGTGTCTGCCCAGTCAATACTTTAATCCACGCTACGCGCCTGGTTCAATTAGTCAGTTCTCAGTTGGAAAGCAGCAGACACAGTGTTTTTTTTTTACCTGTTCCAGTTTGACCTATTGGAGGCATCTCTGGTACGTTGTGTTTATGGTTGGATCTTATTTCAGATGTGTGTATTTTGTGAAGAATGTACATTGCATTTTCTAACATTTAACTACTGTTTGCAGCCCTTGTATGTTTTGTATAATGAAGAACACTGTTGAACCAGCATAGTACTTGCCGTAGTATTTTCCTGTATGGATACATAATACCTACTTGAATGTGTTATTGTATGCCAGCTAAATTGGAGTTAATTATTTTGTTTTCTACATGCTTTACATTGTGTTTATTGTATTGAAGTACATTGGCTCATTGTAAATGATGTTCTTTGCAGTTTTTACCCCACCTTGGATGTCACATTAAACAAGTGACGTCATACAGTGTGATTATTGAAGGAGGAGTTATCTGCCTGTCTGTCTGTGCAGGGCGCATAGGGGTGACAGAACAGTAAAAACAGAGCTTCCTATCCGGTTGATCTACAACAAACATCATGGATGGAGAAAAGACACCGTCAGTAAAAAGTGGTAATTCACAGGCATCTCGCTCATCCAGAAGCTCCTGCCGCTCATTTGCAGCAGCGACCACCGCTCGAGTTGAGGCTGAAGTAGCCAAAGCCAAGTTTAGATATGCTGAAAAGGAGATGCAGCTCAAGATGGAGAAGGCACGCCTGGATCAAGAGAGAGCATCTGCAGAGGCACGCCTAGAAAAGGAGAAGGCATTTGTAGATGCACGCTTGGAAATGTTAAATACCGAAAGTGCTGCAGCAGCAGCAGTAGCCAAGGCCGACGCCCTAGCAGCAGCTCTGGATGACATGGAGGTATACTCGGAGGCAAAGCCTAAAACAAACAAACCTAAACTTCTGAAACCTTGCGCTTGCAAAAGTCTAGGTTAATGTACAACAAACTGTGAAATGTGGTCTCTTTCTAACATCATCCCGGTGCCTAAAGCTGGAGACCTTTGAAAGCCAGACAACTACCAAGGCATCAGCCTGACGTGTATCATCGCGAAGGTTTACAACCGAATTATACTAAACAGGATAAGGCATGCCATCGGTCCTCACCTGAGGGAGAACCAAAATGGCTTTCGAGAGGGGAGGACTACCATAGTGCAGATATTGTCACTAAGGACAATTATCGAGGAGGTGAAAAAGGATAACTTGACTGCTGTACTCTGCTTCATCGACTTCAAAATGGCATTTGACTCGATCCACAGAGGTACGATAGTGAAGATCCTTGAGGCTTACGGTGTCCCTCCCAACTTACTCCGGGCAATAGAGACCATGGCCCTCATTTATCAACGTGATTTACACCCAAAAATGGGCGTACACTGGAATCACCGAATTTTCCGCATTTATCATTCCAACGTGACTTTGAAGTACGCCACGCCAAAATTCAGTGGAGTAGCATTGTCTGAACTGCTGACAGGCATCTAAAGTTATGTATTCATTCCTAATAGCTATAAAACGAATAAATATATACCATATATTTTGTAAAGGCATACATTGACGATGTGTAATATGAAATTGGTAGGATATTTCCAACTGTAGCCTACAAGCAATTAAAACCGCGCAATTAAAAACAATATAACATGTTAAGTTAGATGCTTAATCAAACAGTGCTTTACTGGCTCTGTTAAAACATGCGAGTGCATGTGTGCGATAAATAATCCCTGTCATTAAATAACATTTTGATTTTAGCATAAATGGACGTGCACGCCTGACATGCATATAGCCTGCCTATTTGCAATGATACAGGCTAAGTTAGTTGCTTAATCGTTCACCTAATTAAATAAGTGCTTTAACATTCAGATAAATTGCAGGTCCAGATCATCAGACCTACAGTAGGCTGAACGCTTATGCGAGAGCAATTTCGGGAATAGGGACTGGCGGGTGGCGGCACCGCTGTTTAAATCTAGTCATGGACAGTGGCGTCACTCGCAGTCACAGCAGTCCGACTCACGGGGGGTCGCTTTAACGTGCTCTGCACTGCGCACTTCTTAAAAATGGGTTAAATAAGTATCCTGACCTAGTACAAACCTATTCCATTCATGACGATGTAACTGTGATATGTGAATAATATTGCCTACTACTTGACAAAGGTTGTGCCCATTGGAATAATCCTATTGGCAAACACCGCTTTTTCTTTCCAGTGTGACAAAATGCACACTTGCAAGTACGTGCGACGCGCGTGTATGCGTGCGCGGACAGGCAGCGAGGCGAGAGGCGTTTCGGGGATTTCAACCGTGACATTTTTATCAAAGCTGCAACCAAATTTACGCCCAGATCAGCTGTTTAGGATCAGCTGTTTAGGATCACTTGATAAATGCTGTGCCGACATGATCGTACGCCAAAACCCACGCTCGAATTTAAGGCAGAATTTACACTCCATTGATAAATGAGGGCCCATGTATGCAGGAACAAGGGCCAAGGTGGTGACCCCAGACGGCAACAATGAGGAGTTTGACATACGGGCTGGGGTAATGCAAGGAGACACCCTAGCCCCCTTCCTCTACATCATAGTCCTGTATTATGCACTCAGGAAGGCCATCAGTAGATGAGAGCAGGATCTTTGCTTCACTCTAACACCAACGATGTCGAGACATTACCCCACAGTAGTCCTGACAGTTCTGGACTATGCAGACGACATCAACCTGCTCTCTGACAATGTGTAACAAGCACAGGAACTCTCAGGAACTCCTGAGAGTGGAATCCAAGTGTATTAGGATAAATGCCAAGAAAACTGAGGTTATCACCTATAACATCTCACCGGAACATCCACCTCTGACAACAGGAGGCACTGTGCTGAAGGAAGTCAAGGACTTCAAGTACTTGGGCTCATGGGTCAACTCAACCGAGCAAGATCTGAAAGTGAGGAAGGCACTTGAGGGCCCTGAATGGCAGGACCAGTGTATATAATTCCAACCTCCCCTGTCAAATCAAACACTGTTTATTCTATGCAACGGTAGAGTCTGTCCTTCTATATGGCAGTGAATGCTGGACCTTGAAGCCAACCCTGAAGAAGTCTCTGGACGGGTGCTACACCAGAATGTTGCGTGCAGTACAAACAGCAAGCAGAGAGATTCTCATTCAAGGTCTTCTGCAGTTTGATGGCCGTCCTGAAAATTATAGAGCTTGGAAATCATCTTTCATATGTACTACTGCAGACCTCAACCTTATGTCTAAAGCAGAAATTGACGACCTAATCAAGTAGTTAGGTGCAGACACAAGAGAACAGGTGAAACGCCTAAGTGTATGTCAGCAACCCTTATGAGGGCCTACAAAGAATACTGGGTACGTCTTGATGACTGCTTTGGTGCACCAGATGTAATCGAGAGCTCCCTACTGAAGCAACTTGACACCTTTCCCAAGATTACACAAAAGGACTGGAGGAAACTTTCAGAGTTGAGGGACCTGTTAATGGAGCTCCAGCCTGCAGCAAGGTCAGAAGAAGGGCATACCAGACTCTCTGTGTTAGATACTGCTCGATGTATTGCAGGTCTAGTACAGAAACTTCCCTTCAACTTTCAAGAGCAGTGGATGTCAGTGGGCTACAAATAAAAGTTGCAGCATGGGGTGCCCTTCCTTCCATTTTATATCTTTGTTGATTTTGTTACACAGCAGGCAGAAATGCGCAATGACCCCAGTTTCATCCTCCCTCCTCAGACTGAGCACACCAGACCAGAACAGCAGTACAGGAATGTCAACAGGACATCCATCTCAGCCCATAAGACGGACATTTCTCCAGACAGATGGTACTCAAGAGATCAATCCAGCAAAGTTGTGTCCTATACACCAAAAAATGCATCCTTTGCACAAATGCTGTGCATTCAGAGAGAAGTCACTAGAGGAAAGGAAAGCGTTTATAAAGGACACTGGCATATGCTTCAAATGTGTAGCATCCAACATGCATCTGGCGAGGAACTGTGATAAAAATGTACGGAATGTGGAAGTAACAGTCATTGCTCCACTCTGCACCCAGGACCCGCTCCTGTGTCAACGGGGCCCCTCGCCTCTTCTGAAGAACATGACGGGGAGAAGACCGACACTGCGTCAGCCATGTGTACGGAGGTCTGTGGCAGCAATATTGTCTGCGAAACATGTTCAACGACAATTCTTGTTCAAATGTACCCTTCTGGTCACCAGGAAAAAGCAGTCAAAGTCTATGCCATCTTGGATGACCTGAGTAACCGGTCCTTAGTGCGACCATAGTTTTTCACTCTTTTCAACCTAGACAGTCCAAGTTCTCCTCACAGCCTATAAACCATGCGGCAGATGAGCACATTGCTTTCAAATCTAGTATTTTAGACAGCAAAGTCACAATTCCCTTTTAATACCCATGCTGAGAGAGTGCAGCCATATTCCTGACGATTGGTCTGGAATTCCTACACCACAAGCTGCTCGTCATCACCCACACCTAACAACCTATTTCAGAGGAAATCCCAGAACTTGATCACAAGGCACACAATCATGTTGCTGATTGGCAGAGATATTATAAGAGCACATAAGGTGAGAAACCTGTTAAATGGACCACTTGAAGCTCCATACACCCAGAAGGTGGACTTAAACTGGGTTATAGTGGGAAACGTCTGCCTGAGCAAGATTCAGGAGCCCACCAACACCAAAGTCTTCCTCACAAAAACCTTGGATTAGAAGATGGTAATCAGTCAGTCAAGCCATGTTCTGATACTTACCAAGTGAAAGAGAACTTCGTTGACAACAAGCCTCCAGAGTTGAGCACCACAGTCCCAGAGAGCAGAACTTCAGTCCCAGCATCACTGAGTGACTGTCCTTCAAAGTCACACTCAAAACCAGTCACTGCAGCCAGCCTCCCAGGAGGAGATGGTCACTCTCATGAGACCCACTCATGAGCTCAAGGAGCCTTCTGCACAGTTGCTCGAGGAGTAAAAATGACTACAGATCTAGATCCCCTCGTCCAGATGGCGGCAGGTCATCCTTCTACAGCCACTCAAACTCTGAGAACTCGCACACTAAGGTCAAGGCAAAGAAAGAGAGCCAGAGGCCCAGGAACCCAGGGAACGTCAGTGGGGAGAAGCCCTCTACTGTGCTGGGAACCGGGCCCACGTCCTGCTCACGCTCCAGTGTGTGCCCACCAGTCCTGTCCCAGGGGGCGGTCCCGCTCTTACAGCTGGTGCCGGACTCTATTCCGTAGTCCCAGCTTCTCTTCCAGGAAGATCAAGATCACAGTTGTGAACAGAAAGAGGAAGAAGTTGTTCTCAGACCTGTAACTGAACATAATGTTTCACCTCTCCTTTGAGTTGCATTGGACAGTTATGAGTACTTATCTTAGTTAAAGTTATGGTGTTATCTAGAAATACCAGACGGGGAGTGTGCCGTCTTGTGTATATTAAATATGTTCTGTGCCTTTAAGACAGTACTTTTAAGACAGGAGGCCTAGTTCAGTTAATTAGTTGAGGGCATACAGGTGTGTTGAGTATGTATCAGCATGTTGGTGTAGTTCAATTAGCCAGTTCTTCTATTCTCACCTATGGTCATGAAGTGCGGGTAATGGCCGAAAGAATAAGGTCACGAATACAAGCGGACAAAATTAGTTAGGTGGCTGGCATCTTCCTTAGAGATATGGTGAGAAGTTCAGTCACACGAGAGAGACTCGGAGTAGTCACTGCTTCTTCGCCTGGAAAGGTTAGGATGCCTCTCGGGACGTCTCCCTAGGGAGGTCCTTGAGGCACCCCCACCCCCCGGGCAGACCAAGGCGCAGATGGAGGGATCGACTCACTCGCCTTGGGATCCCCCAGGAGGAAGTTACTAATGTTGCTCTGGAAAGGAATGTCTGGAGCTCTGGTGGAGCTGTTGCCCCAGCAACCCGACTATGAATAAGCGGTTGATGGATGAATGGATGGAGTTCAGTTGGAAAGCAGCAGACACACAGTGCATTTCTCTTCTCTCCAGTGGTGTTTGTTTGACCTGTTCCAGTTTGGCCTTTTGGAGGCATCTCTGGTACGTTGTGTTTATGGTTGGATCTTATTTCAGATGTGTGTATTTTGTGAAGAATGTACATTGCATTTTCTAACATTTAACTACGGTTTGCAGCCATTGTATGTTTTGTATAATGAAGATGAAGACATAATACCTACTTGAATGTGTTATTGTATGCCAGCTAAATTGGAGTTTAATCTTATATTTTCTACATGCTTTACATTGTGTTTATTGTATTGAAGTACATTGGCTCATTGTAAATTATGTTCTTTGCAGTTTTTTCCCTACCTTGGATGTCACATTAAACAAGTGAAGACTTCATACAGTGTGATTATTGAAGGAGGAGTTATCTGCCTGTCTGTCTGTGCAGGGCGCATAGGGGTGACAGAACATGACGTGCAGAAAACACACAATCATCCAATGGGGGATCCTATTTATATAGCCAGTGTCTGTGTTGGAAATAAAGTTTTATTCCCCCTGAGTCATGCTGCATGCCTACACATTATTATATATTATATGTGATTATTTTTTCAATCTATTTTCATGTCTGGTTCTTGGTTAATTGTGTTTGTCTGTCCATGTCCAGACCTCTCTGTTGGACCTCAAGGAGCATGCCTCGTCACTAGCCTCCTCCGGCCTGAAGAAAGACTCCAAGTTGAAGAGTCTAGAGATCAACTTGGAGCAGAAGAAGGAGGAGTGTCTCAAACTGGAGAACCAAGTCAAGCGGGTAAATACATATTGTCCCATCTCTGATTCTGATCCTATTCTTTATGAATTGAATACACAGGACCACAATGTAAAATAAGCCCTGAGGGCTTTTTGCGTTATCCTTTTAGCACCATTGTGTAAGCGTACCACTGTACCATTTGCAAATGGTTAATAAAGTACGGTATTCAATATATAAATCAATCCCTCATCTGCTCATGTTGATCTGGATTCAGCTGCCTGCTAAACTAACTGTTGGCTGGTCTCCGTCAGGCTCAGAATGCAACCCTGGAGGCCAAGGCCAACACGGAGCTGACGGAGCGCATTGCCACTCTGGAGCAGGAGGTGGCTCGTCACAAGGAGGACTCTGGGAAGGCTCAGGCTGAGGTGGATCGCCTGCTGGACATTCTCCGGGAGATGGAGAATGAGAAGAATGACAAAGACAAGAAGATCGGCGAGCTTGAGAAGTACGTCTGGGGTGTGTGGGTGGGACGGGTACCGGTGTTGGTTTGAGTGCATACAGCGCCCCTCCCTGTGTTTGGATGTACACTTAAACCTGTCTATCATGTGCCGCTGTGAGCAGAGACGCCGCAGAACCCCTCCAGTAGAGCTGTGACATCTGTTCTGTTCTCTCTTCTCCTCATCTTTTTTTGTCTCCTCGCTTTCCTTTGTGCCTGAATCTGTTTCTCTCTCCTCCCTTCTTGTCTTTGCACTTGGAAATCTATCACCTCAACAGTCAGGCCTCCAGGTTAGTACTTTATGCTCTCTTCTCTCTTTCTCTCTCCCTTTCCCTTTTACCATCGTGTCCTCGTTTGTGTCTCCAGAGTACAAATCCTTCACTTTGCTGCATTCCTTCACTCCCTTTTCCTTCCTTTCGCATCCTCCATCACCTCTCCTCTGCATCGTATCATGAGCTATAAACCTCTGCCTGCCACAGCCTCCCTACCATGTCTCTCATCCCATTTTAATTCCTCCACTCACTATTCTCACTGATTCTTAGTTGGACCTGTGTCACCGATAACGGGGCCTTGGCCTTGTAGGTTGGCGCCTCTCCGGTCTCTAATGCTGTACTCATGTTACCCCTGTTGCTGTGACTGCATGAAGGACTATGAAGGACCAATCAAAGAAGGTGGCATCCCTAAAACACAAGGAGCAGGTGGAGAAGAGCAGGAATGCCCGGCTGGTGGAGGAGGCCAGGAAGAGGGAGGACAATATGTCAGAGAACTCTCAACAAGTCAAGGTGATGAGGCGTGTGTGTGGGGGCTCAGTTCTTAGCTGGTACGGATACTATGGCGCTCGCCTCACATTTGACAGCACACCCGCATCCAGTACATATTTTGACAGTCTTTCAGTCCGTTCGTCCGTCCTTCCTTCTTTCCTTCCTTTGTGTCCTTATATAACATTTTCGTTGTATTTTTAGGACAACATTCGTCAGAAGTCGGAACGTATCGAGGAGCTGGAGGAGGCTCTGAGAGAGAGCGTGCAGATCACGGCCGAGAGGGAGATGGTGCTGGCGCAGGAGGAGGCAACAAGGTCACTCCAGGAAAGACAGGTATGTGCCTCTTGAAGCCGGTCCCAAGACACAAACGGACAACACACACGTTTACATTCACGTGCCAAGATTCTCTAAATTCTTTCTTCCTTCTCATCTCGGTTTGCCATCGTGTGATTTCTCGTCCTTTCTTTCTGCGCTTACTCTCTCTCTTCCGGCTTTCTCAGCTTTAGTTTTTTCTATCTTGTCACTTTCTTTTTCTCTCTCTCTCTCTGCTACACACTGCCTCTCAGAAGCACTCACTCAAACCAATGCATGAGTCTATCCACGCCCACTTACAGTGGTCTAAGGTACGAGCCCAGGTTACCACCTCCTCATTGTGTTTGACCCCCCGCCTTCCCCATCTGTGATCAGCAAACAAAACCCCTTTAAGTGCAGCCATATTTACCTGCTGTTTACTTTATAAAAATAAACAACTTTTATTATGCGTGTAAACTTAAGATTGTGCATCCAAAATATTGCATTCATTATTCACCCGCTCCTTTGTGTGTTCAATTTACATAGTGGCCCACCACTCATGTATGGATTCGAAGTAGTGTTGTGTTCTTTGAAGTAAATACCAGGTAAATACAAAAATAAATGATAAAATTAAATTCTACATTTTATATGTACGTCTTGCTACCTGTGTCAGAGCTGCCCCCACTCTTCCCCAATAGTCCTTCTTATATTATGTCACCTTAAGTCCACGGCAGTCAGTAAACACATTCGATGGTCAATGCTGGCTGCATTCTTCTCAGATTCATTCAGCTCAAGAAGCTCTTTTTACTCTCTACTCTGTCTTTGTGTGTGGGGGTGTGTCCAGATGGAGGAGTTGTTGGGGGCTATGGAGAAGGTGAAGCAGGAGCTGGAGTCCATGCGGGCCAAGCTGGCCTCCACCCAGCAGTCTCTGTGTGAGAAGGAGGCTCACCTCACCACCCTGAGGCAGGAGCGGAGAAAACACCTGGAGGAGGTCCTGGAGATGAAGTAAGAGACACGAGCTCTCTTAGAAGTACACACACATTAATGTCCTCAGTTGTTATTTAGCTCTTGGGAGTGTCAAATTGGAGCTTAAGAACTTACACAAACGGGTCCATTTGGTTCCAGAGTTAAATGAACAACTGGGAATTTTCCAGTGCACGTCTGCGCAGCCCATTTATTTGCTCGCCTGCCGGTTCTGAAATGTCAGCCAATTCCGGCCCTCCCCCGTTTGTTTTCCAGGGCACCTCGTCGCCTTGTCAATAATAAATGATAATCGAGCTATTTACAGTACCTGTGACATTAAATGCCATGCATGTTTGCATGTGTTCTGTGCTCTCCTCACAGGCAAGAGGCGCTGTTGGCTGCCATCAGTGAGAAAGACGCCAACATTGCTCTGCTGGAGCTGTCCTCCTCCAAGAAGAAGAAGACCCAGGATGAGGTGGCCTTGTTGAAGAGAGAGAAGGACCGGCTGGTGCAGCAGCTTAAACAGCAGGTGACGAGCGGCTCTTTATTTGCTGCTTTTGCATAAGACCATAGTGCCCACTGCCTAGCAACAGAGGTCTGTCTAGCAGGTTCCGGTAAGAGTGGCACATTAATAATACATTACAAGGTTTGTTTATCGCCCACCAAAAAAAAACGGACACTTGTCACAATCTAGTTCTGTAGTGTTTTGTGAAGATATCTTGTTTAAGTTCTTGCAACACACTAACAATATTAACCCTGGTGTCCCTAAGTAAAATTGGAAGCATTTCCCTCTCAAAAAAAAAAAAAATCAGGTGTGTGTGTGTGTGGGCGGGTGGGCCTGCGCAACAGTGACCCTTGGTGGAAAAACGCTATTTCCGTGCTCGGACAGATACATACAGACACACACATTGCTGTGTGTAGGAGTGGCTAGCACCACTCAAAATAGCTAAAATATCTACTCTACAAGCTCCAATGCGACACGTCACATTGCAATGCTTTGCGAGCTTGTAGACTGACTAGTTTCATCTGTCCTACGACGAAGTGTAGATGGCGCTTAAATTAAAGTAGTATTTGCCACTTTCCTTAAAAAGAGAAAAGAGATCTTGCATGGAAACATTATTATGCAGAGCAGAGCTGCTAGGCATGATGGTCTACTTTACATAAAACCAGATTGTGTGGAAGGGGAGAGACTATTTACATCCTCAAGTGGCCTGACTGTTGACGAGGATGGGTTTTTCTGCATATGCTTTCAAGACGGTTTGAATAATGCATTTCACCAGAGTAGTCTTGCTCACCTTTGACTGTGAAAGGAAATGACAGTGACAACTGTTTAAACCACTGTGATCTTCCAGAGCAACGGCTGCTATTCATATTAAAACCCTTTTCATCCGAATTCGGTCACTGACGTCTTGGGTTTCTTCTCTGTTTTCCTCTTCTCCCCCTGTGCGCCTCCAGACTCAGAACCGCATGAAGCTGATGGCAGATAACTACGAGGATGACCACCTGAAGACCACCCCCGACCAGACCAATCACAAGCCCTCTCCTGATCAGGTAGCTTTTTATTCTTTCTGTCCATTTTGCTTGGATGGATTTGCCAACTCACTATAACAAGCTTCTGTCCGATTCCAATAACTTCTGTCACATAGGTGACTAATTAACATGATAACAATTTAGGACTAATTTATATTTTTAATAAGGTTTCAGTCTTTTGAAGTAGGGTCTTTGTCATAACACAGGTGAACCGCAATCTCCTCTCTAACAGATCTACAAGTCTACGTTTTGAGCTGTTTGTTCCTGTCTTACTCTTGGCGTTGTATGCATTGCACACTAACCACATGTTCCTTCCTGATGCTGCGACTGGCTTCACCTGTGCCCAACAGGATGATGAGGAGGGTATTTGGGCATAGCCAAGCTTTTGCCTGCCCCCTCTCTCTCTCTCAGCCGTTTTGTTCGTAAGGGTGAGCACGTATGACAGCCAGACTCGTCAAACCATCCTTCATTGTTTCGTCCACGGCATGCCTACTCATCTTTCCATTCGTTTGTTTTGCCGTCGTGCATTGGGTGTGTTTGTGTTGGATGTGGGTGTCTCATCTCATCTCATCATTCGTGCTTGTGTGTTCATTTGGCATTTCTGAGAGCAAAGCACAGCCATCAAGGACGTTAAAACCATGCAACCACTTGTCCACTGACCGGAGTCCCCCAGGGTTCTGTACTAGATCCGCGAATATATGTAGCCCTCTTTATCAAATCTCTTTGCTGAAAAACCAATCTACAAGCGTTGTGAACTTGTAGATATACTATTTTTTGCCCATGAATAGGCATGTTGGGGTTCAAGTGGTTAATGGCTTGTGTGGAAGGGATCATCGCAGGTTGCATGTGCCGTGTGCACCCACACATTCAGAGTGAGATGACTTTGTGCCCGGCTCAGTGTGTGTCTGCAAAAGCATATACTGACACGGTATAGATCAGTGGGTTTCAAACATTTTGTGCCCAAGGCACACCAAAGTGCAAGTGAAAATCTCAAGGCATACCTATATTCATATCTATGCAAAATAGCCTCTATAACACACTTTTATCAATCATATAACTCTGTTTATTTCTATCTACAACACACGTGTGGTGAATGTCACATGTGGAAATTTACGAAATTTCACTTTACAGAAATGTGCTAAATGAGAAGCATAATTCCGATGTGTTTGTGAAAGGTCAGTTTGAGTAGCATGGTGTTGAGGCCAGAGACTGTGCATGCATGTTTGTTTTTGTGATGTGAATACCATTTCAGTTGTGTTGAATATGATCCAGTGTTTGTGTTTTTGTGTAAGTGGGGTTTTCTTTCTTCTTGTTCTTCTTCATCAATACAGTGGGCTGTATTTTGCGTGTCTTAAGTACCAGGTCTTATTACTTAACTTAAGACCTGGAGGCGTGGTCAATGCTCTTTGGCTTTAGTTGTTGTTGATGTTTAAAGGGTCAGGACACCGCCCCCCTCCCCCCTCGTCATTTATTTGATCTGAATTGAGAAATTAAAAGAAACATAAAATGCAGGCGTGGCTATCGTTGTGTGGGGATGGGGGGGAGTCGAGTGTGCAGCATATCATTCTTTTCTGAAACGATGCCACAAAAAGCGAATTCTGAAAACAAAAAATAAAAGTAGCTGTTGCAGGTGTAAAAATAATACAGATTCCGCAACTTCGTGGCATATTTACCCCCTAAAACCTATACATCGTTTACAAACGTTAGAATCCAGCGTCTCCAGTTCTGTTGTTTCGGCATGTCTTCGACACTACAAAACACTACATCTGTTGTTTCAGCGTGTCTTCGACACTACAAAACACTACATCTGTTGTTTCAGCGTGTCTTCGACACTACAAAACACTACATCTGTTGTTTCAGCGTGTCTTCGACACTACAAAACACTACATCTGTTGTTTCAGCGTGTCTTCGACACTACAAAACACTACATCTGTTGTTTCAGCGTGTCTTCGACACTACAAAACACTACATCTGTTGTTTCAGCGTGTCTTCGACACTACAAAACACTACATCTGTTGTTTCAGCGTGTCTTCGACACTACAAAACACTACATCTGTTGTTTCAGCGTGTCTTCGACACTACAAAACACTACATCTGTTGTTCAGCGTGTCTTCGACACTACAAAACACTACATCTGTTGTTTCAGCGTGTCTTCGACACTACAAAACACTACATCTGTTGTTTCAGCGTGTCTTCGACACTACAAAACACTACATCTGTTGTTCAGCGTGTCGCTGTTGTTTCAGCGTGTCTTTGACACTACAAAACACTACATCTGTTTCAGCGTGTCTTCGACACTACAAAACACTACATTTGAAGAAACTACTTGTGAAACACTAAATTTGACTTCTGCTAGACCAGGGGTTCTCAACCCGTGGGTTGCGACCCCTCGGGGGGTCGCCAAATTATTTTAGGGGGTCCCCAAATTATTTAAAAAAAAGAAGAAAAAAAAAATTAATTTTTAATTTTCACGATTTTTCAAAAATAGCAGACCTACAAGCTCATAGCGCGCCACTCGGTGGCGCGCTATGAGCTTGTAGATCTGCTATTTTTCAATAGCTAAATTATAACATAATGCTTAAAACACCAAAAGGGGTTCCCACCCAAAATGGGTTAAGGTTATTGTAGCAGTCAATTTATATTGGGGGTCGGGAGGGGGCGGGGCGGGGGTCCCGAGACATTGCCAAAACATTTCCGGGGGTCCCCGGCCAAAAACGTTGAGAACCCCTGTGCTAGACGAGCGGGAGAGAAGTGTGTTCTGTTCAGAAAACGGCTTGAAGTGGAAAGCAAAGCAAAGTTCTTTGTTTACCCAGGGTGAATGGACTAAGCTCGAGATGCTTGTTTACAGCCAGACCCTGCTCATAGGGTAGGGGTTCAATGCCTTGCTCAAGGGCACTTCAGCGGTGGTAATTTTAACGTGCCGGTCCGGGGATTCGAACTGGCGACCTTCCGATAACAAGACCGCTCCGCAAACCGTTCGGCCACTGCTGCAGTGGTGTATGAAACAGTGCTGTGCGTCTGCTCAGCGTAGCATGTCTGTATCTCGTTAAAAGGGAAACGAACCACGCCGCCGTAATACAAATTATATGAAACACACATAAATATTAATTAGATATGATACGTCACGTCGCAGAAATCGAACGTATGTATGTAATGTGTAACGAGTGGGCCAAATATTTATTTTCACCCAGAAACCTGGAAATAGGCTAGCTACAGAAACGGCAGAATGCTCTTAAATCAGAAGCCTATGAGCAAACTGTACTATGTCATTGCTCCTTATCACAAAGGACACAAAATATTATGTTAAAATCTAAGAAAAGGTGATTTTGGGTGTCCTGTCCCTTTAATCTAATATTATATATTTATTTTCTTTTTCTTTTCTTATTTTCTTTTTATCTCAATCCCTGATTTCCTTATTTTCTACTTCCTAATCCTTACTCTGATTCTCACTTCCCATTGCTCTCTCTACCCACCCTTCTTACCCACCCCGCCGAACCCGCAGATGATCCCCCCTCTTCTAGCCCTGTCCCAGAACCGCAGTAAGCTCAAGCTCTACATCGCCCACCTGACAGACCTCTGCCACGATCGTGACCCCAGCATTCTCAGCCAGCTGACCGCACCCTCTCACTATGATGACAGCGAGCCCCCAGCCTGGGAGGAGGAACTTCAGAAGATGACTCTTGAACAGGTATTGGAGGAGAATGCGCTTTTCCTCCCTGAAATTACACACAATTGGCGACGCCCCCTTCTGTGACACACACGGAATTGCCTCTCATATGAGCGGACCGCATTAACTTTCTGTGCTGCTAGCTGTTAGCGTAAATCCCAGTTGCCAATGTCACCATCCGCATCCACTTTAAGAGAAGGATTTTGCCAGTCCCCACACGCACTCGGCACACACACTCTGCTATCATTGGCGGGGGGGTACGAACATGTACGTAGCTGGCAGATAACGTCCCATAGCTGGGGGGTACGAGTATTTTTGTACCTGGCGCAAAATCAGTTAACTCCCAGAACCCCTGCTAAACCAGATGGCACCATGGTGTCACCGTTAAGCATTAGCCTTCCAATCCCAGTGCCTCGGGTTCGAATCCTTCTTATCAGTGTTTATTTTAAAGATGGAGTGCCATGTTTTTTTTTTCCCACCCTAAAACATGATCATCAGGTATTATTATTATATAAAGAGGAAGATTTTTTTCAAAAGTGTACAGTATTTGTTAAAATGTCGTTTTTACGTGATGCGTGAATCTCGTTTGCATCCGAGCATAGGCATGGTAACACCCCGTCTGCCTGTGATTGGCCTACCGACGCTGCCCGTCTTGACTGTCCTCCGAGACGTGAGGTTACTCCGTGATGAGATTGTGTAATAAATAATACAAGAGAATGACAGCTTGGCACACGCGACAGAATGCAGCCTTGTAACTAACTTTTTTGTAGAAGAGGCAAACTAATATTGTTTATGCCATTTGCTTTGATTGAATAATTGATTGTACACGTAGGCCTACGTTGTACTATGATTTGATATGGGTGTGTTCTAAATAAAGTGTTGATTATCGTGTATTAATCTAATTATAGTAAACTAATACTATTACACTAAAAAGGATAAAGATGAAGGGAAAATAGACCTTTTTATAGTACAATAATGTTTCAAGTTTACACATACAAGCAAATTACACAATGATCAACACAAACACTTTATTTTAGAACACACCCAAATCAAATCATATTACTATTATTTCCCACCACGGAGAGTAGCATCAGACTATCCAGCATGCGTATATCCACCTCGGCGGACAGTCAAGAAGGGCAGCGTCGGTAGGCCAATCACAGGCAGGTGGGGCGTTACCATGCCTATGCTCGAACGCAAACGAGATTCACGCGGTGGTGATGGGTGGTGATCCACCTGAACTGAAACCGCACTCACAGCTGTTGTTGTATGATAAAGGGGGAGGGGTTAGGGTTGGTTGTGATGTCACAATATCCGGTTTTTTTCATTGGCCCATTTGACTGTCAAGGTGTCAGCCTCCAGGAAGAACCCCTAAATACAAGGGGAAGACGACATTGCACATAACAACCACACCAAGGGGTCTATTGAGGTACTGTTCTACAGCTCCCAGAGTAGTTTATTTGAAATGAACAACGTTTCGACCCAACGTCGAAACATTTCAAATAAACTACTCTGGGAGCTGTAGAACAGTGTGCAGACTCGTTCCTTTTCCCTGTACGTAACTTTTTGTTCTGCACCTGAAGATTTTTTTTATAGATGTGCGTGCTTCCCTCTGGACTTTATTTCTAATATAGGGTACAGGCTTTAGTTTAGACATACTATTGGTCCGACTGTCACCGCAAGCACGGGAGCAGCACATGTTCAACTGCATGTCCGACCGTTGTACCCGCATGTCGGTCCGTTGGTGTGTCTAATCTGCGTGTGCATCCCTCTAATGAAGTACTGTCACCTCATAAACACATGAAAAACTGGAAAAATACAAAGATACGGCACTCCATCTTTAAGGTTAGGTTTTAGGCATATGACTTTTTTTATGCCACTCGGCATTTTACAATGACAGAGGCGCATCGTCTCTGGAACGAGAGGCACTACCGAACGCCGCTAGAGCCGACTTGGCGCTGTTCGAGTTATGTACTGATAGACAGAATCGTAAATAATAATAATAATTCTGCTAGTCTGAACTGACACGCTCTCTGCCCTCTCCTAGCTGGAGCGTGAGCTGGAGTTGTGTGAGAGGGAGAGCGGGGAGCTGCAGGAGTATGCCAACTCTGTACTGCAGCAGATCGCCGACTACTGCCCCGATATCCTGGAGCAGGTCGTCAATGCCCTGGAGGAGTCATGCTGATGTCCGACCTCTGATAATAAATGTAAAAATAAAAACCCACACACACCAGCCCCCACTATGTTCTTATCAACACCGAACCCTCGTCTTCAAACCCCTCCACATGGGGTGGGGTGCTTCGTAGGGAAGCCCTATATACTGGGATATAATGGGAGGGTCTCTCATGACATAACTACTCTTCTGTCCCATATACCGTATGTCTACATTGTTCAGTGTAGAGCCAGACCGACGATATATGCAGCCGATTTTAACCACTTTTAACCTGGTGTCCCTATTTTGGGCATGTCATTATAGCCAAACATAATAAAAACGTTAAAATAGACGATCTACAAGCTCACAAATGATGTTGCAACGCAATGCAGTGAGCTTTTAGATCAGCCTTTCAAAAATATATATTCTTTTGCGTATAAATGTAATATTCTCAAATGGAAACTGATTAGGTTGATTAGATTGATTAGAAAATGTTGAACTTTTTGGCAAAATATCAGTCAAAACAGTGGTAATCAGTGGTTTTATGACTCTCCAAAGTCGGGATCAGCATCGGACACAAATCTGGAATCGGTCAGGCTCTAGTGTAGTGCTTCATTTAGAGTAGATTACTAGCCTTCAGATACAGCAAAAACCGTGTTCTGTGTTTGTGCTTCTGTGGTCCTTAACTTGTTCTAACAAACTGGTTTAGTTCAAGAAGGGAAAAAAACTGGGTCAGTTGCATTCCTTATTTGGGGCAGGAAAGCACTTTTCTGTCTGGGTGGAATGTGGGAAACGTCTGCTTTCTGGGCAGACAGGAAGGGAGAAATGCTCCTGTGGGTGAGTAGTGTGGAGGCATGTACTGTAGATACATTTTTGTATTATCTTTTTTTGCCAGTGTTTCCAATGTAGTGGGTAGGGAGGGACCCAATGGCTGTATTATTGCCACGTTGTTGTTTCTTCTTGCTGGTAGATTGAGACTGGCTAGAAATAACCGCAACGGATGGAAATCACTGATTAAAACCAAAAAAAGAAAGGGTGCATGTTCTAATATTTCCTTTCACAGATTAGAGTTGTGGATCTGTCAGGATTCTTTGGCTCTAGCCTCTAGGTGAGTTTCATTGCATTTTCTGCGGTTGGGTTACAGGCATAATGGGGATTTATACAGGATTTCTGGCAGTGGATCCTCGCCTGAACTTTGACATAATTCTCCCGTTTGGGTCAATATTTAATGTGGGAAGCTCTTAGTTTTCACACAAATAGTTCTCAATTTAGGATGAGACTGGAAGCGAGAGAGAGAAGAGCTTAATCTTGGTAAACGTTGATTTTTTTTTTTATGGTTTGCACACAATGTTTACTTGGTATGCAATGTTATTTCTTTTCAGAATGTTCTAGTGGCCTTGGAGCAGTACTGGACCTAATGTTGGGGATATTTAGTCCTCTGTACTATTGGTGCTAAGGCAATTTTCAATCTGACCCATTGACCATCCAGTCTCATCCAAAGTTTCTATAGATGTTAGTTAAAGCCCACATAAACATTATTTTGCTTCTGAATGATTCGCTGAAAAGAAAATGCAAGTGATGCCCCTTTCTTGTATTTTTTTATTTTATTTTTTATTTCAGGGCAGAGGTTTTTGATTAATGATATTGCATCACATTCAAAGGAAGAGTCACTTTTCAGTGGATTTTGACTTTTTAGATCAGTTTGTAAATAACTCGACAAATAACACAATACAATGACTCAATAAAGGTAACTAGTGGAAGATGTTGTGCATTCTTTAAAAAAATCGGAGAAGTTAAAAGCAGTGCAGTTGTCTTTTGTGTCTAATTTTGTCTTTAAGACAAAAGGTTTGTGTGACGGTACTGCCATAATTTGCGGAAAGTCATGTTCTATAGATAGAGATATATATATATATATAAATATACATATATATAAAAAATATGATGTTTACCATATGGATATGCATTGAATGTTTGCACAGAATTTTGGGGAGCATGCTGCTCTGAACAAAATGGACGTGAAGTTCGTGTCCTCTTGAGAAAAAAAACTGAGGGATGAAATGTGTCAAAAAAGCAAACTTTTTTAAGTGTCAATGTGTGAATTGCAAATGTTTTCAAACCGTGACTGTGTGATGGGAGAGTACTTCACTTGTGTTTATTTCTAATAGTAATTTTTATATAAGTCCACCACATAGTGATGTAAATGTATTAATCATTTCAAGTATTTTTTGGTGTGTTCGTGTGGGTGCTGCAATTACAAAAATGTTTTCTCTTTTTCATGCAGACAAAACTAAGACTCCGACCATGGTCCTCTAGCCTGATCAGTACTAGTAACCTACACATTGATTTTTAATTTGCTTACAACCATATGGGTCTCTCAAAGCAGATACTTTTGTTTTTGTTTGAACAAAAACTACTTCTCACTTGGAAATATGTTATGAATTTGTGTCATCATTGAATGACCAACAGTAGCTGGTAACTGGACATTCATAAAACCATGAAGAGTAATATGCTTACGTACTTTCAATGTCAAGTGTCATACCCAGAAGGACCTAAATTGGAAACTGTCTTTTGCATTATCATTTGGCCTCCGGTTAGTCACCTTGTTATTGAATTGAGATCGCATCTTTCTCTAGTCCATTCTTTTGAATCACTAATCTTTCACTAGAAAGAATGGATTTCAAAGTGTTGAGTTCCCTTACTTTGGCCTGTGTATCCCTGCCCTTGCCTTAATGTCTTGTCATCTGTTTTTAATCGTTCCTTTCAATTCTTCATTCAGGAGCACAGAGCTGATTAAGGGGCTTCTATCATGTTCACTGTAATCATTTCTTACTTTTCTTTTGCATTTGTAAAAGAAATGTACTGCCTTCTGTCTGTTTGTGTTAATAAGAAACAAACTGTGTAAAAAGAAAGCAAAACAGATGTTTGTGAGTATTTGCATTTTGTATGTATGTAAATAAATATATCTATCAGTCTTGAATGATTATCAATTTAAAGTTAATGTGCATATTATGTTGGGACACAAAACATACAAGTTATAAGCTTGATAAAAACAAGCCCCCTTATGTTGAATGTTGACATAAGAAAACTACTGAAAACTACTAATTTTCTGCTTTAATTGCTTATGCATAACCTGAGGTGACCACTGTACTAAGGTTTTCATGTTGCAGTCACGATGAGCCGCTACATAAGGTTTGTAAGTTCCAAGAGCTGGATGGGCCATGCAATGTGCAATGTACGTAAATCTGTACAAAAATAGGTTTATTCTGAGTGAAGTGTAACTTTGAGTATCCAACATGGGTATTATCACCCTGTCCAGATGGCCTTACATGTTCTGGTCTGCTGCTTCCACTAGTTGCACTTTACATAATCATTTTGACATTTGATCCCATGTAATTATCTTTATCAATATCACATGGATTAAATATATATCTCACAACTGAACATTTTGTCAGGCTAAATCCTTAATCTGCAATTTGTTTAATAGCATGAAAGGAGCCCCATCACACTAGCGCAGTGTTTCCTGAACTATTAGCAAATATGTGGAAATATGTTTGGGTTTATGCAAGATATTTGAACATGTTGCTAGTTTTAACAGTTCGAATAATCTTTCATCTTAAAATAACTAACCTATAATGGTTCCATAGAAGACATGCTGTCTATGGAAATCAAATGACTGAAATTAGTTGTGGTGGCAACCTTTAATCCATGTCCATGATAAATTTGTGCTTTCAAGTTTTGCACATTACATTTGCTTTAAAATGAATTAGTCCTGCAGAAACTGCAGTTTGAAATTATTGCAACATAACCAAGTAGTTTATCGATCTATAAGATTAAATTGGTTCTCACTTCTCAAATAGTCTATTCTAGAATTGAGGATCATCCTCTAACTTCCGCTAAATTTTCTGCTACTCACAAATAGGACAATGATTCACCACAAAATATTGAAACATAGTTGCCATCTTTATTCATAAATATCACTACAGTATGAATATAAACAATTTTAAATTACTGCTTTAACTCAGTCCAATACTATGTCCTTGAAGCTTCTCAGGAGAGAAGACCGGTGTACTGTTAGCAGGTATTGCATATAGACTTGGTAACTATGCTTAGTTGAAGTCATGTTGACATTGACAATAGCCTGTGATCAGAGATTAGCATACTGTAATATGATATGGCATTTCCTCAGGAATAAGAAAGTGACAGCCAACTAAAATAGGTAAAAGAAAAAGAAAAGCAATCATCTCACTTCAATTTGAAGTACAATGTTTTGGACAACAGTCATTCATTACAAAAAATATTTATTACATAAGCAAAAATACATCGGCCAAAGAAATCTTTTTCTATCAAAATTGTCCATCCAAGGTACTCCAGACTTTTGTGTGGGAAGTGTTAAAATGACTAGCTATTATTTTGCAATGACATTTTCTGAAATATCAAAACCTCCATTGGTAAATGTCCCAGAGAAACATGTGATTTGAGTTTCCAAGGCAGTAGGCACTCCTGTTTTGTTGATGAGTGAGGTAGCTAGCTAATGAGTACTTTACATAGGCCTAGGTGATACAAAGTACGGTAAGTACAGCAATTGAGAGCACAAGAATGAAAACTCAAAAACTGTATGGGATTAAGGAGTGGAATACTGCAGTGAAGCTGAATACTCAAAACTCCAATATTCCAGTGATTAATGTTGATTCCCCTCTCCTAGTTTAGTCACAGTATAGTAGGCAAAGGTAACAATGGATATATAAACAGTCCATCTCAGTATATGAGTGAACATTATAAACAATGATGACACTTAAGCCTAAGGAGAGCGTTCACCGAACTTTCTCACTCTCAGTCATCTGCCATAGTCCCAAATTTAACACTTTAAGGCACGGGAGTTGTGTTATCCTCTCCAGGCCTCTCTTGGTGATCTTGGTACAACCATACAAGTCAATCCCGGTCAGCTGTGTCAGGTGGTCAGCAATCAATTCCAGCCCCTTGTCTGTGATTCTGACACACTGGCCGATGTTGAGGGTCTTTAGTTCATGCATCTGGCGAACCATCCTGTTAATTCCATCATCGCTTATGTGGCAGGAGCAAAGGGAAAGGGACTTGAGCTGATACAGTCCTTGGGCAATGTAAGCTAGGCTCTGGTCCCCAACCTTATCACAGAAGGACACATCTAGTCCAGAGAGCTGAAGAGAGCCCATTGCCAGATGCATTATCCCAGTGTCACTGATGTTGTCACAGGAGCGCAGGTTCAGACTGCACAAGTGGGTCATATGTGAAAGGTGGATCATACCTGCATCCGAAATACCCCCGCAAAAGCTGAGGTTGAGCACTTTGAGCTTGTTTAGGCCCTTTGAGACGTGTTTGAGGGACAAGTCTGTCAGTTTCTGGCAATCCTGCAGCGTCAGCTGCTCCAGGGACAAGCAGCCTTCCGCAGCACTCCGGGTCATCCCAGAGAGGTGACCGATGCCAACATCAGACACATGCCGGCAGCTGCGCAGGTTAAGGCTTTTCAGTCTGTGCAAGCCCCAGGCAATGAGCAACAGGCCTGTGTTTGTGATATTGCTGCATCCTCCCAGTTCAAGCACTTCCAGGTTTTTTAGATACTGAGCAATCCGGCCCAAACTAGAGTCAGTGATCTGTTTGCAAAGGCTAAGATTCAGAACCCGCAAGGATGGAATGTCCTGCACAAAGGCATGCCCAAGTCCGTTGTCTGTGAGGTTGAAGCATCCACATAGGTTAAGGCTTTCAATGTGTGGCATCCCCTGTATCACGTAGCTAAGACTTCGCCTTAGGCTAAGAATCTGAACTTTTTTTATCCCCCTCGTCTGAAGACTTGGGAACAGGGACGGATTGGCTCTCCGAAGATGGAGCTTAGCTTCCACCCCCCTCCATACAGACTTGTGGTAGGACGCGTCTCTCCAGGCCGCGCACACTTGGGCCACTCTTCCTTTGTCCTTAACGTCGAGATAGCTGAAAATGATAGCCAAAATCTCCGGGAAAAGGCAGGATATGTGCGTCTCCATTTCAAACATGGCTGCAGACTGTGTGGTCTCTGCCGTCGTGGTGGTAGCAAGCACGATATTGTCGTGGCTAGCCTCGCCAAAACTGTCCTGCCGAGGTTGCTTGGCTGGCTAAGGTGGGGAACGAAAGCTAACGTTAGCTAGCATACGAGCGAGCTAGCTAGTTAGCTACTGCGATAACATTACACACAAAAACAAAACAAAAAGAAAACGCCCATGCCAATGTAGCGTAACCTACCGATGCACTTTGATCAACTGACGCCGCAAAGAGCGCGGTTTCGTGCAAAGTCCTGCGTTATAAATCCTTAGGTTAATGCGGGGAATTCCGACTTCTCAAAGGCGGTCGCGATATTTAGCTAGCAAGCTGGCTAACTAGGCTAATGCTGTTACGTTGCCAAACTTGCGAGCTTCAAAAGCCAAAGGACCTCCCCCTCCAAGCCAGCCCAGAGCGAACAGAGTCCGACCCGATCACTTCAAGTCATTTCAAACTACTTCCATCGAGTTAATCCATTTTCAAAGTCACAATCGTTTAACTTGTCTTCTATCTACAATACGATCGATGATGGTATTCAGGTTAAGCCAGGTAAAATAGTAACGATAGCGTCCAAGAAGTGTTGTTCAGTACTAGCGCCAGTACTAGTAGCTCCCCCTTTTCACCAGCAGCTCTTCACAATTCAATAAAGGTAGGCTACATCCCATAGGTTGGAGGGTCCGTCGCGCTGTGATTGGCTAGGTGGGCGTCAGGCAACCGTTGAATCTGGAAATAACCTCGCGTCACCAGGCTTTCCACCTCGGAGGAAAAATCTGGCACTGGTTTTAGACCAGAGCCGACACTCGACTCGACTGTGTGGTCGTTGTTTTGGCATTCAAGCAGTCTGCGTCTCGCTGCTCTCTGGCACTATTATTCACTGAAAATGTAACCATTTCCAATCCAATTCTATCCACCACATAGCAACGTCCCAGTTTCGATGAAAGCACTACAGTTTGCCTAATTTAATTTGCTTACGACTAGTCACTTAAACCTATTTTACTTACTTAACTATATTTAGACAGATGTGTGTGTGTGTGTGTGTGTGTGTGTGTGTGTGACTAGCCTGTAGTGTAATTAATATATGATATGCCTACAACGTTTATTTTTTATTTTTGTGTGAGACCAAATGCCTGCATGGTCGGTTCAGTTATTAACATAACAATGAACACGGTAAACAGCAGACGGGACAATGTATTTGTATAATCTTGACAGTTACATAAACCAGTTTGAAGAGACAATAATATCCGTAGACCGTGTGGAAGTGTAAACTGCATCTTTTTAGACAAGTAAGTAGGCCTAAGTATTGTCACTATTGTGTGATTACACAGATAACTGCTTAATAGCTCTGGTCCATACCCCAAAGGACAGGGGCCAAATTCTGGGCCCTGGGACAAGGAATCTCCGTGGGCCCCAGACCCCCCTGTCCGACGCCAGAGCGAACAGCTGAAGAGTTTGAGATGGGGGGGGGTAATAAAACTACGACTACAACTAGTTTAGCAGTTGCCTTGACAACCAACTAACCGCCAATCGTGGGGCGAGTGAATGTCCCCCCGGACTATGGAATACTAGACAGTATCGTTCAAATAAACCTAACCTGGCCGGACAATCCGTTTTCTCACCGGACGTTTGAACTGCTACAGCAGCCCAATATAACCATGCTGCTACATGGTACTGACCGACCAGCGCCATGATCACTTTCTCTGTAGTTTTTGTTTGTTTGTTGAATGTGCGGTGTTGTTGTTTTTTGTAGTGGACGCAGCAGCCTACTGCATCAAATGTTTTGTTTATTTGATTGAATACGGTACTTTAATTATTAGCACGTTTGGAAACAGTATGGCACTAATGGCAGATTGGCGATATGAACGCCTACTATATGTCTACTAACGCTATGCTAAAAGGATAACACAAAAGCCCCATGGGGAATGGGGGCGTGTTTCCAGTGTGGTCGATTACATGGACCAATAAAGACATGCAAACTCTCATACAACCCTATGCATACAACTCTAATTACATGGAGTTTCATATCAGCATTTAGCTGCAGCAACAAGTTAACAACACTAAAGCAAACAACAGAAGCTCTATTCTGAGCCCTTTCAATAGAACTTCTGTTTATACATAGTATAGTTTAGTTTTGAGATTTGAAAACCACCAGTTGTTTTTTTCCCTGATTCGTGCATTGTGTTGATTTGAAACTCAACACTGTGGCCGCCCATCATTTAAATAAGGCCAGGAGTGGCTTTGTAAAAATGTATTGAACCTTTCACACCTCTGATGGCTGGGGCCTGGAGGGTGTTACCAGTAGGCTACCACCACTGGTTGTTTCTATAGTTTATTCAAATCTGATACCATGCTTTGTGTAGTCAAGAGGAAGCTTCTTTTCTCTGTGACTGTGATACTGACTTTCTGCAGCAGTCTACTGAATCTGATCTCAATCGTTTTGAAACACAAGACACGACTGTATAAACAATCTTAATTTTAGCAGCAGCCCTGTATGCCCAATGTATTTGCTGACAGTGTGTTTGTTATTTTTTTCTTCTTTTTTTGTCTCCTAGCTATTGTGTTGGTTTTGGAAAGGGGGTGTGTCGGAATGCCAATCGAAACTAAGAAAATACTTGAAGTGTCTTTGGGACAGAGGAAGGAAGACAAGGACAAGGAGGCTGTGGTGGTGGAATGAGAGTACATGAAAGCATGCGCCATACAGAGGAAGAGGTTGGTGAAAAGGAAATGGGATATCCAGTGAGTTGTTTGGTATTCGCCAGCAGAGCTTGACATTAACTTGAGGCACTTGTCCTTTGGACTTGTCCGAAGCATGAGCACACACAAATACATTTTAAATCAATTTACTGTAAGTTTCTTTCGGTGCATATTAGATGAATATTCTTGTTTTACAAGGTAATAGCCCTAGAATGTCTGTGATCTTACATTTAATGTATTCCAAATACACAGCCATAGATCGGTCCTATCCATAAATACACAGCCATAGATCGGTCCTATCCACACACAGCCATAGATCGGTCCTATCCATACACATCCATAGATCGGTCCTATCCATACACATCCATAGATCGGTCCTATCCACACACATCCATAGATCGGTCCTATCCATACACATCCATAGATCGGTCATATCCATAAATACACAGCCATAGATCGGTCCTATCCATAAATACACAGCCATAGATCGGTCCTATCCACACACAGTTTGCAGACTGACCTACATTTCACGTTTCTTTTCGTTCAATCAATTCTGAGCAAAAAAATTACGAGGGGGGGGTGGGTGTCCTGAACCTTTAAACTCTTAGCACTGCGTGTGTACTCACCCAATTCATTCCTAAGACTGAAAGTTCTGGCAGAAAACGTGTCTTAAATAAAATATTGCCACTTTTCCCACAAGATTGACATGGACAACATACAGCTGTCAGTGACGAGGCCGGACCTGAAATGACTGCTGGACTGAAAATATGAAAACCCTTTAGGAACAGTCAATGTTTGTGAAGCACAAACACATGGGCAGTGTTGGACAAAGTTACTTTCTAAAGTAACTTAGATTACTGCCATTAAAAAGAATCCTGTTAAATTACAAGATTTCCCCCCGCCCGTGCTCCGTCAGTGGCTTCGCGATATAATGTTGTGATATAATAATTACAAGACCTGGGGCCCTTTATGACATTCTACCACAACACACAAACTGCATAGTGTGCCGTGCCTATGCCTCGGCCAACGCCAAACCACAACAGAAACAAAATCTGCTCTGCTATGAAAAATTATTTTATTTTATTTTTGTAATTATGTATGCATGTATTTTTGTGTATACGGTATGTGTATATAGATATGTATTTTTATTTCCTCCAGACTGTTTTTCCGACTATCCTTGGGATTGTGGGTGGGGGAGGGTGGGATAGGCCCGCAGCCGTTCCCAAACTGTGGTGCGCGAGTGGCCACCAGGGGGTGCGTGATATGAAAAGGGTAATGGCGGACAGTTTATGGTGTTATTTAACACAAATAGCAAAATCGGTAAAACACCGTTTTATGGAGATGTATAGAGCCGCAGCCGCTCCATGTCTCTCACTCTCCGTGTCTGAGAGAGAGTGCAGTCAACATTCCAGCCCCCCGCTCCTCCCCCTCCCCTCACACATGCACAGCGGCAGATTATTTAGTTTGAACTCAAGACAAGACCACTTACTTTGTCCATGCTTTGCTGCTATATATATATATATATATATATATATATATTATTTTATTTTCCGGCCAAATAGACCATTGGGAGGTGCATCAGCTAGGTCAGGGGGAAATAGGGGGTGCACGACCAAAAAAGTTTGGGAACAGCTGGGATAAGGGATTGAGTTTTATTTTTATATTTTATATGTCTGTTTAATACTTGCCCCTGGGCTTCTGTTACAAAAACCTGAATAAAAAGATTTTGAAAAGAAAGAAATTACAAGATTGCCCACTGAGAAAAGTAACTCGTTAGATTATTATTATTATACAAAGAAAAAGTATAAAAGTATTTACGGACAAGTACAATTTTAAGTCACAACCAGACAAGCCTTAATGTCAAGCCCTGGCCAGAGAAATATAGAAAGTATACAGGAATACTACAAGATGTGATTGGGGAAGAGAGAGGTGGTGAAGGCTAAAAGGAGTAGACTACGAGGAGTTGTATGAGAGTTTGGTGGGGTGCCCACACCAAATCAATTATTATACCATTGCTGAAAATAGTTTAAATATGTACCTGAGGGGGCTTCGGAATAGTAGAGTTTGTGTTACATTCTGTACAGCAGGGGTGCCCACACAAAATGACCAGCTCAACAAGATCTACCCACTGAAAAAATAAGTGTACCATTGCTGAAAATAGTTTAAATATATAATGTACCTGTTACAATAACAATAGTAACCACACTAATACACTTTATTTAAATAGCACTTTTTTAAACAATGTTCCAAAGGGCTTAACAACAGAAAATAAAACAATCGAGCAATCACAAACATCACAGCAATTACAGCCAAAAATAACAATAAAAAAATAACAACACTGGTTAGGATGCCTCTCGGGCGTCTCCCTATAAGGTCCTCGATGCACGTCCCACTGGGAGGGGACCCCCGGGCAGACCAAGGCGCAGGTGGAGGGATCACATCGACTCATTGGCCTTGGAACGCCTCGGGATCCCCCAGGAGCAAGTTACTAATGTTGCTCTGGAAAGGGATGTCTGGAGCTCTCTGGTGGAGCTGTTGCCCCTGCGACCCGACTACGGATAAGCAGTTGAAGATGGATGGATGGAAGAGCAAGGGCGATGTACTGTACAGAGCTGTAGTAATTTAGCAAGCAGCAGGTTTATGTCAAGGTAGGGTACCACAGACGCAGAGCTTAAAGTTCTCCTTTCATAGGGGTCATTTTTAATGAGATCAGTGCAGATTTGCAAAAAATCATTTTCAGTCTTGGGATTTGTTTTGGCTTTAAGCCCTACAGACACGCTGTTCGCTCTGAGAGTTGGTGGAGAAGTATAGAGAAGGTCAGAAGGAGTTGCATTGTGTCTTTGTGGACCTAGATAGGTGCCAACTCGGCAATGCCAATAAAGGAATGGCAGAGAAGTATGTCGGCATGGGGGCAGGATATGTATGATGTGCGGTAGTTGTGACGGACCGGTTCTGGAGGTGGGCTCATATCAAGGGTCCCTTGATACGTGAACACATTACCAACAAGCGTCTGTACGGGGTGTTACCAAGAGTTTCAGAGACGATAGCTGTCAGAAAACGAGACTAGCCGGAGACTGGAATCGATGAGAGAACTCCCTGCCAAAAGGTTTGTACTGTGGAAACCAACACATAGCCACAGGCATCGATCAAGAGGACATCTCGCACCTACGTACGTGGTTGTGGATGTGCTAAAGCTGGTGTTGAAAGCAAAAACGATCTGACCAGACGTATGGAGAATCATTTGAGGATGATAGATTCGACCGTTATCTGCATTGGAATGGCGAAAGTTATCAGCACGTTTGAATGGTGCCAAAATGTCCATACTGGCATCCTCACCACATAGCCTGGTCAAGGTTTCCCCCTGGTGGACGTGTCATTTCCAACTATTGTCGGTGCATGGAACTAGGAGCTACTAATATATACTATTCTCTGCCTATCAGGACGTAACTCGGACGGCGCTGAGTCGGGTCTGGTGGCCTTCGCAACGCTCGGCACGGCGCCTCGCTCGGCTAGCGCCTCGCTCGGCGGTGCCTCACGTAGCTCATGGCCACCAGACACGGCGCGCCTCCATCAGTGATAATGACAATGCTACAATCACAGATAATGACATACTGAACAGTGAGGAGTGGAATACTGCAGTGAAGCTGAATACTCAAAACTCCAATATTCCAGTGATTAATGTTGATTCCCCTCTCCTAGTTTAGTCACAGTATAGTAGGCAAAGGTAACAATGGATATATAAACAGTCCATCTCAGTATATGAGTGAACATTATAAACAATGATGACACTTAAGCCTAAGGAGAGCGTTCACCGAACTTTCTCACTCTCAGTCATCTGCCATAGTCCCAAATTTAACACTTTAAGGCACGGGAGTTGTGTTATCCTCTCCAGGCCTCTCTTGGTGATCTTGGTACAACCATACAAGTCAATCCCGGTCAGCTGTGTCAGGTGGTCAGCAATCAATTCCAGCCCCTTGTCTGTGATTCTGACACACTGGCCGATGTTGAGGGTCTTTAGTTCATGCATCTGGCGAACCATCCTGTTAATTCCATCATCGCTTATGTGGCAGGAGCAAAGGGAAAGGGACTTGAGCTGATACAGTCCTTGGGCAATGTAAGCTAGGCTCTGGTCCCCAACCTTATCACAGAAGGACACATCTAGTCCAGAGAGCTGAAGAGAGCCCATTGCCAGATGCATTATCCCAGTGTCACTGATGTTGTCACAGGAGCGCAGGTTCAGACTGCACAAGTGGGTCATATGTGAAAGGTGGATCATACCTGCATCCGAAATACCCCCGCAAAAGCTGAGGTTGAGCACTTTGAGCTTGTTTAGGCCCTTTGAGACGTGTTTGAGGGACAAGTCTGTCAGTTTCTGGCAATCCTGCAGCGTCAGCTGCTCCAGGGACAAGCAGCCTTCCGCAGCACTCCGGGTCATCCCAGAGAGGTGACCGATGCCAACATCAGACACATGCCGGCAGCTGCGCAGGTTAAGGCTTTTCAGTCTGTGCAAGCCCCAGGCAATGAGCAACAGGCCTGTGTTTGTGATATTGCTGCATCCTCCCAGTTCAAGCACTTCCAGGTTTTTTAGATACTGAGCAATCCGGCCCAAACTAGAGTCAGTGATCTGTTTGCAAAGGCTAAGATTCAGAACCCGCAAGGATGGAATGTCCTGCACAAAGGCATGCCCAAGTCCGTTGTCTGTGAGGTTGAAGCATCCACATAGGTTAAGGCTTTCAATGTGTGGCATCCCCTGTATCACGTAGCTAAGACTTCGCCTTAGGCTAAGAATCTGAACTTTTTTTATCCCCCTCGTCTGAAGACTTGGGAACAGGGACGGATTGGCTCTCCGAAGATGGAGCTTAGCTTCCACCCCCCTCCATACAGACTTGTGGTAGGACGCGTCTCTCCAGGCCGCGCACACTTGGGCCACTCTTCCTTTGTCCTTAACGTCGAGATAGCTGAAAATGATAGCCAAAATCTCCGGGAAAAGGCAGGATATGTGCGTCTCCATTTCAAACATGGCTGCAGACTGTGTGGTCTCTGCCGTCGTGGTGGTAGCAAGCACGATATTGTCGTGGCTAGCCTCGCCAAAACTGTCCTGCCGAGGTTGCTTGGCTGGCTAAGGTGGGGAACGAAAGCTAACGTTAGCTAGCATACGAGCGAGCTAGCTAGTTAGCTACTGCGATAACATTACACACAAAAACAAAACAAAAAGAAAACGCCCATGCCAATGTAGCGTAACCTACCGATGCACTTTGATCAACTGACGCCGCAAAGAGCGCGGTTTCGTGCAAAGTCCTGCGTTATAAATCCTTAGGTTAATGCGGGGAATTCCGACTTCTCAAAGGCGGTCGCGATATTTAGCTAGCAAGCTGGCTAACTAGGCTAATGCTGTTACGTTGCCAAACTTGCGAGCTTCAAAAGCCAAAGGACCTCCCCCTCCAAGCCAGCCCAGAGCGAACAGAGTCCGACCCGATCACTTCAAGTCATTTCAAACTACTTCCATCGAGTTAATCCATTTTCAAAGTCACAATCGTTTAACTTGTCTTCTATCTACAATACGATCGATGATGGTATTCAGGTTAAGCCAGGTAAAATAGTAACGATAGCGTCCAAGAAGTGTTGTTCAGTACTAGCGCCAGTACTAGTAGCTCCCCCTTTTCACCAGCAGCTCTTCACAATTCAATAAAGGTAGGCTACATCCCATAGGTTGGAGGGTCCGTCGCGCTGTGATTGGCTAGGTGGGCGTCAGGCAACCGTTGAATCTGGAAATAACCTCGCGTCACCAGGCTTTCCACCTCGGAGGAAAAATCTGGCACTGGTTTTAGACCAGAGCCGACACTCGACTCGACTGTGTGGTCGTTGTTTTGGCATTCAAGCAGTCTGCGTCTCGCTGCTCTCTGGCACTATTATTCACTGAAAATGTAACCATTTCCAATCCAATTCTATCCACCACATAGCAACGTCCCAGTTTCGATGAAAGCACTACAGTTTGCCTAATTTAATTTGCTTACGACTAGTCACTTAAACCTATTTTACTTACTTAACTATATTTAGACAGATGTGTGTGTGTGTGTGTGTGTGTGTGTGTGTGTGACTAGCCTGTAGTGTAATTAATATATGATATGCCTACAACGTTTATTTTTTATTTTTGTGTGAGACCAAATGCCTGCATGGTCGGTTCAGTTATTAACATAACAATGAACACGGTAAACAGCAGACGGGACAATGTATTTGTATAATCTTGACAGTTACATAAACCAGTTTGAAGAGACAATAATATCCGTAGACCGTGTGGAAGTGTAAACTGCATCTTTTTAGACAAGTAAGTAGGCCTAAGTATTGTCACTATTGTGTGATTACACAGATAACTGCTTAATAGCTCTGGTCCATACCCCAAAGGACAGGGGCCAAATTCTGGGCCCTGGGACAAGGAATCTCCGTGGGCCCCAGACCCCCCTGTCCGACGCCAGAGCGAACAGCTGAAGAGTTTGAGATGGGGGGGGGTAATAAAACTACGACTACAACTAGTTTAGCAGTTGCCTTGACAACCAACTAACCGCCAATCGTGGGGCGAGTGAATGTCCCCCCGGACTATGGAATACTAGACAGTATCGTTCAAATAAACCTAACCTGGCCGGACAATCCGTTTTCTCACCGGACGTTTGAACTGCTACAGCAGCCCAATATAACCATGCTGCTACATGGTACTGACCGACCAGCGCCATGATCACTTTCTCTGTAGTTTTTGTTTGTTTGTTGAATGTGCGGTGTTGTTGTTTTTTGTAGTGGACGCAGCAGCCTACTGCATCAAATGTTTTGTTTATTTGATTGAATACGGTACTTTAATTATTAGCACGTTTGGAAACAGTATGGCACTAATGGCAGATTGGCGATATGAACGCCTACTATATGTCTACTAACGCTATGCTAAAAGGATAACACAAAAGCCCCATGGGGAATGGGGGCGTGTTTCCAGTGTGGTCGATTACATGGACCAATAAAGACATGCAAACTCTCATACAACCCTATGCATACAACTCTAATTACATGGAGTTTCATATCAGCATTTAGCTGCAGCAACAAGTTAACAACACTAAAGCAAACAACAGAAGCTCTATTCTGAGCCCTTTCAATAGAACTTCTGTTTATACATAGTATAGTTTAGTTTTGAGATTTGAAAACCACCAGTTGTTTTTTTCCCTGATTCGTGCATTGTGTTGATTTGAAACTCAACACTGTGGCCGCCCATCATTTAAATAAGGCCAGGAGTGGCTTTGTAAAAATGTATTGAACCTTTCACACCTCTGATGGCTGGGGCCTGGAGGGTGTTACCAGTAGGCTACCACCACTGGTTGTTTCTATAGTTTATTCAAATCTGATACCATGCTTTGTGTAGTCAAGAGGAAGCTTCTTTTCTCTGTGACTGTGATACTGACTTTCTGCAGCAGTCTACTGAATCTGATCTCAATCGTTTTGAAACACAAGACACGACTGTATAAACAATCTTAATTTTAGCAGCAGCCCTGTATGCCCAATGTATTTGCTGACAGTGTGTTTGTTATTTTTTTCTTCTTTTTTTGTCTCCTAGCTATTGTGTTGGTTTTGGAAAGGGGGTGTGTCGGAATGCCAATCGAAACTAAGAAAATACTTGAAGTGTCTTTGGGACAGAGGAAGGAAGACAAGGACAAGGAGGCTGTGGTGGTGGAATGAGAGTACATGAAAGCATGCGCCATACAGAGGAAGAGGTTGGTGAAAAGGAAATGGGATATCCAGTGAGTTGTTTGGTATTCGCCAGCAGAGCTTGACATTAACTTGAGGCACTTGTCCTTTGGACTTGTCCGAAGCATGAGCACACACAAATACATTTTAAATCAATTTACTGTAAGTTTCTTTCGGTGCATATTAGATGAATATTCTTGTTTTACAAGGTAATAGCCCTAGAATGTCTGTGATCTTACATTTAATGTATTCCAAATACACAGCCATAGATCGGTCCTATCCATAAATACACAGCCATAGATCGGTCCTATCCACACACAGCCATAGATCGGTCCTATCCATACACATCCATAGATCGGTCCTATCCATACACATCCATAGATCGGTCCTATCCACACACATCCATAGATCGGTCCTATCCATACACATCCATAGATCGGTCATATCCATAAATACACAGCCATAGATCGGTCCTATCCATAAATACACAGCCATAGATCGGTCCTATCCACACACAGTTTGCAGACTGACCTACATTTCACGTTTCTTTTCGTTCAATCAATTCTGAGCAAAAAAATTACGAGGGGGGGGTGGGTGTCCTGAACCTTTAAACTCTTAGCACTGCGTGTGTACTCACCCAATTCATTCCTAAGACTGAAAGTTCTGGCAGAAAACGTGTCTTAAATAAAATATTGCCACTTTTCCCACAAGATTGACATGGACAACATACAGCTGTCAGTGACGAGGCCGGACCTGAAATGACTGCTGGACTGAAAATATGAAAACCCTTTAGGAACAGTCAATGTTTGTGAAGCACAAACACATGGGCAGTGTTGGACAAAGTTACTTTCTAAAGTAACTTAGATTACTGCCATTAAAAAGAATCCTGTTAAATTACAAGATTTCCCCCCGCCCGTGCTCCGTCAGTGGCTTCGCGATATAATGTTGTGATATAATAATTACAAGACCTGGGGCCCTTTATGACATTCTACCACAACACACAAACTGCATAGTGTGCCGTGCCTATGCCTCGGCCAACGCCAAACCACAACAGAAACAAAATCTGCTCTGCTATGAAAAATTATTTTATTTTATTTTTGTAATTATGTATGCATGTATTTTTGTGTATACGGTATGTGTATATAGATATGTATTTTTATTTCCTCCAGACTGTTTTTCCGACTATCCTTGGGATTGTGGGTGGGGGAGGGTGGGATAGGCCCGCAGCCGTTCCCAAACTGTGGTGCGCGAGTGGCCACCAGGGGGTGCGTGATATGAAAAGGGTAATGGCGGACAGTTTATGGTGTTATTTAACACAAATAGCAAAATCGGTAAAACACCGTTTTATGGAGATGTATAGAGCCGCAGCCGCTCCATGTCTCTCACTCTCCGTGTCTGAGAGAGAGTGCAGTCAACATTCCAGCCCCCCGCTCCTCCCCCTCCCCTCACACATGCACAGCGGCAGATTATTTAGTTTGAACTCAAGACAAGACCACTTACTTTGTCCATGCTTTGCTGCTATATATATATATATATATATATATATATATTATTTTATTTTCCGGCCAAATAGACCATTGGGAGGTGCATCAGCTAGGTCAGGGGGAAATAGGGGGTGCACGACCAAAAAAGTTTGGGAACAGCTGGGATAAGGGATTGAGTTTTATTTTTATATTTTATATGTCTGTTTAATACTTGCCCCTGGGCTTCTGTTACAAAAACCTGAATAAAAAGATTTTGAAAAGAAAGAAATTACAAGATTGCCCACTGAGAAAAGTAACTCGTTAGATTATTATTATTATACAAAGAAAAAGTATAAAAGTATTTACGGACAAGTACAATTTTAAGTCACAACCAGACAAGCCTTAATGTCAAGCCCTGGCCAGAGAAATATAGAAAGTATACAGGAATACTACAAGATGTGATTGGGGAAGAGAGAGGTGGTGAAGGCTAAAAGGAGTAGACTACGAGGAGTTGTATGAGAGTTTGGTGGGGTGCCCACACCAAATCAATTATTATACCATTGCTGAAAATAGTTTAAATATGTACCTGAGGGGGCTTCGGAATAGTAGAGTTTGTGTTACATTCTGTACAGCAGGGGTGCCCACACAAAATGACCAGCTCAACAAGATCTACCCACTGAAAAAATAAGTGTACCATTGCTGAAAATAGTTTAAATATATAATGTACCTGTTACAATAACAATAGTAACCACACTAATACACTTTATTTAAATAGCACTTTTTTAAACAATGTTCCAAAGGGCTTAACAACAGAAAATAAAACAATCGAGCAATCACAAACATCACAGCAATTACAGCCAAAAATAACAATAAAAAAATAACAACACTGGTTAGGATGCCTCTCGGGCGTCTCCCTATAAGGTCCTCGATGCACGTCCCACTGGGAGGGGACCCCCGGGCAGACCAAGGCGCAGGTGGAGGGATCACATCGACTCATTGGCCTTGGAACGCCTCGGGATCCCCCAGGAGCAAGTTACTAATGTTGCTCTGGAAAGGGATGTCTGGAGCTCTCTGGTGGAGCTGTTGCCCCTGCGACCCGACTACGGATAAGCAGTTGAAGATGGATGGATGGAAGAGCAAGGGCGATGTACTGTACAGAGCTGTAGTAATTTAGCAAGCAGCAGGTTTATGTCAAGGTAGGGTACCACAGACGCAGAGCTTAAAGTTCTCCTTTCATAGGGGTCATTTTTAATGAGATCAGTGCAGATTTGCAAAAAATCATTTTCAGTCTTGGGATTTGTTTTGGCTTTAAGCCCTACAGACACGCTGTTCGCTCTGAGAGTTGGTGGAGAAGTATAGAGAAGGTCAGAAGGAGTTGCATTGTGTCTTTGTGGACCTAGATAGGTGCCAACTCGGCAATGCCAATAAAGGAATGGCAGAGAAGTATGTCGGCATGGGGGCAGGATATGTATGATGTGCGGTAGTTGTGACGGACCGGTTCTGGAGGTGGGCTCATATCAAGGGTCCCTTGATACGTGAACACATTACCAACAAGCGTCTGTACGGGGTGTTACCAAGAGTTTCAGAGACGATAGCTGTCAGAAAACGAGACTAGCCGGAGACTGGAATCGATGAGAGAACTCCCTGCCAAAAGGTTTGTACTGTGGAAACCAACACATAGCCACAGGCATCGATCAAGAGGACATCTCGCACCTACGTACGTGGTTGTGGATGTGCTAAAGCTGGTGTTGAAAGCAAAAACGATCTGACCAGACGTATGGAGAATCATTTGAGGATGATAGATTCGACCGTTATCTGCATTGGAATGGCGAAAGTTATCAGCACGTTTGAATGGTGCCAAAATGTCCATACTGGCATCCTCACCACATAGCCTGGTCAAGGTTTCCCCCTGGTGGACGTGTCATTTCCAACTATTGTCGGTGCATGGAACTAGGAGCTACTAATATATACTATTCTCTGCCTATCAGGACGTAACTCGGACGGCGCTGAGTCGGGTCTGGTGGCCTTCGCAACGCTCGGCACGGCGCCTCGCTCGGCTAGCGCCTCGCTCGGCGGTGCCTCACGTAGCTCATGGCCACCAGACACGGCGCGCCTCCATCAGTGATAATGACAATGCTACAATCACAGATAATGACATACTGAACAGTGAGGATGCCAGTATGGACATTTTGGCACCATTCAAACATGCTGATAACGGATGATTTCGCCGATTCAATACATGATACCAGTCGAATGGGGTGCCAGGGGTGCCCACACATTTATGACGTGAGATCTACTTTCAAAATGACCAGCTCAACAAGATCTACCCACTGAAAAAATAAGTGTACCATTGCTGAAAATAGTTTAAATATATAATGTACCTGGGGGGGCTTTGGAATAGGGAGGGGGAGAAATTATGACAGGCAGTTTCTGCTGTCAAAATATGTCCCCCCGTATTTAACTTAAACGCCCAATGCATTCTCAATGGCAATAGCACAAACTTTGCCATGCTACTAGTCCTACATACTTACACCTAGAAACCCCAGTCAAACCTATTTAGGTTCATCTTACGGTGGACATGTTTGCCTGAAAAGAAATCTTTGAAATGTTTCATAGTTTTAGAAATATAGTGCTTTCAAATTTGAGAAATGTATAATGGGGCTCAATGGCAGCTTTATGGCACGTCAAAACATTACTTTCACCTGGAAACTCTATTCACACATTTTATAATTCAGCTTACTGTGGAGACACATTCTGAGTTATTTAACTTAAACGCCCAATGCATTCTCAATGGCAATAGCACAAACTTTGGCATGCTACTTGTCCTACATACTTACACCTAGAAACCCCATTCAAACCTATTTAGGTTCATCTTACGGTGGACATAATAAATCTTTGAAATGTTTCATAGTTTTAGAAATATATAGTGCAAGGACACTTCGACACCAACTCTGGGGGAGCCTGGGTTCGAACTGGCAACCTTGCAGTTACCATCCAGCCACTCTACCCCCTGAGCCACCGCCGCCCTGTTTTGGTTTGGTTTTACTATAGTTTATGACAGAATGGAGAGAGAAAGCTAAATTCATTGACAAAGTACATTTGGAATTTGTCACCCATCCTACACACCCTATACCAGGGGTGCCCACACTTTTTGACTTGAGAGCTACTTTCAAAATGACCAGCTCTGCAAGATCTACCCACCAAATCAATTATTATACCATTGCTGAAAATAGTTTAAATATGTACCTGAGGGGGCTTCGTAATAGTAGAGTTTGTGTTACATTCTGTACACTAGACAGAAGGTTTGAGCTGTTTCCAGTGCATAGCCTACTGCAGGCCTTGTTGACTAGATTTAGAAGAGATTTTGAAGCTTTTGCCCCCCGAAATTTACATGGGAAAGTCTGTCATAACGTGCGAGTCAATGGGCAAGAGGCAATGTTTGGCTAACCCTGGCAGAGTAGAGTGGGTGGGAATTACCAAAAGGTCTATAATATATTTATAATGTTGTGGTTCCTCTTACCTTCACAACAATAACACATATATATAACAATATTTAACAATTTGTTGAAGCACCAGACAAGGGCATCCATTATTTTTGCCTGTCTGGTGTATAACATCATGAAGGAATAAGGATACATGACATGTGTCATAACACATAAATCAACTAGAGTGCAATTAGGCAAATTTAGCATGGGATGATAGGACATACACATACAGTAGGATGTCATGTCCTCAAACTATATGACAGCTGTAATGAAACCCATGGTGAGGCCTTTAGGAGGGCCATTCAAGCCTCAAGCGGAGCCTGCGGCACCACCAAGGGCAAGGTGGAGCCTGCAGAACCATTGCTGAATAAAGTGCCTGGTGCTGGGAGTCTGGTGCAACGCACAGGGGCTGGACCTGGTGAGAGCAGGAGTGGACCTGGTGAGATGTAGGAGGGGCCCGGACAGGAGTCAACCCACAGAGCCTAGTCCTTCCACGCGCCAGAATGTCACCTCCCAGTCCCGGCAGAGTAGTTCATGAGGAACGGATTGTGTGGCCCTGGTTTTTCCCTAATGGGACTGATCGAGGGACTTGATCACCCCAGCTGGGTCACCTGAGTGAGGGGTATGATGTTGGGAGATGATGATGTTGGGAGACCCAAAACCCCGATGACCTTGGGATACATCACTGAGGATATGTCCCAGGTGCATCCATGCAATATATTTTAGTTTGTTAAGGGTTTGTAATGACATTTCATAAACAATGCTCATTAGTGTACACTGTACAATTAGCAACGATTAGCGTAAGGTGTCATGCCATCAAATGTTATCACACATGTCTTATATTCCTAATGGTAGCATGACCCTATTACTGTATGTCATTCTTCAATCTACATAAACTGCAACTATACAACTCAGAACATTGTATGACATTTCTCAGTATGACATGGTTATATCAGTCTTATGACAGAGGGTTCAATTAAAGTGTGCATGCGTGGCGGGTGGGGTGTGCGATCATATTGTACGTGTGTGCGTGTATGTGTGAACATGAACCTAATGTGCCGTGTCTACCTGATGCATATTTTAGTAGCTAGATGTTTGATTAATTTGCTGTATTGACAGAGCTCTACTGTATCTCTCTTGTCTCCTCTTCAATTACCATCATGGTGAAAAGTGACTTGATGTGAAGCCCAAAGTTACTGCAGAGCCACATTCACTGACCTGGCCAACACTGGTAGTTCATTTTATTTTTGTTTTGTACAGTGTACAGTATGTTTTGTACAGTGTACAGTATGTTTTGTACAGTGTACAGTATGTGGCCCATGGTGACATTAATCAATTCTGGAATAAAAGCTTCTAATATATTATTTATGTCCCAAAATCTACGCACTATTAAGATAGGGTGAGAAGTTCAGTCACATGAGACTCGGAGTAGAGTCGCTGCTTCTTCACCTGGAAAGGAGACAGATTTGGTGGTTCGGTCATCTCGTTAGGATGCCTCTCGGGCGTCTCCCTAGGGAGGTCCTCGAGGCAATTTTCACTGGGAGGAGACCCCTGGGCAGACCAGTTGGAGGAAATACATAGACTCACTGGCCTTGCAATGTCTTGGGATCCCCCAGGAGCACTAATATTGCTCTGGAGAGGGAAGTCTGGAACACTCTGGTAGAGCTGTTGCCCCCGCGACAGCTCTCAATGATGCAGTTGTAGAAAGACCTCAGGATATAGGGGCTGACGCTGAACTTCTTCAGGCCCTGCAAGCAGTACAGGCGTTATATGCCTTTTCCACCAGTGCCACATGCATGGTGTGTGGGTGTCCCACGCAAGGTCATCAACAATGTGTGTGCCAAGGAACTTAAACTCACTGACTCTCTCTACTGCAACTCCATGGATGTAGATTGGTGCGTGCTGCCGTGCTCCCTCGGTGTGGATAGGTCTCTAGACTACAGAAACAGGGTTCATTAGAGCAGTCGTTCTAAAACATTTTCATGTCAAGAACCCCCCAACAAATGGAGTGTGTGTGTCTGTGTGATGTACAGTATGTATTTTCCTGCAAACCCCCATTTGGAGACATTTTGTACCAGGGAGTCGGGCCCTCATAAGAGAAGATGTGTGTGTAGAAACATTTCTAAATTATTAAAATGATTCAAATAAATGTTTCAAAATGTTTCGAAAATATAGCCAATCTACAAGCTCACATCGCATCACATTACAACACATTGTGAGCATAGATCAGTTATGGGGGTCACCATACCCCACTATGAGAAGTTGAGAACCACTGCTTTCGAATGACAGTGGGTCTTGTCTCACAGAAGCTCATACGAGGAGAGAGAGGCTGAGTTCAGTAAATGGTTCAGTGGAGAAGAAGCTTAGCTAGCCCAGATACTGAAGAGAACTATGCACGCATGAGGGATTCTGGATTGTGGTACAAGATATCCTGTGGTCAAAGTTCCTCTGCTATGATGTGAGAACATGAAAAGAGTGGATAAATGGGAGAATGCGCTCTCTCTCTCTCTCACGTGCACGCGTACACAGCCACACACACACACACACACACACACACACACACACACACACACACACACACACACACACACACACACACACACACACACATACACATACACACACACACCTGGCAGGCAGCCCAGACATTCTGCAGCAAAAAGCACTTGGAGCTGGGGGGGGAGGGGGGGTCCAGGACCTAGTAGCAGCAGGATCCAACATGTGGATCAGCCTGTTCAGAGACCTCTGGAAGTGGTCAGAGCAGAACATTATCTTCATTCAGCGACTGTCAGTCAAATATTCCAGATAATGACAGAGGACAAGATAACTGTGGCCTGTTTTCTCGTTCAGGAAAATGGGGAGACTTTGAATGTTACTTTCATCAGCCATTTGTCTGCTAATTATGTTAATTATGTTCTCTTTTTCACTGTGCTTACACTAGCTTGCAATTACCTTGCGACTGTCACTTGAAGTTAATTTCTTTCCTGTTTAATGACTATAATCGTGTTGTATTCAATGTATTGTATCTACATGAGCACACAAATTCTGATGAGTACAATATCACTTGGCCAAAACATTTGATTGTGATTCCCAAATGTTTATCAAAATTCATATAAGTTAATTAATCTGAGTAATAATACATGCGGTGCTGAGGAAGATAATGATGGGTTGGCTGACATTAGAAAATCACCACTCATCAGTCATCACATACGGTAATGGCCCTGTTGTGGGAGTAGTCACCCGAAAACAGGTGGGTCTCATCACCTTCTTTTTGAGGGGTCATTTCTTATCATAATTGTTCAAACAGAAACCCTGAAGCAGAGGGGCACCCACCATGAGGCCACAAATGCTGTGCATCTTTAGGTGAAGATCACAAAGAAGAATGAATGATTTATAACTGCAGAATGTCAGGCACAGGTTATAAGGATTGGCTGAAAGAGAGGAGGGCTAGGCCATGTCAAAATGACATGAAAGAATGTAGCTGTAAACTGTACTGGAGGATGATTTTCTTCTGAACTGTGCATTTATTGGATGTTAACCGTAAAACAAACTCTATTTATATATTTTTCAGTGATACCATTTGAACTCATCCAACGCAAGCCCCGTCCCCTCACCCATTTCCCATTACTGGTACATAAACAAAAAGTAAAAGTAAAATGTGATTGATTTCAGATTTAATTGAATTTCTAAATGAAGCAAGCTTGGCTCAAGCTTGAGCCCAGGGAGGAGGACGCCCCTGCCATGCAGAGTCCAAGGCACTTTGGATAATAACGTCATATCCTGTGTTTTGTAAAACCTTTGCGAGCAGCGGCCGATTAGCCTTATGAATAACACAGAACCAATTTTTGTGTTTTATTCTAGAATGAAGAGCAACAGTACATTCCTTAATTGCTATCGAACAGTGGAAACAAAATATTTGACTACCATATAATTCAATTTATTATCTTACCAACCTTCCACCGGGTGGCTGGGGGGAATCATTTATAAAGTTACTGCAGCTGTCTGTAAGAAAGAGACACTCTTAAGTCTTATGCTAAAAGAATGAAAGAACACACAGTAGAACAAAATTGTCAGTAGCTCTTTATTCTATGACGGACCTCCAGTAAATGATGTAGCATGTTAGAGTGCTTTAAGGAAGCCTACTAGGCCTACCTATCTATAGCTATAGGTAACCAAGTTGCATAATAATAGTGAGGTACCAAATTACTGTTGTCAATGTGTGTTTAGCACAGGATGTACAGAGGTAGGCTTAGTGTAAATGCCATTTATTATTTATTTTCCCTTCGAAGCTTTGTGTGAGGAGCTGCAATAACCCAGTAACACATAGTGGCCAGCAGAGGGCAACATCAGTCTGATAAATCAATCATCAAATGAAAATCACTCTCCATCTTCATATGGCTATATTCCACTCCCACCGAGACTGTGAACATGTCAACAATCCCATTACACATTAAATATTTAGCAGGGCAGACACCACCCCCACCCCTCAAAAAAAGAAAACATTTTGCACCCATTTTCTTCCCCTTGTGATTCTGAATGTGATGAGTGTGAAGAAGAGAAAGAGAATAAGAGTGGATCAGAGCAAAGGACAGTGAGTCAGCTATAGACGTACATGAAGAGGAGAGGCGCCATGGGGAACTGAAGACAAGGAGCTATACAGACAGTAGGAGCAGCAGAGGACGGCTAAAGAAAGACAAATACCCGGCAAGAAGAGGGAAAGAGAGGGATGATATCCCCCGTGGCTGGACTTGTCTCTGCTAATGACCCTGTCTGCTGCCTCACATAGACAGATGGTGAATTAACTCCAATTAGCCCACTCTCACCAAATCTCCTCTGACAGCTCACAACACACACACACACACACACACACACACTCGCACAGTGAAGACCATGGGGCTGTTTGCATGTTTTTTGGGGGGATTTTGTAGGAAATTAAAGTACATTATAAGAGAGGCAGGTCTCTAAAGTAGACTCATCACATTTATTAAGGAAAACCTATAGCTCAAATGAAATGTAAGGATTTAATAATTTAAAGCTCCCTCTCCCTCTCTCTGTCTGTCTATCTGTCTGTCTCTCTCTCTCCCTCTCTTTAAATATCAAGTAATCAAAATTGAAATGAACGTGATGATACACAGTAAAGTCCTTGGTGTTCATTTAACCATTTGTAGCTATCAGAGTAAAATAAACACCAAGGATTTTATAGTGGTCAGTGTGACTGGTGTGACCGATCATCAGGTTGGACACAACATATTCTGTGTGTGACCTTATCTCTTATCCCTAAACTTTAAAAAAATATATATATATTCAAAAAACATTTTTGAATAGTTCAAATTAGCAATCTACTAGCTCACAACGTATCAATGCAGATCGGCTACAATTTTAAAATGTTTGCAAAATAGTAGGCTAAAGAAGGCAACGTCGTTTAGGGATAAAGGAGTATAAGGCACTGGCGAAAAGAAGGCCCAGTGGGGGGTTGTCTGTACCCTGGAGCAGTGTGGCAGTACAGGTGGCAAGTGGAAACCCACAGGATCTGTCACCATCTTATTGTGTGTGTCTGTCTGTCTGTCTGTCTGTCTGTCTGTCTGTCTGTCTGTCTGTCTGTCTGTCTGTCTGTCTGTCTGTCTGTCTGTCTGTCTGTCTGTCTGTCTGTCTGTCTGTCTGTCTGTCTGTCTGTCTGTCTGTCTGTCTGTCTGCGTGTGTGTTGTGTGTGTAACAGGTGCTGTGCCTGCTCCTTGTGAGGCTCCATCTGTGACCCTGATTGGGAGGTCTCCGTTGACCTCTAACATCTTCTGTAAACGAGGGCCAGCAGGTGTTGAACAAAAGGTCAAAGGGCAGGCGGCCGGTAGGACACACTGACCCAATCCGATACTATGGCAAAGCAAACACTTTCACAATGCACTAACGTGGCCAATAAGTCTCTCTAAGAACCCAGTGAATTGGTAGCCTACTGCAAGTGTGTGTGTGTGTGTGTGTGTGTGTGTGTGTGTGTGTGTGTGTGTGTGTGTGTGTGTGTGTGTGTGTGTGTGTGTGTGTGTGTGTGTGTGTGTGTGTGTGTGTGTGTGTGTGTGTGTGTGTGTGTGTGTCTGGTGGGTCTGTTTGTACAGAGGGGAGTAATCCCCCATAAATCTCTTTATCCTCCCAGAATCCATACCTGGCAGTACGGGCGGCAGCTGTCTATGAGGGATGTGTGACCCTGGCAACAGGCAGCGGAGCCGAGGGTCAAGCCCAGAGATGTAACACGCCATGCCCCCTGGGGGAGAGGTCACTCACTGGCTACTGTCGTTCATACGCTGTCACGTCTCCAATACGGCTTGTTCCATACTAATCGAATGTAGAGCTCACCTCACACAACACGACCACCGCTGCCCTGCTTTCTTTCTCTCACTCGCTTTCTCTCTTGTGTGCACTTGTCCAATCAACATGAAAGCCAGATGGATGGATGGATAGATGGATGGATGGATGGATGGATGGATGGATGGATGGATGGATGGATGGATGGATGGATGGATGGATGGATGGATAGAAAGACGATGGAGGTCAAATAAGGATTGACTAAGAAGAGAAAGAAGCATGTAAAGTGAGCTATGCTAATAAAATGCCTTCATTGTACTAGAATCTGTGTGTGTGTGTGTGTGTGTGTGTGTGTGTGTGTGTGTGTGTGTGTGTGTGTGTGTGTGTGTGTGTGTGTGTGTGTGTGTGTGTGTGTGTGTGTGTGTGTGCGTGCGTGCGTGCGTGCGTGCGTGCGTGCGTGCGTGCGTGCGTGCGTGCGTGCGTGCGTGCGTGCGTGCGTGCGTGCGTGCGTGCGTGCGTGCGTGCGTGTGTGCGTGCACAGGCCCAAGTACATCTGAATGTCCCCCTGTCAGCTCAGGTCAGTGTCGCCCAGCGTCCTCTGGATCAATGTATGCCAGGAGAATGCTGAGTTCTATTAAGTGCATTTTCATGTACTGTACCGATGTGTTTCTATCATGCATGCACACGCACACGCACGCACATACACACACACACACACACACACACACACACACACACACACACACACACACACACACACACACACACGCACACACGCACAAATGCAGTCAAACAGAGGCACACATGCCCTCAAAAATGCATGCACAGTGTGTTGCAGTGTGACATCTTGTCACATGCTTTGAGAACGTCATGCATCTTTATGCATTGTTTGTACGCTCAGTGAACTGTTGTAAGTTGCTGTTCATTTCCTGTTCCTGTTCATTTCCTGAGAAATACAGTTCTATTACACATGTTATACTTGGGAATTCCACCACTCTTGTGCAACTCCATAATGAAAAAAAGGAAAGGAAAGGATCAATCCTTTTACAAACCATGTATACAAGAATGGCCCATACATTGCATCTGAAAATATATCTGAGACCCTGGCCTGGGAAATACCTGGGAAATTCCTTTTTAGATCCATTTCAGGCGATTAAAGCACTTGGCTTCGGTAATAAAGTTTCCCAGGGGTCTACTGTAGGTCATTGAAAAGTGGAAAGACACCCTCGTTATTGGCTGATACCAACAATAAGCCTACTACTACTTGCTTACTAGTATACCACTAAGACGCATGAGGGCGAGGGTGAGGTCGCGTGCACTGGCCATAATGTGGAGCGTGTCTACAGGGTTTGATGAGGTCAGATCAACATATGGAAAAACCCATACTCGGCAGTTATGACTGGGTCATTCTTGTTGATGCTACAAGTCGTATACGTTTTATGTCCGTTGTCTCCCTCTCCTGATGGAGAGAAGTAACTGCAATGAGTCAGTCAATGGAAGGCTGGAGTAGGAAGGCCGCCTCCAACCACTGTAGATGTGCTAGTTATATTGTATTACAGTAACATGCTTTAAATACAATTTGAACATACTAACATGTATTTGTGCACATGCAAAGCATATCTTGTAGCATGTGTACTGCTAGTGTACACCCCCAACCTCTCTCTCTCTCTCTCTCTCTCTCTCTCTCTCTCTCTCTCTCTTTCTGCTCATCTCTCTCTTCATTTGCTCCCTTCCAGGGCTGATGTGATTTAAAGGGGGTGCTTGAAAACTGAAGGCTGTTATCTGCCGGTTATTGATGTGAGCTGTAACTCTGGCTGTCCGGTGTCCAAAGACAGACTGAGAGAGGGAGAGAGAGAGAGAGAGAGAGAGAGAGACAGATGGATGGATGGAAGGAGAAGAACGATGGTGAGATAATGTCAGTGGATGGATAGCTTCTCCCCCACAATCGTTCAGACTTCTGGCTGTGTTTCTTATAAGCCCTGAGAAGAACATAGGCAAACATATAAATGAAACAATGTAGTGTTTTACATGTGGAACACCACTGTGCTTCTGAGAAAAATAAGATATCATGTAGTATTTCAATGTGGATGATCCATACATTCATCTGTTAACATTGCCCTCTTCTCTTCCTACTTTCTTCACTCTGTTCACCCCTCACCCCCATAGTTCCCTCTCTCCATTTGTGGATTATGTTAGATGTCAATAATTCAGTGGCATATTCACGAATCCCAATGCTTATAACAACAGATTAAGATCTTTGTTTAAAAAAATGCTGCATGATTTGCATTTGTGAATAAAATATGATTCTCTCTCTTTGAACGGCTCTGAAAACCTGTCAAGATTGCCATTTGTTTTCTGACAGTATCGCGGCAAACTGACAGTTCAAAAGCGAAGGGGTTCGTCTCCATCTTGGCAGGTCTTCAATATTTCACGCTATTTCTGTACACCCAAGGAGCAGCATTTTGTACCCGTTGTTTTGTAGACTGTCTTTTCATGTTCAAGGCATTGTTATTCTCTCTCCCTCTCTCTATATCTCTCCCTCCCTCCCTCCCTTTCTCTTTCTTTATCACTCTTCATTCCTTTCATTCCTCCGTCTCTCTCTTTTGCAGTTTAAACTCATCTTTACGGTAATAGTAAGCGTTTGAATAGAGGAAGATATTAAGGCACTGTTCACAGGACTGGAGTTTTTTTTTTCGCTTCTTTTTTTCAAAGGGGACAGTGGCCCCAAGGCTGAAAGAGCGCCCCACATTTTCAAATGAAATGGCTGAAATGTAAATGTATATAGGGGGGCTGAAGTGGTACATGTATGTTTTGTAATCTTAATCATAACCCTAACCCCTCCCCCTTTATCATACAACTACAGCTGTGGGTGCGGCTTCAGTTCAGGCCATCACCACCCACCAGGCAAACCAGGCATATACTTAATGAACTGGTGGGCGTGTCCACATAAAAGCATGATTTTAACAAATACTGTACACTTTTTGGAAAAAGTTCTTCCTCCTTATATTATAATAATACTTGATGATCATGTTTTAGGTTGGAAAAAAATCATGGCACCCCATCTTTAAGTAAATGTACTCAGTGACTTTCCACCAGTGATCTCCCTCTGCTCCTGTATGGCTTGCCTCACACCACCCAGCCTCCTCACACCACCCAGCCTCCTCACACCACCCAGCCGCCTCACACCACCCAGCCTCCTCACACCACCCAGCCTCCTCACACCACCCAGCCTCCTCACACCAC